>NC_039360.1:103345043-103676037 GCF_003573695.1 Papaver somniferum | reverse complement strand
AGAATATACACCATCAATTTTGATGTAATCATGATTAAGAAAAAATTATTTTAGAAAAAATGAGAATTATAGTTTATTTTGTTTTGAGGAAAAAGTCAGATTAGGGTTTATATATAATTGTTCAACTTATGAGAATACAAAAAGAACAATATAATTAATTTAAGTATGATTAAGAAAAAAAGTTAGGGTTTATTTAGATTTTGAGCAAGAAGGATTTAAGTTTAATTGTTAGTAAAAAATTATGACTTGTTTGGTTTTTCATTTTAACTTTTGGATTTTTCATTTTAACTTAAAGTTTTTGGGCTATGGTTAATTAAAGTGTAGCTTATATTTAAGAGAAGCCAATATAATAACTCTCCAATCGATCTTGTTATGAAATTTCATGAAGTTGTTAATTATTTAGACAAAAAAAAAAACTGATTTACATTCGTGCATAGATGGATACAAGAAACAATCTTGTGACTTCTACTTTTTGAGTTTGGGCAGCTAATAGAAGAAGCTATCTGAAAATCGTTGATTGAATTTTCATGTAGGAGTATATATCAACAAATCTCATATTCATTAAACGTTCACATTGAGGAATAATCTGTCTTCTTCTTTATCTTCTTGATTCTCCCGCATAAAAGCCAGACTTAACTGAAACTAAGCTTTCAAAATAGTTCAGTAACAAATCGAGATGTTTACGGAATCCCCTAGTGCTCTAGCACTTTGTTGTTTTGGGTCATACAAAACACACATAAAACCTTCCCATAATAAAATCTCACCAAAGGACCACGTAACTTTGAGGAAAAACATATTTTGAACTTTATAATGTAATCATGGGTAATGATATAGAGTTTAGTCCAATATTCACGAAACCAATACTCTTGCATCACCCAAACTTCAAACTGAACCTTAAAAAAATCCACAAGTACACAAAGGAAACCTTTCGATGCCTCCACAATTATCATAGGATTCTCAAAAGCTTCTTTAGGTGGTTCCACTTTTTCGAATCTCTCGTTGATGATATCCAAAGACGTGATTACCTTTCTGCCATGCTTTATGCCCAACCAGTGAAATAGTCCATTAACAAGAACCCTATTTTGTCGGCTAACCGGAACCATATCCATGAATTGGTTCTTAGAGCGTAGACGTGGACTACACATTTGTCCTTATTTTCGCTTAAATATACAACATGAATGACCAAAAGTTTGTAATCACCAATCTTACATCATAACCAAAATCATATAGACATGGACTATCCTTGGTATGCTCTTGTGGTGACTTAGGTATTATTTTGTATTCTTTGGTGGCTGGGTTCCAAAGAAAAGAAAGTCCCCTGAAATGGTTCCTAAAGTAAACCAGGCCATTACAATATCCCAACATTTCAATATCATCCTTCCAACGGGAAGATACAAACGGATATTATATTCTAACATTATAACCCTTATCATATAGTGTCGTTATTGCACCATAATGTATAATGCAGATTTCACAAGTTTTTCTTATCCAGTCAAGTCCAGTATACATGAGACTAGGGTTGTTCTTCTGGATAGTAAGATCATGGTGCATCTTAATAAAACTATGACTAGAAATTATATGAAACCAAGACTTGCAAACCCACTTACATATTAATGTTGTCAGAATTTTCTTATGGAATCACTGAAAACCGCAGAATAACAGATCTTGAGATATTATGATGAATAATAAGTAAACCAAGTACAAGCAACTATAATAATACGAGAAAGATAAATCAACTCACTAGACACAAGATTTATAGTGGTTCGACCAATACATACAACTTGTATATATTGTCTACGTCCACTTTGAGCCGCACCAAATCAAATCCACTATGAAGAAAAAACGATTACAACGCCGTGTGAATCCCAGAAAACCCTTGGTTACACCGCAACAATTACCCGAGACGATAACGTTGTCTCTTGTTCCTCACCAATACGCTATCACAACGAAACCCTAGATTTAGCCCTAAAAGATATACAAGAAATCTCTCACCGATCTCTTAATCGTTCTCTACACAATACAAATTCTACAAGGCCTAATTACCTATTTATATAGGTTACAAACTTGTCCACCAAGAATTCTAACCGGTTTAGGAAACCCCTTTCCTAAAATATCACGGCTAACTTTAGGAAATAATTAATTAGTCTTCAATTAACTAACAATCTCCCACTTTGAAGACTCATTGATTGTCTTCAATTCTCCTTTTCTTCAATCTTTGGATTGACAGTGCTAAAACATCTTCCTTGTTAGTGTGGCTCCCCTCCCAGATCCTCATTCTGAGAGACCAACTAAAGCTTTGCAGAGCTTTAGCTTGTCTGATGTAACTCCCTTGGTAAACATATCCGTCGGATTCTTCGAACCAAGAATCTTCTCGAGCTTCAACTCTCCTTCTTCTAAGAGATCCCGAATGAAATGATAACGAACATCTATATGCTTCGTCCTAGCATGATAGGCTGAGTTCTTGGTTAAATGTATAGCACTTCGACTGTCGCTAAACAGAACACTATCTCCTTGTTCCTTTCCCAACTCAGCTAATAATCCTTGTAACCAAATCATCTCCTTGCTCGCTTCCGTCACCGCTACGTACTCCGCTTCCGTAGTAGACAATGTCACCAACTTCTGTAACCGTGAGTTCCAACTCACTGCAGCTGACCCCATAGTATAAACATAACTGGTCGTACTTCGCCTTTTATCTACATCACCTGCGAAGTCTGCATCCACATAACCCCTCAAGATAGAACCACCTCTTCCATAACACAATGGTACGTTTGTGTTACCTCTCAAATACTTGAGAATCCACTTCACATCTTCCCAATGTTGTTTTCCCGGGTTGCTTGCATATCTACTCACTACTCCCACTGCATGTGCAATATCCGGTCTCGTGCACACCATATCATACATTAGACTCCCAATAGCGGAAGAATATGGTACATTAGCCATGTACTCCTTTTTTTCATTTGTCTTCGCACACTGCATCCTTGAAAGACGAATTTGACTTCCAAGTGGAGAACTAACTGGTTTAGCATTCTCCATATTGAACCTTTTCAACACTCGTTCAATATATTCAGCCTGACTAAGCATAAGTACACCCTTAGCCTTGTCTCTTATGATCCTCATACCAAGAATCTGCTTTGCTTCACCAATATCTTTAATAGCAAACTCACTTGCTAATTGTTTCTTCAAATTCTCAACTTCTTGTAGAGATGTTTCGGCAACCAACATATCATCCACATACAATAATAATATGATGTAGTCAGAACCATACCTTTTGAAGTAACAACAATGATCTGCATTACACCGTGAACAACCACTTCTATGCATGAAGTTATCAAACTTCTTGTACCACTGTCTCGGGGCTTGTTTTAAACCATACAAACTCTTCTTTAGCTTGCACACCATCTCTTCCTTGCCTTTTACTATGAATCCTTCTGGATGCTTCATGTAAATTTCTTCATCTAGGTCACCATGAAGAAAAGTTGTCTTTACATCCAACTGTTCAAGGTAGAGATCTTCAGAAGCCACTAGACTTAACACTACTCGAATAGTAGTCATCTTCACAACTGGAAAAAATATCTCGTTGTAATCAACACCAGGTTTTTTCTGGAAACCTTTCACAACAAACCTCGCCTTGTAGCGAATATCTCCATTTGCTTCAGACTTCATCTGATAAATCCACTTGTTATGCAACGCCTTCTTACCTCTTGGTAAGTTTACTTGAAAAAGCGGGGGTCTAACAACACCACCCAATAATTCAATTAGCAATCTGTATGGACAAACTCTAATATACTTTTTATGAGAATCAACTAGACAATCAGACTCAATCAATAAAAAGATATATCAAAGAGTTTATATCTCAATCTCTCGATTTGATCTTTACTCAAGCAAATAGAAATCTGCAGTCTTTATCAAAGAGAGATAACTTGGACGGTACCAAAGACCAATGTCCAAGGATCAATCAATATCAATAAACAACCAAAGGTCGGATTTCCAATTGATGATCACGAACGCACAACCTGTATTATTTCAACTATATAAAATATAATGCGGAAAAGAAATAACACAGACACCGGAAATTTTGTTAACGAGGAAACCGCAAATGCAGAAAAATCCCGGGACCTAGTCCAGATTGAATACACACTGTATTAAGCCGCTAAATAAACTATCCTACTCCAAGCTAACTTTGGACTGGACTATAGTTGAACCTCAATCCGTCCCCCTTCGATCCAAGCTACAGTTGTACTCCTATGCCTCTTATCCCATCAGGATACTACGCACTTGATTCCCTTAGCTGATCTCACCCACAACCAAGAGTTACTGCAACCCAAAATCACAGACTTGATAATAAACATATTTGTCTCACACAGAAAACTCTATCAAAGGATAAATCTGTCTCCCACAGATAAACCCTAGGTTTTGTTCCGTCTTAAGATATAAAATCAAGGTGAACACGAACCAATTGATAATTCGGTCTTATATTCCCGAAGAACAGCCTAGATTAATCAATCACCTCTCTACAATCCTTCCTGACTACACAGGCGGTTTGTCGAGGAATCACAAACATTGAGACGAAGATGTTTGTGGCTTCTTTATATTTCCTATCAGAGAACTCTCACGATCTCAAGCCAATCAATCGATTGTACTCGTACGATAGAAGATGCAAGATCAGATCACACAACTACGATAAAAGTAGTATCGGTCTGGCTTCACAATCCCAATGAAGTCGTTAACCTGGTTTTAGAGAAGAAAACCAAAGGTTAAAGGAGAATCGACTCTAGCGAGCGCACTAGTATCACACAGACGTGTGGGGATTAGTTTTGCTCAAATCTAGATGTCTCCTTTATATAGCCTTCAAATCAGGGTTTTTCATTAGTTACAAAGCAATCCTTATTCACCGTTAGATGAAAACCTGATTTAGATTCAAGTTAATATTTCTCAACCGTTAGTTCGAAAACTTGGCTTGTCACACACACTTGAGATATACGTTTACTGGGTTTGTGAAAACCGTGCCCAAACGTGTACGTGTATGTTGGTTCAACATAGTAACCCAAATGGTTAACCATATGAGCATTTCATATTAACCTTGTTCTTCTTCACCATAACTAGTTCAATTGACTCAAATGAACTAGTTAAAGAGTTGTTCAATTCCTATGAGATCTTATATAACTACACAAGACACAATTGAAACAAAGACGATTCGATTTGATTGAATCGACTCATGAATATTATATCCACGGTTTGCATAAAGCATTCCTTTGTAATTTAAAGTTTCATGTTCAGAGCACATCTTTAGATCATAACCTCTTAAGTTCACAAACAAGTTCGCGGACTTAAGTTAATCGGTTGAGTTTTCCAAACTCAGCAGAAATTCTCGGAAAAAGAACTTCCGCCAGTTCGCGGACGGGGTTCGCGGACTGAGTTCGCGGACTTAGCACACAAACGAGTTTTGGAAAATCCAGCAAAAATTCTCGGTCGAGAACTTCCGACAGTTCACGGACTGAGTCTGCGGACTGGGTTCACGGACTTGGCAAGCCAATTCCACAATCCTCCCGATTTCTCTTGATCAACAAAGTTCGAAAACTTCGGTTCAAGGAATACATGGTTATGTAATCTAAACTCTCATTTCAATCATTGATACATTCTCAAAGGACGATATGTAGCCGTTATTCACAGACCGATTCACGTCAGAGCAATTTTCAAAGTGATTGAAACTTTCATGACTTTCGTTACTAGGTGAAGATAAACTTGATCAAAGCAAAACGCTTTACCAGCACACGATTTCGAGATAAAAGATAAGCAATGAATGCTCAACTCGAAATGTCAAATGCGTATGATCTAGTCTATATAGCATACGACTTTTGTCTCATAAGAAGTAGGAGATAGAATAGATAGACTTTTGAGTGATAGATAAGTTCAAGTCTCCACATACCTTTTTGTTGATGAAGTTCCACGGTTCCTTGTATATATCTTCGTCGTTGTATGATGAATCGCCATGAAGTACTTGAGCTCAATTACACTTTTCTATCCTAGTCCGAGACTTAGCTATGTAGGCTAGAAATCAAGACTCATAGTTTTGATCACTAACATTGACAAACATGCTTGAGATAGAAACGCATGCGAGGTCGACCGAACTATGCTCTAACAATCTCTCCCTTTGTCAATTTTAGTGACAGAACTATTAATACATATGGAATACAAAAAAGATAAACTTTAGTTGTTCCTATTCCATAGTCTAATCTTGAACGTTCCCTGAAATCTTCGTCCTTCCAAGTACTCCAATGATCCCAAAGGTTGTAAGTTTAGCATCACCGTTGTTGAAGATCCGTAGCTATAACAATGAGAGAAATCGAAATTCTCGATCATTATTATACATTGTCATAGTATTATTATGTAATATCAAAGTCCAATTGTATCACGACTTTAACAATAATACTACGGTGATATGTGTCACTCCCCCTTAGTCAATACTCCATCTCGATCATGGAAACCACTCCCCCTTACACAATGATCCGAAAACCATATGTATTTGTAGTGTGAACTACATTATTTCTCCCCCTTTTTGTCAATAAAATTGGCAAAGGTACAAGAACGGGATCATAATGAAATTTCCACAAGAGACATTTCATAGACTAAAAGAAAAATACATACCAACTTAATTTAGATGCAATCATAAAGCATTCATCAAGGAGTTTTAAGATACAAGATAATCCCAATAAAATTCCACAGTCGCACACCCCGCAAGATATTACCATTAAGCACAAGTTCAAAAGAACTCTCTCCATTTGATGTCATTCCCGAAAGAAAAACAAGAGCGACCTTAATTTCGAAAGAGAAGAAGGATTTTTAAATTGGACACCAAAAACCATAGGAATGATTTTCTATATCCAAAGCTCAACCAAATTAATCACAAGTAAACCCATGATTAATTCAATTGAAAATGCAACTAAATCAAACCACAAAAGTGATCAATTTAATTGAAAGTGCTCCACATAAGTAAACTTACGGAGCTACGACTAAGGTAATCATACGGAGATGACTGACTTAATCGTTCACATACTCAACATAAGGAAAACCTTACGGTATATACGACTACATTAACCAATAGAACATGATTAGTATAGCCGTTCATATACTCAACACAAGAATTTGTGGAATATATGAAAACTCAACTAGATTAATTACAAGTAAACCTATAATTAATCTAAGTGGAATACAAACAACCAAACTAATCACCTAAGTAATCAATTTAATTATTTTGGGCTCAACATAAGAGAACTTATGGAACCTCGACTAAGTTCATCATAGAATATGACAACCTTAACCGTACATGTACTCGACATAAGAAAGAAAACTTATGGAGTACAAACTAAATAACCAAACTGGTTGATTAATTTAGTTCCTAATGCTCGACATATAGCATCTTATGGAACAACCAACAAGCCAATAAGAAAAATCGACTTAGTTGTATCGTGCTCAACATAAGACACACAATGGAGCCTTCACGGTAAAACATAACAAGATAGAACAATGAAGATCAATACCATGGATAACATACAAGGATCTATTCTATTTTCCATCATAACAATATAATAGACTTTATCCTTGTCAAACAAAAGATATCATCCTATTTTCCATCAAATACATGATTGCATAGGCATAACTTTTGTAATTGTCAAAAGTCCATTCGTCCTTTCATCAATACGAATACTAATTCATGAACGACTTTACTTTTGACCGCAATATGGGACCTTCAAGTTCACGGATGTAAACAATACATATCCCATAAATAAATTGCAACATCACAAAATCATAAAGATCAATACTGCAATAACATCAACCTCCAAATATTTTTAGAATTTAATACCAATAAACCTAAAAAATAACACAAGAAGATGAAAACAAAAATAGTTATGTGTAGTCACAATCATCGTTATTCAAAGCACTAGTTATTCTTCTAACTAATCCAAAAAGAAGACTTACTAGGTATTGTAGATCTTTCTCAGGGCATCTACAAAAAACTCCTTCTTGTTATTGAAAAACTCATTGATTATAGACTTCTTCTTTATCATCCTTGAGGAAGTAATTCCTTTGCATAGATATACGTTGACTTCTTCTACTGCATTACTTTTAGAAGTGCTTCTAGTTACAGGAGCCATGAAAATGTATGAGAAGAAAGAAAAAGATAAGAAGATTTTAAAAAGTCAAATCCTAATCCTTGACACAGTCTTCCACAGTTTAAGGATCCACAAACAATATTGTTAGCAGGATATTTAACAAACAAAGATACATACTTGAGCCACAAGATGCAGAGCCTCAATCCTCTCAAGCTAAGAATGAGGACGCAGGCGTCTCCGAGCTCAGCCAGAGACAAAGTGAGCCAGATGCTCCCTTTGCTTGTCAAGGCTTGTTGTAAAAACAGGTTTCCTCCTTCTTCTGATTCTAGAATAATTGGTTTTGCACGACCTTTGATTATCCAGATTCAACATTTGCATGTTCTCTTGTAGTTTGGAAATTCTCTTGTTCCTCTGCTTGAATCTCCAACACGTGTTTTGAACATGATTTGCATTTCCACAAAATGAACAACTCGGCGAACCTTTGTCTTGTTGAAGTGCCTTATGTTTATTACAACTGCTAGCCTTTGTTTTCCCATGACACTTAGGAACATAGTTGACGATATCTGCAGTCTTGCTCTTAAATCCTAAACCATTGGTGTTTCCAAAGGATTTCTGACCAAATAATATTGCTGAGATTTTATCATAACTTCCAGATAATCGTTGAAGATCATCTTTGAGAGTATTAATCTCTTTTTGCTTTAGAAAAATGGTCCTGGTGAGTTGATCATTAAGACAATCTATCTCAAGATCTTTCACTTGGATTAAAGATTCCAGTTTCTTCAATAAAGCTTTTAATTGAAGATTTTCTTGAAGGACCTCTTTGTTCAAGAAATCGAAAATCTCTGTGTCAGACTCAATTTCTGAATCAGATTTTGAGTGTATGGAGGTTTTTGCTGCGAGAGCTGTAATTTCACATTTAACAGAATTATTCAAGACGTCGACACAAGGAGATTTATCTTCCATAGAATCTTTAGAAGCAATAGCTGACAGTGGATGTTTACCACATCTAACGCTCCTCTTCATAAAATCCTTGATCCTTTCTGTTAACCACGGTTTATTGAACCGATAACTGGATGAACAACACTCATCAACCCAAGATAAGTTAGAGGATTTACTTGTCTCGGAAACAGCATTGAATGCAAATGTTTGAACAGAATTTGGATCACGAATTGTCACCTGTCCACAGGCGGTATTCATGGAAGGAGTGTTGAGGTTGTTCCCTCCATTGATGGCATGTTTCTTAGAAATGTATCTCTTGTCTTCAAATACATTTTCTAAGATATCCCAGGCTTCTTTATACTTAGTGCAAGTAGCCACATAGTACTGAAAATCTGGGGTAACAGCATGTCTGATAGCATTTAACCCAAAAGAGTTTTGCATTGCAGCAAGAGATTCTTCAGGACTATAACTACCAACATCCTTCGGTATAGATACATCGTATTTTGTATTAACTGGAGGATTATAGCCGTTAACAATACATACCCAGGTTTGAAAATCACATGCTTGAAGATAAGCACACATTGCAACTTTCCATGCTGAGTAGTTTGAGCCATCAAAGACTGATGGTACGTTAATAGAGATAGCACCTTTGTCCATAGAGTCAGATCGCTACAAACTTGTTAGGTCTTAAACGTGTTTGCCTGCTCTGATATCAATTGAAAAAGCGGGGGTCTAACACCACCACCCACTAATACGATTAGCAATCTATATGGAAAAACTCTAATATACTTTTTATGAGAATCAACTAGACAGTCAGACTCAGTCAATAAAAAGATATATCAAAGAGTTTATATCTCAATATCTCGATTTGATCTTTACTCAAGCAAATAGAAATCTGCGAGTCTTTATCGAAGAGAGATAACTTGGACGGTACCAAAGACCAATGTCCAAGGATCAATCAATATCAATCAACAACCAAAGGTAGGATTTCCAATTGATGATCACGAACGCACAACCTGTATTATTTCAATTATATAAAATATAATGCGGAAAAGAAATAACACAGACACCAGAAATTTTGTTAACGAGGAAACCGCAAATGCAAAAAAAAACCTCGGGACCTAGTCCAGATTGAATACACACTGTATTAAGCCGCTACAAACACTAGCCTACTCCAAGCTAACTTCGGACTGGACTATAGTTGAACACCAATCAGTCTCCCACCGATCCAAGGTACAGTTGTACTCCTACGCCTCTGATCCCAGCAGGAAACTACACACTTGATTCCCTTAGCTGATCTTACCCACAACGAAGAGTTGCTGCAACCCAAAATCACAGACTTGATAATAAACAGATCTGTCTCACACAGAAAAGTCTATCAAAGGATAAATCTGTCTCCCACAGATACCCTAGGTTTTGTTCCGTCTTAAGATATAAAATCAAGGTGAACATGAACCAATTGATAATCCGGTCTTATATTCCCGAAGAACAACCTAGATTAATCAATCACCTCTCTACAATCCTTCCTGACTACACAGGCGATTTGTCGAAGACTTACAAACAGTGAGATGAAGATGTTTGTGACTTCTTTATCTTGCCTATCGGATAACTCTCACGATCTCAATCCAACCAATCGTTTGTACTCGTACGATAAAAGATGCAAGATCAGATCACACAACTACGATAAAAGTAGTATCGGTCTGGCTTCACAATCCCAATGAAGTCTTTAAGTCGTTAACCTAGTTTTAGAGAAGAAAATCAAAGGTTAAAGGAGAATCGACTCTAGCGAGCGCACTAGTATCACACAGACGTGTGGGGATTAGTTTTGCTCAAAGCTAGATGTCTCCTTTATATAGCCTTCAAATCAGGGTTTTGCCTTAGTTACAAAGCAATCTTTATTCACCGTTAGATGAAAACCTGATTTAGATTCAAGCTAATATTTCTCAACTGTTAGATCGAAAACTTACCTTGTCACACACACTTGAGATATACGTTTACTAGGTTTGTGAAAACCGTGCCCAAACGTGTATGTGTATGTTGGTTCAACATAGTAACCCAAAAGGTTAACCATATGAGCATTTCATATTAACCTTGTTCTTATTCACCATAACTAGTTCAATTGACTCAAATGAACTAGTTAAAGAGTTGTTCATTTGCTATGAGATCTTATGTAACTACACAAGACACGATTGAAACAAAGATGATTCGGTTGAATCGGATCATGAACATTATAGCCACGGTTTGCATAAAGCATTCCTTAGTAATTTAATGTTTCATTTTCAGAGCACATCTTTAGATCATAACCTCTTAAGTTCACAAACAAGTTCGCGGACTTAAGTTAATCGGTTGAGTTTTCCAAACTCAGCAGAAATTCTCGGAAAGAGAACTTCCCCCAGTTCGCGGACTGAGTTCGCGGACCACAAACGAGTTTTGGAAAATCCAGCAGAAATTCTCGGTCGAGAACTTCCGAAAGTTCGCGGACTGAGTATGCGGACTGGGTTCGCGGACTTGGCAAGCCAATTCCACAATCCTCCCGATTTATCTTGATCAACAAAGTTCGAAAACTTCGGTTCAAGGAATACATGGTTATGTAATCTAAACTCTTATTTCAATCAATGAGACATTCTCAGAGGATGCTATGTAGCCGTTATTCACAGACTAATTCACATCAGAGCAATTCTCAAAGTGATTGAAACTTTTCATGACTTTCGTCACTAGGTGAAGATAAACTTGATCAAAGCAAAACGCTTTACCAACACACGATTTCGAGATAAAAGATAAGCAATGAATGCTCAGCTCGAAATGTCAAATGTGCATGATCTAGTCTATATAGCATACGACTTTTGTCTCATAAGAAGTAGGAGATAGAATAGATAGACTTTTGAGTGATAGATAAGTTCAAGTCTCCACATACCTTTTTGTTGATGAAGTTCCACGGTTCCTTGTATAGATCTTCGTCGTTGTATGATGAATCGCCATGAAGTCCTTGAGCTCAACTACACTTTTCTATCCTAGTCCGAGACTTAGCTATGTAGGCTAGAAATCAAGACTCATAGTTTTGATCACTAACATTGACAAACATGCTTGAGATAGAAACGCATGCGAGGTCGACCGAGCTATGCTCTAACATTACTAACACCCAAGTGCCATTCTCCTCAAGTGAATTCATCTCATCTTCCATAGCAAGTTGCCACTTGCCTGAATCATCAGCCGCTGGTGCTTTTTTAATATCTTCAAGTTCACCTCCATCCGTAAGTAATAGATAATTCAGAGAATACCTTGGGTTTGGTTTTGTAGTTCTTGATGATCTTTGTACTTCTTTTGGAACTATAGGAGTAACTGCCAATGCAGCAGAAGTCTCTTCACCTTGTACTTCTCTGCCATCAGCAACACCGTTCCCTTCTTGTACCACACTTTTTCCAGAAACATCACTAATATCGATATATAACTCCTTATCGACGTTGCTTGATCCGACATCTTCAACTTGTGTTTTATTCTTGTCCTTGTACAGCTCATTCTCATTAAAAGTGACGTCCCTACTTCTAATAACTTTGTGACCCTCGTAGTCCCAAAGTTTATACCCAAAAGCGTCATTTCCGTAACCAAGAAATATACACTTCTTTGCTTGAGCACCTATCTTAGACCTCTCACTGGGACTAAGATGAACATAACCAACACAACCAAAAACTTTCAAATATGAAAGAGTTACCTTTTTTCCGGTCCAAACCTCCTCTGGTATCTTCATATCTAATGGACTACTAGGTGTATTATTGATTAAATAAGCAGCCGTCTCCGTTGCATGTGCCCAGAAGGTCTCGGGCAAACCAGATTGCAACCTCATGCACCTAGCACGTGCATTCAACGTCCAATTCATATGTTCTGCTACTCCATTCTCCTGTGGCATCCTTGGAACTGTCCTCTCCAAACGAATTCCATTTGTAGCACATAACTGTAAGAATTCTGTTTTGTCATACTCACCACCGTTTTCTGACCTTAGACACTTAAATTTCAGACCAGTTTCTGTTTCAACCAAAGCTTTCCACTTCTTAAACACTTCATACACCTCGAACTTATTCTTCATGAAGTAAAGCCACACCTTCCTTGAGTGATCATCAATAAAGGTGACGTAATATTGGAACCCGCTGTGAGATGCAACATCAATTGGTCCCCATACATCCGTGTGAACCAAATCAAGTTTTGCACTTCTCAAGTATCTTCCTCCTCTGCTGAAACTAACTCGGTTTTGCTTTCCAAGAACACAGTCTTCACAAAAACTCATATCAACGGACTTCACCTTAGGTAGATATCCTCCCGAACATAGAATATTTATGTTCTTCTCACTCATGTGCCATAATCTTCTATGCCATAAGTTAGTGTCTTCACTACTACTAGCCAATCCTAAAGTAGATCCATCTGAAGTTCGGTATAGAGTATTGACTCTAACTCCTCTAGATAATACCATATCTCCTTTCTTCACTTTCCAACTGTGTTTCGTTAACACAACTTCACAGTCATCATCACCAACTTGGCCCACAGACACCAAGTTCCTCTTCAAATGTGGAACATGTCGTACATCCTTCAATTTCCATGTCGAACCGTTAACTTTCAAGATCACATCACCCAAACCAATGATGTCGCATGCTTCACTGTCACCTAAGAATACTTGGCCACAGTATCCTTCTTTATAAGAGATCATAATACTCTTATCACCCGTTGCATGGAAAGAATCTCTCGAGTCTATAATCCAAGACTCATCCTGCTTGTCCTCAGAGAGTATTAGAAAACCTTATGTAATCACCTTCTTGTTATCAACAAGGACCTTCACCGGTTCCGCAGCTGCAACTACGTTGACCTCTTCTTGATTACCTTTGTTTCCACCATTATTAGCACCTTTGTTTTCCGGACAGTCGCGTTTGTAGTGTCCTGCTTTCTTACACGCCCAACACTCAACAACACCTCTAGGCCGGGATTGAGTTCTCCCCCTAGATTTCCCTCTAGACTTCCATCTGGATTTGTTGTTGTTGTTCCTATTTGAACTCCTGCCTCTATCTTCTTCCTGCAAACTTAAGGCCGAGCTTGAAGTACTAGAAACATAACCTTGTTTTATTCTTTTTTCCTCTTCAACAATTAACCTTTGTTGCACATCATCAAGCTTCAACTTCTCGCTCCTTGCGGAATTGCTAATGGTTGTCCTTGCAGTCTCCCAACTCTTTGGTAATGACGACAACAACCGTAAAGCTTGAACTTCATCATCAAAAGTAATACTAACTTTTGAAAGCTGAGAAATTATTGATTTAAACTTCCCAAGATGTGCTGAAATCGCTTCGCCTTCTTGCATCTTCAGATTAAATAATTTTTCACACAACATAATCTTCCCCGAGGCTGATGACTTTTGATACAACTTTTCAAGTTTATCCATAAGACCCTTCGTACTAGTTTCCTCTTGTACGTTATTGTAGACTTCCTCTATTAGACATCTACGGATCACGGCTACACACTTGCGATCAAGAGTTGTCCATTCATCGTCTTTGTGTGCTCCCTTTTTCGCAACTCCACCCAATGGATCAGCAAGGTCTTTCTCATATAGGTAGTCTTCCATCTGAGACTTCCAAAACGCAAAGTTATTCCCATTAAAAACTTTAACCCTAGCTACCGTACTTTCGTTATTATCACCCCATAACTCCCACTCCAATCGTACCATGAACCCTAAAGCTCTAACCCGAGCTCTGATACCAGTTGTCAGGATTTTCTTATGGAATCACTGACAACCGCGGAATAACGGATCTTGAGATATTATGATGAACAATAAGTAAACCAAGCACAAGCAACTATAATAATACGAGAAAGATAAATCAACTCACAAGACACAAGATTTATAGTGGTTCGACCAATACATACAACTTGTATATATTGTCTACGTCCACTTTGAGCCGCACCAACTCAAATCCACTATGAAGAAAAAAAGATTACAACGTCGTGTGAATCCCATCAAACCCTTGGTTACACCGCAACAATTACCCGAGACGATAACCTTGTTTCTTGTTCCTCACCAATACGCTATCACAACGAAACCCTAACTTTATCCCTAAAAGCTATGCAAGAAAGCTCTCATCGATCTCTTAATCGTTTTCTACATAATACAAATTCTACAAGGCCTAATTACTTATTTATATAGGTTACAAACTTAGCCACCAAGAATTCTAACCGGTTTAGGAAACCCCTTTCCTAAAATATCACGACTAACTTTAGGAAATAATTAATTAGTCTTCAATTAACTAACAAATGTTGTTTTCAACGACACCCTTGCGAGAATATCAAGATAGACATCTTTAGGAACACTCGACAACGGTGACATCGACGCGTCTTCTTTTAATTTTGGAGGAAACACGTAACTTGGGTTTACTTGATTAGATATGATCTTGGTACTAAAAAGAACCTATATAGAATCGACGGACGGAGATAAAATTCCAGAAACTTTGATTTATTAATTAAACTTTTAAGAGATGTCGATATAATAAGATTTTTGTTATAGGGAAAGCTGAAACGTTTAGGGGGAAAGCTGACTTCTGGTCCAGGAGATCGGACTTATAGTCAACTGGGGTTGAAACATAAAAAGTTAGTTGTTGTTGTTTTTCTCTTTCCCCCAACGTCATCACCCGCTGATGTATGACATAACACTATCGCTTTCACCATTAATTAGTTTTGGCTCTTCAATTCTGGTATCTAATTCATTCTCTTTCTGCAGTTAACAAATCTCTTCACATTTTGTTATCAACTAATGTAAACCATCATATTAAGTATTCAGAGCACAATCAAATGATTAAAAAATATCTATTGATCTAGAGTTATTTTGTATTTGGGTCGTGAATTTTGGTATGGTTTAGAGTTTGGGTCCTACATTTGTCCAATTTTGAATTTGGGTTGTAGACTAGTTAGTCAACTAGTTCGTTAGGTCAAACTGTTAACAAAATTACCG
This sequence comes from Papaver somniferum, assembly GCF_003573695.1. Taxonomy (NCBI): domain Eukaryota; kingdom Viridiplantae; phylum Streptophyta; class Magnoliopsida; order Ranunculales; family Papaveraceae; genus Papaver; species Papaver somniferum. The sequence goes on along the minus strand of NC_039360.1, from coordinate 103,660,011 downwards.
TCATCTAGATTCTGCCGTCATCTAGATTCTACCTTCACTCATTATCATCCTAGATTCTACCGTCATTTGGAGACTGGTTCAATATCTTCATATCTCACCAAATTACAAACTTAATAATAAATTGTTTCCATTTTCAATGAAGGTGCTGGCCATCGTCTCCATTGTTTACAAACTTAACTATCATCATCAGTAAATCACCCAAAAAAAAGGGACTTTTTTCCAATTGATCTTGATCCTGAATCAAAGAAAGAAAATTGGTACTTTACATCATTGTTTTCAAAGAACCCCAATTTTCTAATTAATCAAACAGATTTGAGCTGGATTGGTTTGGAATTTTTATTGATATTATCGAACTGGGTAGTATGAGAGATCCGTTTGATTCTGAATTGAAGAACATGACGATTGGATTAGAAAATGAAATTGAATTGTTGGGGTTTATAAGAGAGCTAGAAAGGACTTGGGGCTGTACGATAATCTCCCTCAATCTACCCTTTCTGACACTGTTGCTAATGGTAGAAATACAACTGATGTTTTTGTGTGTTTGGTTCTTCTAAAAATATTATCGTGTTTGAAATTCTGGGATTTGATTGAATTTGATGCAATTGGAGTACTGGGTCGAAGAATTTTCGATTGAACTCAAAGTGTTTGATTATATTTCTTAATGGTATTTTTTCTTTATCTTTGAAAAAGAAGATTTTTGAGCTTAAAAGATTATCTTTTCCGGAGGGATATTGAAGAACAGTAACGGACGTGATTTCTTTTAACGGTTTGACCAAAAGACCTGGTTGACTAACGGGTCAACGACCCAAATTCAAAATTGGACAAACTCAGGACCCAAACACTAAGCTATACCAAAACTTACGACCCAAATTCAAAATAACTCATCTAGACTACATCATAGCGTCTCTCCTTTGTATGAATAGGAATCTGTATCTATTTCAAGTGGTGTTTCTAGTGATGGGTTGAGAAGTTATGGTGACAATGATTCGGCCAACAGCATTGGGTATACTCCGCTCAGTTGTTTGTTTTATCATATTAATCTTTGAAAATGTGATGATCAGACGAGTGAGACCCAACCCTGTCAGAATTGGTTGGGAGAACAAGTAAATTAAGGCTAAAATAATTGATGCCCGGAAGTGATATGCCTCTGATTACATTCACATATAAAGATGCTGCAACCATCCATTTACCAAAGGAAGCCGTCGTGGTTCTAAAACTAGAACTTGTTTTTTCCTTTTCATTTTATCTCTGCATCTTGTTCTTCTCATCCAAGTTTTAATAAGTTTGATTCATTTTCTTAATTTTATATCAATATGAGTTGTTATATTACATTTTGTTCAAACCAACGCATTCAACAGTTTTATTTATGTATGCAATTTTGGATTGAGAAACTCAATTGATTGGGGGAACTTGTCATTATGAACATAAAATGAAGTATCTGTCATCAATCGACTTGTAATTAGCTAGTTTAGCGAACTGGTGATTATGAATAATGGTTACAACAACCAAGAAAAATACCTAGAGACTAGACTGATTTTTTGTTTTCAAGGATTAGTTATGAAGGTCCATGGATTCTTTTCCTTATTCGGTTGAACTGTCATCAAAGTACCATAGTAGTTGTAGCTATTCATGAAAGTTCTCACTCATCTTTAATCAGATCAAAACTCTTCAAAGAATATCACAGAATATTTGGTGGGAATGGGAAAGCTAACGCGTGATTAGAGGGGTTTTTAAAAAAAATTTAGTTCCACTCATATTGACCCAAAATCAATGTTATTTGACCGTAATCAGCTTTCCCCCTAAATGTTCTAACTTTCCCTATGACAAAAATCTATAATAACGCTCTAATCGACCTTAGTATGAAATTTCATCAAGTTGTTAATTGTGTTGACCAAAAAAATAAATCTGATTTTCATTCGTGCATAGATGGATACAAGAAACAATCTTGTGACTTCTACTTTTTGAGTTTGGGTAGCTAATAGAAGAAGCTCTCTGAAAATCATTGACTGAATTTTCATGTAGGAGGATGTATCCCAAAATCTCATCTTCATTAAACATTCACATTGAGGAATAATATGTCTTCTTCTTTATCTTCTTGATTCTCCCACATAAAAACTAGAGTTAACTGAAACTAAACTTTCAAAATAGTTCAATAACAAATTCGAGAAGTTTATGGAATCCCCTAATTCTCTATCACTTTGGTGTATTGTGTCATACAAAACACGCATAAAACCTCCCATAATAAAACCTCACCAAAGGATCACATAACCTTTGAGGAAGAACATCTCCTGAAATTTATAACGTAATCATGATTAATGATATAAAGTTTAGTCAAAGATTCGCGAAACCCGTACTCCTACATCACCCAAACTTCAAACCGAACCTTAACAAACTCCACAAGTACACAAAGAAAACCTTTCGATGCCTCCACAGTTATCATAGGATTCTCAAAAGCTTCTTTAGGTGGTTCCACTTTTTTGAATCTCTTGTTGCTGATATCCAAAGACATGATTACCTTTCTGCCATGCTTTATCCCCAACCAGTGCAATAGTCCATTAACAAGAACCCCGTTTTGTCGGCTAACCGGAACCATATCAAGCTCAGTGTGATTTGTTATCCATGAATTGGTTCCTAGAGTGTAGACGTGTACTACACATCTATCCTTATTTTCGCTTAAATATAAAATATGAATGACCTTGTAATCACCAATCTTACAATCATAACCAAAAGCATACAGACTGTTGGAGTATGTGGCTCGATAAACACCACATATGTATATCTAGGATAGTCTCACATGGAATAAGAGGAGTACATGTGGCGCTTAATAAGCTTTGCCATCTCCTTACATAGCACCGAGGCCTTTTAGATTAAAACCCCACACCTGCTGCAACAGGTGGTCAAGTGGGGACAGTATCGGTGCTATGTGGTCGGGCCCAGAAGTAGGGTTCGGCGGTCCGTGAAGATCCTAACAACTGGTATCAGAGCGTATGGTTGGGGCTACTGTCCGAACGGAGAAGTGGTTGTGTATGTCATCCGGTTTAGGGCGCAAGTGGAGTCAAACTCAAGGTGGAGCAGGCAAGGCCCAAAGTAGAGTTAGCGCTCAAGGTGGAGTTAGTGCCACACCCCATTAACTCAGGTGGAGCAGGATTCTATGGTGGGCAAGGTTGTGCTCAAGGTGGAGTTAGTGCTAGCCTTCCCATTAACTCAAGGTGGAGTAGGGTTCCAGGGCGCGTAGTGACAATAATCATGTTCGATGGGTACCTATACGGACGGTGATCATATGGTGGAGTATGATTGGATTGGTGAGGTGGTTTAATCTCGCCAAGGTGGAGATTGTTGGAGTATGTGGCTCGATAAGCACCACATATGTATAGCTAGGATAGTCCCACATGGAATAAGAGGAGTACGTGTGGCGCTTAATAAGCTTTGGCATCTCATTACATAGCACCGAGACCTTTTATATTAAAACCCCACACCTGCTGCAACAGGTGGTCAAGTGGGGACAATATCGGTGCTATGTGGTCGGTCCCAGAAATAGGGTCGGGCGGTCCGTGAAAATCCTAACACAGACATGTACTGTTCTTGGTATACTCTTGTGGTGGTTTGGGTATTATTTTGTATTCTTTGGTGGCTGGGTTCCAAAGAAAAGACAGTCCCCTGCAATGGTTCCTAAAGTAAACCAGAGCATTACAATTAGGGCTGCACAACGGGTAGGGTGGGTAGGATATGGCCTATACCCGCCACCCTACCCGTTTACCGGCGGTTAAGAAAATCTTTACCCGCCACCCTACCCGCCAAATAATGGATAGGGTAGGATACGGTTAAAAAACTGGCGGGTAGGGTAGGGTTGGCGGGTAGGAGTAGGGTATGTGCACTTCTAGGTAGGGTGGGTAGAATATGGTCTATACCCGTCACCCTACCCGTTTACTGGCGGTTAAAAAAATCTTTACCCGTCACCCTACCCGCCAAATAGTGGATAGGATAGGATACGGTTAAAAAATTGGCGGGTAGGGTAGGGTTGGCGGGTATGGGTAGGGTATGTGCACCCCTAATTACAATAACCCAATAATTCAATATCATCCTTCCAACAGGAAGATACAAGCGGATATTTTGTTCTAACGGTATAACCCTTACCACGCGGTGCCGTTATTGCATCATAACGTATGGTGTAGGTTTCGCAAGTTTTTCTTACCCAGTCATATCCAGTATACATGAGACTAGGGTTGTTCTTCTGGATAGTAAGATCATGATGCATCTTAACAAAACTAGGACTAGATACTGTATGAAACCAAGACTTGCAAACACACTTGCATATTAATGCTGTTTTCGCCGGCACCCTTGCGAGAATCTCAAGATAGACATCTTCAGGAACGCTCGACAATCGTGACATCGATGCTTATTCTTCTTTTAGTTTGAGAGGAGAAACGTAACTTGGGTTTTCTTGATTAGATATGATCTTGGTACTAAAAAGAACCTATGTAGAATCGACGGAAGGAGATAAAATTCCAGAAACTTTGGTTTATTAATTAAACTTTTCTGGTGATTATTAAAAGAATCGTATACTTTGAGTACAGAAGATGTGCATAGCAAGGAAATCTAATATACATCGCGGAAAAGGCTAGAAGCATCCGCAATGTTTCTACGGCATCTTACTTGGGATATGCACACCCACCCAAGGAGAACTTTTAACATCTATTTTTGTCTCTGGAGGTATCTGTTATGAACCATCTAAATTTTCATGTTTTTCTCTCTTCCCCTGAATATAAGATGCAATGATGGCTAGAGTGATTGAATTTTATATCGGGAACATTTCAGGTTTAAATAATATAACTTCAACAAATTTAAACAAAACAAAAAGAGAGAAGAAAACGCTTAAATTAAAAGAAACAAGAGCGTTGTACGAAAAAAAGTAAAGATTCCTGTTATATAATACCTACAAAAGAAATAAAATGCCGATCGAAGTGGCACCAAGCTCCCTGAAATACCTTATCACGAGTCCCTCTTCATCGCACTTCAAGTCATTTACCTTCTCTTCCAGAAATCATCACCCCCCACTGTTATCCCTTGAATTCCAAATCCCCACTGGAACCCATCTATCAGGACTAGAGCTCGATTATGTTTTCTATAGCTGTAAATCCGATTAACCAATTGAATTTCCAACCTCTCCGTCACTTGATTAATCCTTCGCAGCAGCAGCTTGCTGTGCACCGACAGCAAAAAATTCTTGAATGACTTCCAAAGGCATGCCCTTGGTTTCAGGAACCTTTAGGAAAACAAATACCCATGATATCAAGCAGACAACTGCATAGATACCAAAAACTCCAGCAAGTCCAATGGAGTTGAGCATCACAGGGAGTGAATATGTGACTATGATGTCCCCGGTCCAAAACACTAGCGCACAGATTGCAATGCAAAGACCACGTACTCGGGTAGGAAAGATCTCCGAGCAGAGGATGTTAGGAATCGGGCCAAAACCCATGACAAAGGTACAGAAGTAGACTATAACACTGACAGTTGAAATTGCAGCATGGACCACGGAGCCCATGTGAATAACATTACCGAGGACTAGTACAATGAGAGAGACTATCAAAATAGGGATGGTAGTCAGCAACAACGACCTGCAACAACAAGGAAGAGCACCAAAAGAGGGTGTCAGCTGATGAAAACTGAAACGCCATAGAGGACCAATGATATAGTCGAAAGTTAGAAAAGAATTTATGTACATAGGCACAGATGGTAAAAACCAACATGAAAAGAACAGGTAAAGCAATTCAGAAATGCCTCCAGCATAAAGTAACAGGAAAAAAGAAAAAGAAAAAAAAAACGATTACCTTCTACCCGAAATATCCATGAGCCTCATGGCAACAGCAATACAAGGAAGCATCAACAAAGTTGTGACAGCACTAATAAGGAGAGATGAAGAAGTTGAACTGATGCCCAAGTTTGAAAGCAGAACTCCTACACCTGCTTGTTCAAGAATCTGAGGCGTATAGTAGAGAACGCCATTTATGCCAGAAAACTATATCCAAGAAAATTAAGCTAATTAGGTATATAACATATACACCAATCATAAGCATATCACTGCTAAAAGATCTCAAACTTCTTTATGCTGCTTTGAAAATCAAAAACACATAAAGACCCATACTCAAAGCGAATAGATGATGGTAAGTAGCTTTTCAGCTGTTTCGAATTTGTACCTGCTGAAGTATTTGAATCCCAATCCCAACAACCAATGCATGCTTGACTCCAGGTTCCAAGAGATCCCGCCACCTTGGCCCACTTGCAGCAGTTTCAGATGGATGAACCATAGCTGGTCCCACGGGATGTTGTTCCATAAGCTCCTTCGAATAAAGAGCCGGCTGGCTCACTAGAGCAGCAGCCTGGATAAACTCACTTTCATCAGGGATTTCACCACCAGGTACCGAAACGATAGACCCACGTCGAGATGCAGCAACTCCCTCCTGGTGCAAATATATTCTCTTAAATCCTCCTTCTTTCTTTCCATCTTGCCCTTCTCTTTCTGACCATTTCCAGGCCAGCTGCCAACCGCCACCTATACCCATACTGGTAGTGTCCCCAGCATTCCCTTGCATGAGACTACTATTTCTTCTCATACTTAAGATACTTCCATGAGAAGCAGGTGGTACCATGTCTTTATCCATGCTCGTTGTTTGACGTGACATCAATGGGGTTTGCAAATTATCATCAGAATCACCTCCTGCATTGTCAGATGTATAATCCTCACCATCCCTCCGTAAGCTCTCTTCATCCCACTGTTCTTCTTTAGCATGAGGTTCAGCCACACTGAACATGCTGCCAAAATTAGGGAAAATCATGCTTCCACTTTCAGGGAACTTCTCATGGACACTACCAAATAGGGTTACAAGAGGGTCCATAAGAGGCACATTACTCTGGCTCAGCATGCTTCCATGGCGAGAAGCAATGCCAAGAGCACTCTGCCCAGTGACAGGTCGGGCGACCCAGGAGAGACCTGCTTCAGGTCCATATAGTTTAATGTCGCCGTTATAAGCATCTGGGTCTTGTTCATCAGTGAGATCATTCCCTGGACCTATTATGTACTCTTCTAGAGATGTTTCACCACCAACTCCAAGACCTTCAACCAGCAAAGCCATCTCACCTGCAAATAAACTAGAGCTTTTAAAAGGTGTTCATACAAGTCTTCGTGTATCAGGCTACCAAAATAGCCTAAATTAATAGATTCACTACTTCCTTTTTATAAAATAAGATGTACATTTTTGTGTATTCTCCGGTGCCATAAAATAAATTCTGATTATGTATAAGTTAGTCCGCTAAAGACACCCAAACAAGATCTCTGATAAAGTTCATTCAACTAGGAGAAGTTGACTAAGAATTTGTATCTCGCTAAGACCAAATATTATCCGGTCAACACCTAAATGATAAAATCTTAAGAATAATGCATCCTGCAGTTAAGATAGACTGAACACAATTATTTAATGGGGATATAACGTCATATTAACAACTTCTGAACTCTGATCCAAGCCAGTGAATCCATGGATGCATTACACAACTAGACTAATATATGGCAGTGATGCTCTGGTATGTGACAGTTGATATTGATCACCGAGAATACAAACTCAACATAACTACTCCTAGAGATCCCAAATGCACTATGTATATGTATTATGATTATTCAAGTGTTCATGGTCTTGAAACTGAACACAATTATTTAATGGGGATATAATGTGTCGAGATTAGCTACTTCTGAATTTTGATTCAAGCCAGTGGACCCATGGATGCATTCAACCACTGGACTACTATACCGCAGTGATGCTCCGGTATGTGGCAGTTGATATTGATCCTTGACAATACTAGATCAACTGAACTACTACGAGAGATCCCAAATGCACTATGTATATGTGTTAAAACTACTCATGTATGTTCAAGGCCTTGAAGACCGGTTTGGGATTAATCAAAATAATGGATTGACCAGGGGACTCTTGTACATATGTATGTCGTACGTGGAATCCCCCAAGCAAACAATCAAGTCTCCATGTGAGATATCCAAGTATGAAGTGCCATCACAGGCAGTGGTCGGCCATTTTATAAAGTAAATCACAGGAACAGCACTTGAGCACAAACCTGATACGTCTTCCCTTCCACGCAATCGCTGCAAAACCTTCTTTGCCTCAGCCATTCTCCCTTTACTTACAAGCCAACGTGGAGACTCCGGCAAGAAAAACACTGTCAATGCAAGATAGAAAAGAGAGGGTATGGACAAAACTCCAAGCATCAACCTCCAATTAGGTGAATCCATCAACGACATCCCAAAAACCATGCAGTACGAAAAGAACATTCCACCAGAACCGGTGAATTGTGGAAGAGTATTCAATAAACCCCTTATTTCGGGTGGAGCTGTTTCGGATATATAAACAGGAACAAGCGTAACTGATAGACCAATTCCAAACCCATCCAAAAGTCTTGCCAAAAGAAGGATGTAGACATTTGGAGACCATAACATAACAAGTCCACTAACAAAGTACAGAACTGAAGAAATTATCATCATAGGACGACGACCCAGCGAATCTGAGATTGGGCCAGAGCATGTTGTGATAGCTGTTGCTCCAATTAGCGACATAGCTACAATTAGCCCTTCCATAGTTGGCTGACTATCCAATTGGAATTCCTTCTTTATGTAAAGAACAGCTCCTGTAGAAGACAAAATAATGTGTCAAGCAAATGAAATCTAAAAATCAGTAGAAAAACCAAGGCATCAAAAGAATCTCGCAAAATAGGGTGGAGAAAAATTGATTTAACTGATACAAAAGTGCAATCTCGGCTATTAACCTATCAAAGATGGTTATTTAGTAATCTATGATACTCAAAGATAACTTCAAAACCAAACTAATATATTCATTAGCAAATTACCTGCAATTGTAGCATTATCCCATCCTTGTAACAAGTTGCCAACTGCAGCAGCGATAGCTACAAGCACAGCTCCACTCATCTTTCCTCCCGATAATTTGCACTCAGAATTCTTATTATCTAACCTGCCAAATCAAATGAACCTGACATCAGATCAGATACCCAATATTACTTTCTAACAATACATCAAAGCTCTATCACTAGGATCAAAGTAATCGAATCGTAATACAAGATCATCACAAGAAAAATTAAACGGAAAACCTTTTAGAGATGGGATCAAGCACCTCTGAAGAACTAGATTAGTCAGTCAGAGAAGTTCCAAAAGACAGTGAAATTTAACACAAAAATAAGAGACAGCCATAACCCCAAAGGCCAAAACTAAGAAGAAAGAAACAGAAAGCGGAATATAAAATAGATGTAGCGACGATGTCCTGCTTCGATTCACACAGAAATCGATACAACAACAAGCTGGCTCTTTAACGGGATCTTCAAATATAGACAAAAATTTAATGGAAAATAATAATGTAATCTCAATTCAATGCAGAAAAAGAAAAACACTCAATAAAATGAAAACCATAGAGAAAAAAACAGAGCCAAGGCGTTTTATATGACCTATCACTACGAGAGACACAACTTTACTTACGTAAGCTTTTTCCTGATCTTCGCTTCACTTGACGCTTTGCAGTTTTAAGCTTTTCTGCAAAGCTTGATAATTTCTCTGTTAACCTGACAGAATCAAAACTTTTTAATTTGAGTATCTTCACTCCTCTTTTACACTCTAAAAACTTACTCAAATTTTTCTGAAAACTTTAATTTCCTTAATTTTGTATTAAAAATTAAATGGTAGATTAAATTGAGAAATAATTCATAGATCTCTATTTTCCATTTCAATATACACTGTCGTAATCTCTCCAATGGAAAGATATAGACAACCCTCCTGCCTGGTTATATTCTTCCTTGTAAACTCCGATTTTTCTCTTACACAAAAATTATTATCGATCCTCTAGGAATATTACTACTCTTCGAAACATTAAAATCTTAAGTTTTTCAGCGCTTTATAAACTCCTGGCTGGCTGGCTTTGTTTCCAAAACCAGTAAAAAAGACTGATTTTTTTTTTTTTTTTTTGGTTTTTTGAATTATTAGATCTGTGGAAATCGAAATCAAGATCTTTTGAGGTTTTTTTCTTTTTTAGTTTTGTTTTGTTGTAAAAATGTAAAACTCTTTGTTATTGACAGGTAATGAAAGAGAAAGAAACAGAACGTCTTACCAGCTCTCAATCAAAAAACTACCATAAGCTACGGAAGAGGAACGTGCGAACTGCTGATCTGTTTCTTCACTTTTTATATGGTCGAAAAAAATACATGAGAAAATATTTATGTCGAAATCATAACCGTATATTACTTATTTAAGTTCTTCAGCATCGACGGTGATTAACACTAAGGTTTATTGTTTTTATTCTTATTTACGGTGGGTCCTTATTTAAATGTCTTTATTTACTAAAAAGGACTGAGAATGTCGTTAAAAGATCCAGAATTTGGAATATATAAGGATCTTTTCTTTTTTGAATCGACGAGAGGTAATAATGTTTTGGTACTATTCCGACGCATCATTCATAATGAGCATTAGCAGTTTCATGTAACCTTCTACTTTACATGGACCATACATACCTTACCAACTAATTTATAATCATTGTCTTTTCTATTCCCACTAACATGAGTACTTTATATCATCATGACTGTGATTAGCCCTACAAAACACACATTTATATGTCGATGATCATGGTTGTATAGCCTGTTTCATAAGCCAAGCGGAGATCACTGTAATGCGGTACTAAAATTAGTAGACGCTGATATCAGTGATTTTAGTTCGAAACTTGCATATATATAAATGAGTTCGAAATTTGCTAGCATCAAATTCTTTTCCGGTCAGCATTGCGTTGTACGGATTATCGGCATTACGTTGAATCAAACCAGTACTGCTAAGTGGTAACTATGTTTAACAGGAAGCGAGTCGGAACCACCAAAGTTAAAGCACTCAATTTCTTCTTTTTGTCGGGCTTTTTAGAGGAGGATTCTGAACCGTTAATAAAATTTTGGGGCCCGCATAATTTTGAGAGTCATCATGTGCATCAAACAACGCAGAATAATAACTTTCTCGGACTAAATTAGGTAGACACGATATTTATCACCGAAGTGGCTGGCGTATCAAAGTGGAAGACAATGTAACGGTTTTCTTTTCTCGAAAACACGTGGCTTCTTCTTTTTCCGGGTAATCATCTACCTGTCAAACTTTGCTTCGATGATGTACAACTAGATATGGGTGGTGCTGCCCATGCCTGTTTTAGTGAGCAGTCATCATACAAGTGTTCATCTCTAGAATTTAACACGTGTCCCTTTCCTGGGTTTGACCAGCCAAGAGATTTGCGATGGCAATGGGCGGGCATGGGTCATGGCAGCAATCCCGATCACTGTCCGTTCACGAAACAAAAAGCTATGTGCGTGCCATTTTCCATAAGAATCGGACACCAATTTTAAGATATTTTATCTTTAACGCGCGCGATTACACGCCCAACTCTTTCAACATCTATGTAAGAAAGGCCCAACAAAATAAATGATTTAAAAAGAAAAAAAAATACTCGAACTTTCTGAAAATCCCCTTATTTTTTTCACCTTTCCCAACTTATTTCATCGATTCCATCATTATCTTCTTCTGGTTCTCTTTCTTTGTCGTTGAAACATAAGAAAAAATCAGATTTGTCTCCATCCGTAGCGAAAATCATCCTCCGATTTTCGATTTTTCCTTCTTCTCTTCTTCAATGCTTACTTCAACCAATGAAACTAATTCTGACCTAAATCTTCTTAATTTTCTGATCTAAATCCTCTCAAACAACAAAATGGTGAAGAAGCAAACTCAACAGGAGAAAAAGAGAGATGAAAAGTTAAAGAAAACAGAGAAAAAAACTCTAAAAGGTAAGAATCGTACCAACTATGTGGTGATGGCGTTGATGGTGATAATTTTTTTGGTCTTTTTTTTGATGAAATCAACATGAGCGTAGCCATTAATTAGGTTGATGCTTCATTTTTTTTTCAATTGAATGTGAAACAAAGATTATTAGGTTTAATCTTTCTTGATTTTTTGGGTTTTTTGCTAGGTTTATGTTTAATCTGGTAAGCTGATCAGTGTCACTCCATTAATTAGGTTTAGGTTTCATTTTTTTTAACTGAATGTGAAACCGTTCAATTTTATGAAATTTTGTTGGTGTTTTATTTCTTGTTTTTGTGATGAAACCACATTTGGTTTCATCACTTCCACTTGTGGTTTACATATGCTCGACCATTTTCTGTTGGTGTGTTATATTGTTTCAATTTTTTGATGAAACCATATTTGGTTCCACCATCCCACTTATGGTTCCATATTTTTGTTGGGTATGTTTTCTGTTGGGTGTGTTTACTTGATATTTTCTTGATGTAACCAGATTTGGTTTCACCATTTTCAGTTATGATTTCATCATTTTTCAGTTATAGTTTCATCATTTTGTTGGTGCTTATGGTTTACTTTTGGTTTCACAACAGGGGAAAAAAGAGAAACAGAGCCATATAGGTTCTCGTTGCATCATTTGTGCGCAGAAGCATCTGCAATAAAGTCTTTGATATAAAAGAAGGGACAACATATTTAGACTATTTTTCTCATCTCCATTTTGGCGCTTTTTCAAACCTTTCTATGAAAATCTATTGAAAGAAGACGAGTTAAAGAAAAAGACGAAATCCGTCAAGATGATCAACAAGAAAAGGTGTAGAATGTGAGACCAAAGATGACCTGTAAGATCCTCCTTGACAAAAGAGAATAATACTCGCAAGTCGTGCCTAAAATACAGTTTTTTTTGGCAGATTCAGTTTTTGTTGAAGTTTAAACTACTTGTAAAATGGTTATCGACGGATTGTAAAGGTGACAAATTACTGTTTCTGTAAAAAAAAAAAAAGATTTAATTGATTTCAGTTTGTAGTTCCTTACAGCTTATGTCTACAAAATATGATGTCTAATTTTGTTGGGAACATTGGTTGCCACTAATAAAAAATGGCATAAATTTCCACTAATTCAGTATGTTGTAACACTTGATAAGCATGTAAACAGATCTTCGAAATCCATAAATAGTGTATCATATATCTGCGGCACCAAGAAAACACCACTTAGTAATTTTATTTTAGCAGATAGTAGACAACATTATCTTTTATGTTGTCAAGATGCGAAAGAAAATAGCAGTAAAAAATGATGAAACCAAAAAGGGTTTCAGCAAAAATATGATGAAACCAAAAAAGGTTCCAGCAAAAATATGTTGTTATTTTGGTTCCAACAGATTGTAAAAGCCTGCACGCTCTGCCAAACTTAGTATAAAAATGAAACAAACATGACACATCTGCAACAAATTAACATGTTTAACTGTAGAAAGAATAGAAAAGAGAATAAATGAAAAATAACTAAAAAAAAAACATCAAAATGAAATCTGAAAAGTAGATTAAATACATATTGTATGTAGTCTAAAATAAATCGAAACTGAAATTCCAAAGAATCGTAATCGAAATGGCTTCACATATGTTGAGCATGGGATGTCCTTCGGTTATGGGTAGTCAAAACATGGAAGCTACCACAAGTTCTCATCTTCTTCTTAGGAAGTAAACATGTATTAAAGATTCTCTTCTTCTTACTTGGAAGACTTGGTTGCGGCAGAGTATCGGGACTAATAACAAGGGATTTTTGGAAACACTATAACTGGATTTTCAACTGTGGGAACTAGATTAGTTGCTCTTGAATATGCTTCTCGGTAGAACTTCACCGTAAAGTAATATTCAACGTAATTATACGAATCTTCTCCTTTCAACATGATACAACGGATATCATAAGAAGAAGGATAAATTTCTGCAACATGAACACAAAAAGAACATGAAAAAGGCTTTTGCATAAAATACAATGAAACTAACAGAAAAGAATGTTACAACAAAACCAGGTAAAAAACAGACCAACAGCAAGAAAAAGGTTTCATCAAAAAAAAAAAAATGTTGGAACCAACAAAAGAAAAATGATGAAAACCAAACACAAATTAAATGACTAATTTTCACAAGACTCGATTGGTCAATATGATTTCTCAAAACAACTAAGAATTGAACAATACTGAATTTCTAACCTAAAATGAAAGATCGAGAAAAGTTAAACCTAATAAGACGACAATTAAAATTAACCAAATTTGAAATTTGGGGATGAAGATATTCAATCACAACGATGATGAATTGGCGTAGGAATTATTACTTACAGGTGTTAATAATCAATCGAATTGTTATTGTGTCACTAGCGATCATCACATCGTCATTCAATATCAACTTTTTAATCTTCTATTTCAAACAATTTGAAACCCTAGGTTTTACACAACAACTAAAATGAAGAAGGAAAAGGATGTGCAGGTGGCGGTGAAGGAAGAAGAAAAGGTGATGGTGTTGGTGGAGGATCAGGAAATAATCGAGATTTTAGTGGTGGTGCAGGAGTAGTAAGAGGACGTGATGTTGATTGTAGAGGGAGAGGAAGAAATACGATATAAAGAAAGGAGAAATCTGGTATGGGAGGGCAATTTTGGATTTTTTAATAATGAAAATGATGTAATTTAAATTTTATTAAAAATATGGGGGTTTTGTATCATTTTTATTGTAAATGGAGTTTGTATAGATCCCAACATATGATTGGAGTTTTTGTAACTCAAAGAGTATCACCTTGGTTTTTTAGAGCTTAATATGTTTTATTTTTGTTTTACTAAAAGTATAGTAAAGATTGCAAATTTTTGTTTCATTACACCTTTAATTAGTGCTAATAGAAGAGTCTATTTCCATCCGAGTTAACTATTTTGAAAAAAAAAATAGTCATGTTTTTGTCCTAAATACCCCCTCCTTAGTTGTAATGGTGATGATGATGAAGTGGTGGTGGCGGCGGCGGCTATCCTCAAGAGAAGAAGTGGTTAACTGATGAGTGCTAAAAAGTGCATATTTCTATATATTTTTCTTGGCATTTAACTCATCTTTTGTGCATTAATTCTACATTTTATCCCATATTCTGTATTTTCATTGTTTTCAAGAATAAATATTTTTATTAATTAATTTTGTATTTTTAGGTACCAAATAAAGCTTGGATGAATTGCAGAGCGAAAAGAGCAGAAAAGTAGTGAAAAGTCGGGAGGAATTACACAAGGAAGCCGCGAAAAATGTTGTGCGCAAGACCAAAAGGCTAGAACTGGGCTTGAAGAGGAAGAATTGTCCTTAAAGAAGATATGGGCTTGGCATACCCAAGGCCCAAAACCCTCACCCAAACCCATTTCCAATATCCATAGCCCACTTCTCCTGTAGCCGTCAGATTGGATCATCTCAGCATCCTATGGTCGCCTCATCGTCGCTCATCAAAATCTGAAGATCCTGCTTCACACTACAACACCTAACTCTAATATGCGCCGTTAATTTTGATGTATTATTCATCCAACGGTCTCTACAAGCTCCCTTCTATCTCGCCGTCAGATTGATCTATCAATTCCACATCCAACGGCTGAGCTTCTCAAATCATCAAACTCGTTGTACCCGATCAACACCCAAACACCAAATTCCCTATACCCGAACCAAACACACTTTACCCAAATTTCCCATCGACTTCTTCTTCTCTTTCCCCTCACCTCCGTCTGCAACTCCATCACCACCACGCCCTGCCACTGCCACAGCCACCTTCTCCACCTGCCATAGCCACCATCACCACTCTACAACAACCCATCTCCTTTCCCATCATTTCCCTACCACTCTACCCACCTAATTCATCGATTTCCCCTCTTTTTTCTCTGAAACCCTAGATGAGAAAATCAATGAATTAGGTCGAGTTAGATACGCAATTGGAAGGCATGGAGAGGAGCAGGAGAGTCAGAAGAAGAATGGGTCGACGTACAGAAGCCATTATCAAGGATTAGGTAAACTGAATTTCAATTTTCAGAAACCCTAATTTACTGTTTTGGGGGTTTTGCTTGTAAAGTGTAATTGAGTATAAATAGATGTTGTGGGTATGTGTTAGAGTTATGCCTGGATTAGCCAGAGCACCACCTTAGAGGCCTGGACTAGCCAGTGCTCTCTACTGTTACTTCTTGTTTAATTTCAGGTTCAGTAATTTCAATTGTATTTGTTCACCATGTCTAGTATGTTCTAATTACTATTGCTAGGGTTTTGATGAAACCCATAATCATATGTTAAGATAATTCATGTTCATGTTGTTGTTCTTGTTGTGCTTCATTGCTTTAGGAATGATAGTTAGCTAATGGATCAAATTAG
The DNA here is from genome assembly GCF_003573695.1 of Papaver somniferum. Classification (NCBI taxonomy): domain Eukaryota; kingdom Viridiplantae; phylum Streptophyta; class Magnoliopsida; order Ranunculales; family Papaveraceae; genus Papaver; species Papaver somniferum. The sequence continues at coordinate 103,643,766 of NC_039360.1, read as the reverse complement.
CCTGTGATCAATTGTACTGTAAGAAGACAGATGATACTAGGGGTGAGTTAGTGAAGTTGGTTGATAAGTCATCCATTTGAGACCTCTCTGGAGGAAGAAATGTGCTTAATTGATAAAGGAATGACAGTTAGCTAATTGAACCAAATGAGCCTGTGATAGGTTGTGCTGTAAGAAGACAACTTATACTAGGGGTGAGTTAGGGAGACTAACTGAGAGATCATTCATTGTAGTTTTATCTGGAAAAGAACAAGAACATAATTTGAATAGGCATTGCCTTAGCTTAGGATTATTGGGTGGATTCAAATGCCCTAGTGCTTTTAGTCACTGTCACTAGAAAGATTTAGAAAACAACACCAGCTCCCTCCTTGTCCCTGTGGACTTCCCCTGCTTATTCATTATCTACTATCTGACCCTGTATACTTGCAGGTGTAAATATAACCATAGTTTTAGGACTTATTCCTTTTGCTATCAAGTTTTTGGCGCCGCTGCCGGGGACTCGGTTAGCGGCGATGTTGTTGTTTTTGTTATACATTTGTTTGTTGTTCTCTGCATTTGTTTGCTGGTGCAGGTCTTGTTGCTGGCTAGCCTTTGTTAGCTAGCTAGCTAACTGTTTCCTGTTGCTGCTAGACCTTTCTTAACCTTGCTGCTGAGCTTGCCAAGCTGCTGGGTTGTAAGAACTTGACCCTTGTTGCTGCTGCCCTGCCTGCAAGCCCTGAACTGAACCACCTGCTGCTGCTGGTGCTCTTGTGCTGTTGTGGTGCTCCTGCTGGTGCCAGGCCAAGAATCCTGTGAGCTGCTGCACCTGTTGCTGTGCTGCTAAGGCTGAAACTTGCTGAACCAAAGCTGCATCCTGAAACCCAAAGCCTGCTGCTGGCCTGTTGTTGTTTGAACCTGAACTGGTGCTCCTGCTACCACTGAAGCTGCTGCAGCTGGTGTAAGATAAATCCCAACTGGGCTGTAAGCTGCAGAAGGTGAAGAAGTTGAACCAAAGCCCAACTGGGCCTCACAAAAGACAAAAGCTTAGGATGATCCAAAGCCCAACTGGGATTTTGCAACCAAACTGAGCAGCTGGGCTGTGCTTAAGCAAGTAAGCCTAAACCCATTAAGAGAACCCAACCTGTGGGCTTCCATTTTTAATTTGTGGGCTTTTAATAATTTTTTCTATTTTTCTGTTGGGTTTGTAATTAATTTCTTGTGGGCTTGTTTGTTTACTTGCTTGTGGGCTTGTGGTGTTACATTGATTTGGGCCTGTAGTTTTAAATTAGAAAAACTGAACTTTTAAAAGCCCAACTGGGCCGCAGACCAAACAAGCAACAATTGGGCTATCTCAAAAGCTACATTGGGCTTCAGTTTGCATACACATTGTGGGCTTGTTCACCTTCCCTTGGCAAAGCAATTTCTCCCACCAATGTGGGCTTGCTCCCAATACTAAAACCAAAATTTTTGCTCCCAATTAAAAAAACCAAATTTTTCCCAAAAATCCAAACCCATTAAAAACCAAATTTTGGGCTTTGTAACATAGTTACTTAGCTTTTGAGCCAAATCATGTCTAGATCTTGGTCTACAGTTGGGGAATACAACAAATCCCTTAGAGAACTTGCGTATGGACATACTCCACGTTATGAACCTCCCATAGACCATGATGTCAATAGTTATAGGAATTATTATGGACATTTTCAAAGTCCCGAGCCTCAATCCATGAACCCTAGTAACTATTCACACATGCATCATTCATCACAACGTGAAAATGAACATTTTGCTAGTGCCTCACTCACACAATCATCACTGATCGATCAATTAGAAGCTCGAATCGCAGCTTTAGAAATGCAAACACATGAGGAATCTGTCACATCTAATTTTCTTAGGCAACCAGAAATCTATGCATGTCCCGCATGTGGTAGTTTAGACCACCCTGTTGAGAATTGTCATATTTTGCATAATTTTAGGCAATCTAGAGAAAATCCAAGGTATGAAATGCCCATAAATTGTGAGAATGGTAGTCATTGGGACCATAATCAATCCTTTGAGGGTTGCGATCAATATTTTGTAAACCCTAATGACCATGCACACATGTACCATTCACCACAATTTGAACATGAAGAATTTTGTACTCCCATGAATTTAGACTCCACCACAGAAGCTTTCAGACTCAGTGAGCAAAACTTTGATATTTCTACATCACGAATTCAGGCATATTTAGATCAGATTTTGTTTCACCTACAAAAGGAGGAAATTCATGAGGAAATGTATGTTGTCCCTAATGAAGTGTCTAGTCCCATTCATGTAAATGATGTTGAATATGAACCTAATTTAGAGGAACATGAATCGACTAATGACACCACCACTGTTAACGAGGACCAATATGCATGCTACCATGATGATGATTATGATGATATGTTAGAAGAACATGAAAATATTGTGGAACCTGTTGGTTCAATAACATATGGCTTCTCGCCCTCGACCTTCATGAATGTTGTTTTTTCTAATACTCATTGTAATTCATATGATTTTGATATTGGCATGGGATTCGTACAATTATTCTGTGAAGATGAGCATGACATAGGAATAGTTGAATCTTCTGTAGGAACTAATGTTATTATGCATGAAAATATAATTGATGTGTCTGATTCTCTACCTAGGTCACATTGTGATATTTCTCCTGATTTGCCGATGCATGAGAATAATTCTTCTGATGATGATGATTCTGATTGTGGACTTGATAATTTGTTTGATGATTGTGAGCATGTTGTGACACGTGTAGAAGACTTAGGAGATGTTGATGTGATTAATAATGATGTGCCTATCTTCCTACATAAGTCACAATCTGATGGCCTTCCACCCAACCTAGATTTGGTTTGTACCCATATTGTCAAACCGACTTTTCTGAGAGTCCCTAATCTAGGTTTGGAACTGTGTGCTTCCCAAGTCCTCTTGGACTATTTTTCTTCTAAGTATAATACATTTGAGGAACCACAGTTGGAATTAGCATGTTTGCCCGTCCCTAACACAGTTCACTTTGAGTTAGACCTTGTACATGATGAACCCCCAAAACTGCGAGATTTTGTTTCCAAAATTTTATCCGTTGAAAAATCCAGGTTTGGGGGTATCTCATTTTGTTTCACAGTTTCACTTGCGTTTATTTCCTGTTATATTTGTGTGAAGCTGTTGAAACCTCTACACTTTGTCTTTTGGGTTGATCCTCAACTCTTTAGATTGTTAGTGTATGGTGCATTTTTTGTATATAATCCAGTAGATAAAATTTCTTAAAACCCTTTTGTTCCTTTTGTATATATTTTGCTAATCCAATATGATCTCGGCTGACATATGTTGGATTCTTGCCTTGAATAACGGAGTTCTAATATTGCTTTCGCCGAAATCGGGTATTCTCTTTCCTTTTTCTCTACTCAACATGATCCTCTTCATATGTTGTATTATAATTTTGTTCATATTTTGAAACATTGAGGACAATGTTTAGTTTAGGTTTGGGGGTGAAAAGTAGATACTTTGATAATATGCCATAATTGAAAACAAGAACTCCTTCTTTTTGAAAAAATTAAAAATTCCAAAAAAAAAAAGTTGGAAAAAAAAAAAATCATAAAAATGGAGCTCATTTACCTTGAAATGTTGACTCTTGTGCAAATATGTAAATTTTAGGAGTCTTAGTCTAGATATTTAGGCACCCTGATTCTAGCACAATTCACATGTGATAAGAAACTTGCACGCGCACGATCTACCAATACATGTATAGCCTCGATCTTCAAGGTGTTTGATAGGAAGTTAGATTGCCAATCACTTTAGAATACTGAATGAGACTTGACTAGCTTGTTCTTTGGTTGGCTGGGATAGAAGTTGGAGGATACGTTAAGAAAAGCAACCATAGAATTTGACCGGATGCATTCGATAAGGGCCACCTCTTGCTAAGAGTCATGTAATTATGTTTTTCTTTTTGTTCATGTATCAAAAGTGTCATGATGTTGTAAAGATCAAAGTTTTTCTTCAAAAAAAAAAAAAAATATCAAGTATTTATTTATTCTATGTTTTGTCATGTTAAAGACAATAGTTCTCTCTTGTTCCAAAAATAAAAGAGAGTAATCAATGTAAATAAGAGTCATGTAAAGAGTTATCTTTTTGTTGTAAATAGTCTTGTAATAAGCAAGGAGGGTGCAGCCATCGATGTATAACGCGGGTAAACTGAAATATCACCAACTCATTGGGTGAACATTCACAATTCTCGTAAAGCCGGACAGCTAGCTTGGCTTAGAATTCGGTTCTTAGCCTAAAAACTATCTCTTGGTGATTAGTAGTCATAACTTCAGGTCATTCTAGAAACATGTGTAGATACACTTTACACTCTTATCACGTGTCTTTAGTTGTTATCAGTGCTAGGATTGTGCCTTAGATAGCTAGATTGACATCTCCATTTTGCTGTGAGCTTCTACTGTCTTGCACATGTCACATTTGATGGAATCTGAGCTTATATTTTGTCCTAGAACTTTGTAGGTACGTTCTAAGCAAACCTTCACGAGACTTCACTCGTCCACTAGGGACACTTAGTGGTTTAAAAGGCTTAGTGCATATGCTAAATGCGTTCGAGAGACCAGCGACAGTGGTATAGGTAGGATTTCCTTAGTTTTGTTTTACTTGAGGACAAGTAAAATTCAGGTTTGGGGGTATTTGATGAGTGCTAAAAAGTGCATATTTCTATATATTTTTCTTGGCATTTAACTCATCTTTTATGCATTAATTCTACATTTTATCCCATATTCTGTATTTTCATTGTTTTCAAGAATAAATATTTTTATTAATTAATTTTGCATTTTTAGGTAATAAATAAAGTTCGGATGAGTCGCGGAGCGAAAAGAGCGGAAAAGTAGTGAAAAGCCGGGAGAAATTACGCAAGGAAGCCGCGAAGAATGGTGCGCACAACCTCATTTTCTACACACAAAAGCGCCTCCGTTCTCAGCCATCAGATCAGTTCTCAGAAGCATCCGACGGTCGCTCCTTCATAGAGCATCAAAATCGGAAGTCTCTGCCGAGCACCACAGCGCTGAAATTCCAAGCCTTCAGATTAGATGGTAGTTGAATCCAACGGTCGTTCCTATGCCTGTGCATCAAATCCCGATGATTCCGACTTACACTACAGTACCTAACTCCATCTGGTGCCGTTAACTTCGTTGCACCTCAGAATCCGACGGTCGCTTCACACATCCTTCCATCTATCCGTTCGATTCCACTCAGATCCAATGATCCAACATCTCAGCTCGCCAAACATCAAAGTTTGATGAACCCGCTCAACACCCTAAGCATCAAACCCATCGACCCAAAACAAACACCCACCTTCTTCTTCCCCAAAACTCATTTCCCCCAAATTTCTTCTCTTCCCCCGACCATGGCAGACCCTGCCATGTCTGCTCCGCCGTCTCCATCTCCACCCCGACCACAAGGACGCCACCACCATCACCTACCTCTTCCCTAGTCGTGTCTGTCTTGTTCTTAGCATTAATTTTTGATGCTACCAAGAAGACAAACATAGCTAGGGTTTCACAGTGGAGAGAAGAAGGAAATTGGAGCAGCGTTCGAGTAAAGGATTAGCAGAGGAGGAGAAGTACAAGCATGGGTCGAGGCTATTTGCATCAGAGAGTGAGTTTAATTTCCAATTTAAAAATTAGGGTTTCCAATTTAGGGTTTCTGAAAATTTGGATATTTTGTAAGCTATAAAAGGGAAGTGATGTGAGATGTAAAAACTGTTCTTGGACTAGCCAAGTTTCCACCCAATTTGGGTTAGCCTAATTTCAATTGTTCTTGCACTGTTAATTGTCCTGTTAAATTTCAGTTTCAACTGTTAGTTGCATTTTCACCCTTAGTTGCATTTGTTGTCATGTTAGTTTTGAGCCCAATCATGTATAGATCTTTTTCTACAGTTGGGGAATACAACAAATCCCTTAGAGAACTTGCGTGTGGACAAACTTCACGTTATGCACCTCCCATAGACCATGATGTCAATAGTCATAGGAATTATTATGGACATTTTCAAAGTCCCGAGCCGCAATACATGAACCCTAATGACTATTCATACATGCATCATTCGCCACAACGTGAAAATGAACATTTTGCTAGTGCCTCACTCACACAATCATCACTGATCGATCAATTAGAAGCTCGAATCGCAGCTTTAGAAATGCAATCACATGAGGAATCTGTCACATCTAATTTTCTTAGGCAACCTAAAATCTATGCATGTCCTGCATGTGGTAGTTTAGACCACCCTGTTGAGAATTGTCATATTTTGCATAATTTTAGGCAATCTAGAGAAAATCCAAGGTATGAAATGCCCATAAATTGTGAGAATGGTAGTCATTGGGACCATAATCAATCCTTTGAGGGTTGCGATCAATCTTTTATAAACCCTAATGACCATGCACACATGTACCAATCACCACAATTTGAACATGAAGAATTTTGTACTACCATGAATTTAGACTCCACCACAGAAGCTTTCAGACTCAGTGAGCAAAACTTCGATAGATCTACATCACGAATTCAGGCATATTTAGATCAGATTTTGCTTCACCTACAAAAGGAGGAAATTCATGAGGAAATGTATGTTGTCCCTAATGAAGTGTCTAGTACCATTCATGTAAATAATGTTGCAAATGAACCTAATTTAGAGGATCATGAATCGACTAATGACACCACTACTTTTAATGAGGACCAATATGCATGCTACCATGATGATGATTATGATGATATGTTAGAAGAACATGAAAATATTGTGGAACCTGTTGGTTCAATAACATATGGCTTCTCGCCCTCGACCTTCATGAATGTTGTTTTTTCTAATACTCATTGTAATTCATATGATTTTGATATTGACATGGGATTCGTACAATTATTCTGCGAAGATGAGCATGACATAGGAATAGTTGAATCTTCTGTAGACACTAATGTTAATATGCATGAAAATATATTTGATGTGTCTGATTCTCTACCTAGGTCACATTGTGATATTTCTCCTGATTTGCCGATGCATGAGAATAATTCTTCTGATGATGATGATTCTGATTGTGGACTTGATAATTTGTTTGATGATTGTGAGCATGTTGTGACACGTGTAGAAGACTTAGGAGATGTTGATGTGATTAATAATGATGTGCCTATCTTCCTACATAAGTCACAATCTGATGGCCTTCCACCCAACCTAGATTTGGTTTGTACCCATATTGTCAAACCGATTTTTCTGAGAGTCCCTAATCTAGGTTTGGAACTGTGTGCTTCCCAAGTCCTCTTGGACTATTTTGCTTCTAAGTATAATACATTTGAGGAACCACAGTTGGAATTAGCATGTTTGCCCGTCCCTAGCACAGTTCACTTTGAGTTAGACCTTGTACATGATGAACCCCCAAAACTGCGAGATTTTGTTTCCAAAATTTTATCCGTTGAAAAATCCAGGTTTGGGGGTAGCTCATTTTGTTTCACAGTTTCACTTGTGTTTATTTCCTGTTATATTTGTGTTAAGCTGTTGAAACCTCTACACTTTGTCTTTTGGGTTGATCCTCAACTCTTTAGATTGTTAGTGTATGGTGAATTTTTTGTATATAATCCAGTAGATAAAATTTCTTAAAACCCTTTTGTTCCTTTTGTATATATTTTGCTAATCCAATATGATCTCGGCTGACATATGTTGGATTCTTGCCTTGAATAACGGAGTTCTAATATTGCTTTCGCCGAAATCGGGTATTCTCTTTCCTTTTTCTCTACTCAACATGATCCTCTTCATATGTTGTATTATAATTTTGTTCATATTTTGAAACATTGAGGACAATGTTTAGTTTAGGTTTGGGGGTGAAAAGTAGATACTTTGATAATATGCCATAATTGAAAACAAGAACTTCTTCTTTTTGAAAAAATTAAAAATTCCAAAAAAAAAAAAAATCATAAAAATGGAGCTCATTTACCTTGAAATGTTGACTCTTGTGCAAATATGTAAATTTTAGGAGTCTTAGTCTAGATATTTAGGCACCCTGATTCTAGCACAATTCACATGTGATAAGAAACTTGCACGCGCACGATCTACCAATACATGTATAGCCTCGATCTTCAAGGTGTTTGATAGGAAGTTAGATTGCCAATCACTTTAGAATACTGAATGAGACTTGACTAGCTTGTTCTTTGGTTGGCTGGGATAGAAGTTGGAGGATACGTTAAGAAAAGCAACCATAGAATTTGATCGGATGCATCCGATAAGGGCCACCTCTTGCAAAATGTCATGTAATTATGTTTTTCTTTTTGTTCATGTATCAAAAGTGTCACTATGTTGTAAAGATCAAAGTTATTTCTTACAAAAAAAAAAAAAAAATCAAAAATCAAAAATCAAAAAAAAAATAAATCAAAAAATAAATCAAAAAATAAAAAAAAATCAAGTATTTATTCCATGTTTTGTCATGTTAAAGACAATAGTTCTCTCTTGTTCCAAAAATAAAAGAGAGTAATCAATGTAAATAAGAGTCATGTAAAGAGTCATCTTTTTGTTGTAAATAGTCTTGTAATAAGCAAGGAGGGTGCAGCCATCGATGTATAACGCGGGTAAACTGAAATATCACCAACTCATTGGGTGAACATTCACAATTCTCGTAAAGCCGGACAGCTAGCTTGGCTTAGAATTCGGTTCTTAGCCTAAAAACTATCTCTTGGTGATTAGTAGTCATAACTTCAGGTCATTCTAGAAACATGTGTATATACACTTTACACTCTTATCACGTGTCTTTAGTTGTTATCAGTGCTAGGATTGTGCCTTAGATAGCTAGATTGACATCTCCATTTTGCTGTGAGCTTCTACTGTCTTGCACATGTCACATTTGATGGAATCTGAGCTTATATTTTGTCCTAGAACTTTGTAGGTACGTTCTAAGCAAACCTTCACGAGACTTCACTCGTCCACTAGGGACACTTAGTGGTTTAAAAGGCTTAGTTCATACGCTAAATGCATTCGAGAGACCAGCGACAGTGGTATATGTAGGATTTCCTTAGTTTTGTTTTACTTGAGGACAAGTAAAATTCAGGTTTGGGGGTATTTGATGAGTGCTAAAAAGTGCATATTTCTATATATTTTTCTTGGCATTTAACTCATCTTTTGTGCATTAATTCTACATTTATCCCATATTCTGTATTTTCATTGTTTTCAAGAATAAATATTTTTATTAATTAATTTTGTATTTTTAGGTACCAAATAAAGCTTGGATGAATTGCAGAGCGACAAGAGCAGAAAAGTAGTGAAAAGTCGGGAGGAATTACACAAGGAAGCCGCGAAGAATGTTGTGCGCAAGACCAAAAGGCTAGAACTGGGCTTGAAGAGGAAGAATTGTCCTTAAAGAATATATGGGCTTGGCATACCCAAGGCCCAAAACCCTCACCCAAACCCATTTCCAATATCCATAGCCCACTTCTCCTGTAGCCGTCAGATTGGATCATCTCAGCATCCTATGGTCGCCTCATCGTCGCTCATCAAAATCTGAAGATCCTGCTTCACACTACAACACCTAACTCTAATCTGCGCCGTTAATTTTGATGTATTATTCATCCAACGGTCTCTACAAGCTCTCTTCTATCTCGCCGTCAGATTGATCTATCAATTCCACATCCAACGGCTGAGCTTCTCAAATCATCAAACTCGTTGTACCCGATCAACACCCAAACACCAAATTCCCTATACCCGAACCAAACACACTTTACCCAAATTTCCCATCGACTTCTTCTTCTCTTTCCCCTCACATCCGTCTGCAACTCCATCACCACCACGCCCTGCCACTGCCACAGCCACCTTCTCCACCTGCCATAGCCACCATCACCACTCTACAACAACCCATCTCCTTTCCCATCATTTCCCTACCACTCTACCCACCTAATTCATCGATTTCCCCTCTTTTTTCTCTGAAACCCTAGATGAGAAAATCAATGAATTAGGTCGAGTTAGATACGCAATTGGAAGGCATGGAGAGGAGCAGGAGAGTCAGAAGAAGAATGGGTCGACGTACAGAAGCCATTATCAAGGATTAGGTAAACTGAATTTCAATTTTCAGAAACCCTAATTTACTGTTTTGGGGGTTTTGCTTGTAAAGTGTAATTGATTATAAATAGATGTTGTGGGTATGTGTTAGAGTTATGCCTGGATTAGCCAGAGCACCACCTTAGAGGCCTGGACTAGCCAGTGCTCTCTACTGTTACTTCTTGTTTAATTTCAGGTTCAGTAATTTCAATTGTATTTGTTCACCATGTCTAGTATGTTCTAATTACTCTTGCTAGGGTTTTGATGAAACCCATAATCATATGTTAAGATAATTCATGTTCATGTTGTTGTTCTTGTTGTGCTTCATTGCTTTAGGAATGATAGTTAGCTAATGGATCAAATTAGCCTGTGATCAATTGTACTGTAAGAAGACAGTTGATACTAGGGGTGAGTTAGTGAAGTTGGTTGATAAGTCATCCATTTGAGACCTCTCTGGAGGAAGAAATGTGCTTAATTGATAAAGGAATGACAGTTAGCTAATTGAACCAAATGAGCCTGTGATAGGTTGTGCTGTAAGAAGACATCTTATACTAGGGGTGAGTTAGGGAGACTAACTGAGAGATCATTCATTGTAGTTTTATCTGGAAAAGAACAAGAACATAATTTGAATAGGCATTGCCTTAGCTTAGGATTATTGGGTGGATTCAAATGCCCTAGTGCTTTTAGTCACTGTCACTAAAAAGATTTAGAAAACAACACCAGCTCCCTCCTTGTCCCTGTGGACTTCCCCTGCTTATTCATTATCTACTATCTGACCCTGTATACTTGCAGGTGTAAATATAACCATAGTTTTAGGACTTATTCCTTTTGCTATCATTAACTCTTCTATGAAATGTGATGTAACGTTCCTGAATGCCTATTGAAGTTTTGGTGCCATGTAACGATCATGAATGCGTTCATCGGAAAACAACAGCATCAATAACAGCAGAAACAACAACAGGAGCAGCAACAACAGCGGCAACCACCATCCACCACCTTTAACATCCATTAATGGAGTTACATCAACAACAACAACAACACCTTCAACATTCATTAATGGAGTTACAAAGCAAATAGAGTTTCTGGGATAACTTGGTAATTTCCCCATTGACTTAACTCTGATTTATGGGACAGGATGTCAGTAACTCTGAAACAAACGGTGTAGTGATCATTTTCAAAACAGATTTTAACAGTGTGATGGCTTTGTGAACCAGATTATGGAACTATGATTGTTTCTGATAGTACTCCAGAGTTCGGATTTACCAGTAGGAACTCGCAGGTGGAATTTCAAATTTCAATTCAAGAACTTTTTTTTATAGGCAACTGTTATAGACAAATAAAAAATTTAAGAAGTTACAAATTGCCCCTTATCTGTCTGTGGTCACCACATAAAGTAGGCACAAGCCAGACCGGTGGCACTGACCACACCATGTGTATAACATTAACCTTTGCCCAGTTACCTAACCTATGATCATTCCCATTTGCAGATCGGTTGATATATACAAAGACATAGACCTAAGTTTGGGAATTAGGTTTTTTATATCTTGATACACAAAGTGAGTACGCAGATCTTTCATGAAAGTCTTCTGGTTGATTTGCTTTAGTATAGTTTCAACATCGCTCTCGATAATGATCTGATCCTGTTTTTTCCGGCAGCAAATTTTAGTGCATCTCTAATGGTGCACACCTCTGCTTCGCCTGCAAAAAAAAACGAGGTAAGTTGCTTGAGCATATAATTCACAATCTGAATTTGTGATAATAAATCCCAGTTCTCCTTCTTGCCAATTTGGATTCCAAGCCCCATCAATATTTATTTTAATCCAGTTCCCATCTGGAGCAACCCAAAGAGAGGAATTTTGAGAAGATGTAATTACAACAATTATGTTTATAAATGATGGTTTATTTGTGTTAATCAACATTGAAATAGCTCTAGCAAGAATTATCGTAGGTTCTTTTGTTTTTTTTACTGTGGACTAACTCATTTCTGCTTTCCCAGATTGACCACATCATACAAGCAGTTTTTGGGAATATGTCAACTCTGGCAGAATAATCTTTGTATGGGTAGAGATAAAGTCAAAATCTGATTCACTGGTGAGAGGTAAAGTTCTGAAAACTATTGTTTTGGATATTCAACTTCATCCAAACTCTAGTTATGCTAGTACAAGTTACCAAGGAATGCATAACAGTTTCACTTTTTAATTTGCATCAAGGGCAGTTGAAGTCAAAAAAATTAATTCGATTGTGTAGGATTTCCATTACTTTAAAACACCTTTTAGAGCTTTCCATACAAACAACTTTACTATAACAGGTAAATTATGTTTCCATAAGGTTAGCCAAAGGTCTGAATTAGTCTTATCTCCATTAATACACAAGGCAGTATATGCCGATTTCGCACTGAAGTTACCATCTTTTGATGGAACCCACACCCTTCTATCACTAAAGGGTTCAGTACTTAAAGGGATTTGTTCAATCTTCTCTTTTGAAGCTTGATAAAAAAACATCACTTAGTCTGTCCTGGCTTGTATGTATCTGCTATTTGATTATGATATTTGATTTTTCCCCCTCTGCGGATACTTGAATTTTCTGCAATTTATTTTATTTTTGAAGTGTATTAATATTTCTTGCAATTAGTGTTTAACTACAATCCTATGTTGTAAGGCCTATTCCTGTGCGCATGTCAAGCTCTTCATTTTGCCACTTTAGCACCCATTGTGGCAACAAATGTGTCTAAGTGTCAAATATACCACTTAGTCATACATGACAAAGTGTCTACCGATCGATAGAATGTCCATCGCTATATGGGCATACAATCGCTCGTTAACCAGTACATCGCCAACATTAGTCATGTTGTCACTCGTTGAGTAGATCATCGTTCAACAGTTCCTCATCCAACGGCTATAATTTCTCTCTCTATAGATAACCAAGTTCAAACTCATTTCAACTCACACCAGAATTTTTAAATCTCTCTAGAATTTCTCAATCTCTCTATCTTCTTCTAATCTAAAACAAGATTAACTAATCACACCTTTTATACACTTATTAATTTCTTGCAATATGGATTCACAATCTCAAAGTCCAGGTAAAGGTAAAAAGAACAAAGTTCGGGGTGCGAAATTCAACATCATAGAAGATGAATGTATTTGTCGTAAATTATGTTTATCTTACCCAAGATTGTATCGATGATGCACAACAGCATGGTAACACCATGTGGGATAACATATTTTTGAGATATCAAGAGCAAACCATGAACATCAATGATCTTGATGCGACTGGGTTGTCACAACGCTTCATTACGATCAATAAGGAAGTCGTATCTTATGTTGTTGCGATAATGCAAGCTAGGGGAAGCCGAGAGAGTGATCTTGTGGATGGTGATGTTGAAAGACACGTTCGTACAGAATGGCAGCGCCGAAATGGCAAAAACTTCCAATTCGAAAGTTGTTATCATATTTCGAAGGTGTTGAACAAATATAATCCAAATATGTAAGCAGCTAATCAACAAGTACCTGAAAGGTCACCATATTCTCCCTCAACACCAGATTCTTCACCATTTTCAGCTGGTCCATCAAATCCCACTTCTTCACCAGATATCACGGCAAACTCGAATGCCAACTTAGTTCTCAATGATGGTGGTAAGAGAAAATTACTAGGGAGAAATAATGCAAGATTGGCTATAAAATTAGCTCAAGAAGGAGGGAGCTCTGATGGTTTTAATATGACGGAGTTTATGGAACATCAAAAGGCCTGATGGTTGAATCTCAGGCCTCAGATCTTCATTTGCATAGTTAGTCCACTCCTTATCACGATGGGTTTCCTGAATTACCATGTTATGGAGAATTATGCAAGTGAGCATAGTCTTGTGCATTTCACGAGGACTTTAACCACGATATGGCCCACAAATGATGCAAACTTCCTCTTCAAAATTCCAAAAGCGCGTCGCACATCCTTCCTCAACGCCATTTGGCATTCGTTAAAATGCCGGTATGAATGGCCCATTTCACCGGAAGGGGGCCGACGGTAACATTGAATCAAAGTTGGCCATTTTGAATATATACCATCCGTAAGATAATACCCATGAGTGTACTGATGGACGTTGATTGTAAGACGGACTTGGGGACATATTCCAGGCTCATTTTATGAACCTGGAAGATAAAAAAAAGTGTGTCGTATCCAACAATCATAAGAAGTAACTGCTTCAAGGATAACGGTTGGTTTCAGATAATGACCCTTATATTGACCGTCCCAATAAACTGGATATCCTTGCAATACCCAATGCATACAATAAAGACTACCTAGCATTCCTGGGAATCCCCTATCCTCATTCTCCCTCAAAATTTATCTAACATCTTACTCGGTTGGTTTTTGTAAATATATTGGACCAAAATGATTAATTATTACTTCGCAAAACAATGAAAGGTAAGTGAATGAAGTTGTTTTACCCATACAAAGGTACTCGTCGTCCGCAATCGCTAGTTTGCCATAACCTGGAATCCTTAAAGCCGAAGTAACTTTTTGTTCAGGATTATGACCTCTAATATTTATTTAGTGCATCAAACTGATAATTAAATTGAGGTTCTACTCGACAAAGCTTTTCAATAACATTTTTCACCAGGTGCCGAGGCATGCAGAATTGACCTTGGAAATTTTAATCAGAGTACACACAATTGGGAAAAAAATAATCATGCATCAGCTTATGGTGGTAAAATTCCCTCCCTCGACATGTATATCTGCTTGAGAATACTTCTTTTGGCTTTGGAACTCTAGGTATTTGGCCCGAATGTACGAGCATCAGAGTGTCGATTAGTTTATTATCTTTAGCTTCCTCATCATCAAGTTGTTGCAACCTCCTTTGATGCATTTCTTGTTGTAATCTAAACCGATTCATAATAACATTCCTCTCTTCATTGGATCTCGCCATTGATGATTATGAAATTTAAATTGCGAATACAAATACAAAAATTGGTAAAATATATGTAGAAGTAGGTGTGAGTAATTTGAAGAAATATAGGGCGTATATATAGGAACTAAAGAAGGGGGAACTAGTCGTTGTAAAATAGTCGTCGAGCGATATAGTGTCAACCAAGCGATGGAAACATGACGCAGACGATACTCATATTGTCGCCAACGCTTTAGTTAATAACTATCGATGGAAACTCTATCACTCAGTGATTTTTCCATAGTGGCGCACACAACTCATTTGCCCTGCCACCTGATATTCAAACAAATATTTTTAACCTTATGCATATGAATAGGCCTAAACGTAAATAGATTACCTAGAAAAAACAATAATTTATAAGTTGACGACGATATTGATTTTCCAACAAACAGAGTCACGCACTTGTAAAGCTAGCTAGGATTTGACAGTCAATAGTACACATTTTATTTTTCTTGCTGCTAATAATTGGCTGATTTGATATTTGTATTTGTAAGTTAATAGAGCATGGTCATGATTTTATGCATGTGTGCATTTCCTTAATCCCACCGAGTGCACCCTGGCACAGTGGAAGTTTATTCTTTACAGCCTAGAGTTTACACTTTATAATCAGCTAAAAAAATGTGATGTATGCGCCTTATAGCCTTATATAATGCTGTAAAGTTATTGAAAATCAGTCAATAGCATAGAGACTGAGCCAGTCATTTATACGTCGAGAAAATGCCTCACAAGTTCTAAAACAGTCCCTCAAATAAAATTCAAAAAATTTACCATGCCATGAATAGAATCTTGGCTTGAAAAATAGAACATGCAATTTGATCAATAATGCAGTATATACTGTATAGAAGGCAACGTGAGGGCGTACACTGGTACTGGTATCACTATCAACTCAAGTGTTATAATAAGTCAGGGCACGTGATTAAACAACACTGTTTTTATTGATACGTTATTTGTATTCTTATGACGACAATAATCTTCTTGTCCTTGACAGATCAGAAACACAGATATAATGACCGTCTTTCTACAGTCACTTGAAATTTAAATAGGTTTTCCTGACAAAAAGTTTAAACAGAAAGAAAAACCAAGAAAATGACACTTGACGGCATATCGGTCGGTCAAACTAGGTATTGCCCATAATGGTGTAACTTGAACACCTTCAGTACAGCATCACAATAGAAACCATGTGATACTAAACCAAGAAGTGTATCTTTTATTCTTAATAAATCAAAATTCAAAACAAACAAAACATTTCGCATATAAGATTCGATTAACGGCTGCCAAAAGATCATAGCGGTGGTTTTTCTATTAAATGGTACGTGTTGGCCTGTACTTTCAGGCCATCCGAGTACAGATTTCTCTGTTTTGTTTTGGTTTGTTCAGTCAAGTTTGATCCTAATTACGGCTTTACGAGCATGCTAATCCAAATAAAATGGTAAGGGGTGGTATATACATGTCACATGCATACGAACTAAATTATTGTCTTGTCGCTCGTCCTAGGAATATGATCAAAACTGTATATGTCTCCCATTCACATTTTTTTATTGATCTTTGTAGATCTGAAATGAAAACCTTTTGACTCAGTACTCTTGGTAAAGTTAGGGGCCTGGGCATCTATTTTGATGGATGCATGCATGCCCCAGGTTCTTTCATTTCAATGATGTTTTTTCCTCGTGATTCTCTATCCACCGATGAATGAATAAGGATGCTTAATTTAGATGCGTCACTGACAAGACAACTTAACACTTCGATGAGAAAGGTTAGCGCGTTTGAGATCCTACTACTGGTACTGGCCTTATTACGTGAAGGTCCCTTACATACTAGCAAAACATTACCAACAACAATGGCACAATCTTAACCAATGACAAAATGACACTATTGAGCAGCATTAACACAAATAAGTCGACAACTATCTCACTCACTAAAAGCGGAAAAAATCTTGACAAAAGAAAAGAAGCTGATGGAAGCCAGGTGCAAAAGAAATATCAATACAACTTCAAAGCACTGTTGATATGGTATCCGGATGTTCCATTATTCGTTGACAGTGTCACGCTAGATATAAGGTATCTTTGCTCTTTTTTCCCCACTTTTTCTTCACCTTTACGCAGGATGGCTTATTTAAACAATGTTCTACCAATATTTTGAGTGGAGCTATGAGAGTGATCATTAATTTAGTGCTTTTATACTAATTAAGATTCTTAAAAATCTTAATTCATAGTCATCATAGTTCTACTTTTATATTAAAGTTTTGAATTTTTGCATATAGAATTCGTGATACGATCCATGAAAGTTGAGCCAAAAGAAAAGAAAGAATAAAATGCAGAGAAAATTAACAGGCGAAAGCGGGCCATGAGGAACAATCAATGAAATTTCTTTTCATACTCCCTCCGTCCCATTATTAGGTGATCTAGTATAGGTTTGCACAATTTATAAGGCAATTAAGGAGAATTTTTTTTTTAACTTTTTTTACAATTATACCCTTATGGATAATAAATAATGAAATTTAGAAATGATTTGTCTCTCAAACTACTCCACGGATGTTCGCAAACTTCATACCATTGAAAAGCATTTCAAAACACCTACATAAGAATATAAACATGTTTATCAAATTATGCATATTTTTTATATTTTTTATAATTAACTAAAAGGATAATTTTAGAAATATCTCCTTGTTTAGTGATATAGGTCACTTGTTAGTGAGACAAAATCTAAAATCAAATAGGTCACTTAATAGTGGGACGGAGGGAGTATTATTTAAAAAAACAGGGTCGCTTTACACTCTTATTTCATATTATCTCATATTTTGGACATTAATTTTTTCTAAATCCCCCACACTCTTATTTAATGAGGTAGCATATTTGAAGCTAATATTTGAGAATACGTTCGTCTTACAAAACTGGACGTACCCATAAAAACAAACACATCCGGAAATGTATAACTCCACTATCTACTACTTCGAAAATCGACGAATTTTCAACCATTAAAACCAAGATAGGTAGATGGTGAAGTTTGGTATTTTGAAATGTGTTCATTTTTTGTGAGTATGTACATCATTGTAAGACGACTATATCTTCAAAATATTAGCTTTAGATACGCTATTGTTTAAGATTTTTCAAAAAAACCGTCTTCCAAAGTGTGAGATACTGTGAGCTTAAGAGTGTGAGGGGATCGTCCCTCTTACTATATCAAGTAATATAGAATTAGATTTGGAGATTTATTTTTGTGAAGCGTGAATGCATTAATAAAAGGTTGAGGGTATGTTACATTCCTGGACTCACTAAAACAATATTTTTCAGAAAATAAGAACAATATGTCTCGAAATTGTTATTGGTCGTCCAATCCGTAATTCGTCAATTTGCCTGGAACTGGATTTTCTTCCCCTTAACATGCTTGATTGTAAGTCTTCGAATGCCAAGGATGAAAGTGGTAAGTTCGGTGATCATAGCTGTCAAGTACCAAGATGTTGCGATTCTGTTAGAAATTAAGTGTACCCGATTTGTTGAATCAATTTCAATATTCCAATAGCCGGTAGAACTGCTCATCCAAGTCTCACCAACGGAGTTGTTGTTCCAAGCCTCACCAATGGAGTTGTTCATCCATGCCTCACCGACGGAGTTGCTGAAGAAGTTGTAACCCCGATCACCCTAGCTGAATCAGGGCGAAGGCTAGGATCTCAAGTCGTATTCCTAGTCGGGCTCGAGGAAATGGTGAATACTCTATATCATTCCCTTGTCAAGTTGATAGAGGAAACAAGCTGTCGTGATGCTTTTGTGCGAGATCCAAGAGTCCACTGAACCAGGGATGGATCTTTCCAACGTTTCTCCACACCAAATCATTGGGAGTTTCACCATCACACGGTGCTGCTACGATGTGGTCGAGCCACATACTCAAAGTATGTGGCCCCTTTTCTTTTTTTTGACACGTATTACGAAGTAGAAAATAAAGTCCAAACAGTTTTATTATACAATTGTTTAACTATTTTTTTAACTTCCTAATTTATCTCAAAAAGTGATTTTTTTGTGGAATTTTGGAGGGACGGGTTTTTAATTTATATACGTGTCAAAAAAAAAAAAAGGGACCACATCGTAGCCGGGGCGCTGAAAAACCGGCAGAATAGGAAGCCACATCTCCGATTGAGAACTTATGCGAAATCTTTCACTTTTCCAAGGACCAACGTGTTGATACCTTATCTGCTCTCAATCACAGTGTTGTTGTCACACACCTGGCTACCTCATCTCCAAAACCCTCAAAAATTTTCGAGCTCTCTATAAATAATATAACTTTTACGGAAGAAGACACGATGGCTAAAGAAAGTCACAACAAAGCCATGTATGTTACTGCGCGCATCAAAGACTTGGAGTACAAAAGATCTCTCATCGACACATGAGCAGCTACGAATGTCATTTCCCTTAAAACTCTCGGGACAACCAAGATTCGGCAAAACAAGATTGTACGACAATCCACTGTGACGAAAATTTTTGGAGGAAATTAGAGTAATACATATAAACACATTTACTTAGATCTTACAGTGAACCTGTTCAGTCGAAAGTGAAATTCGAGGTGATTGAGAAAGAACCAAACTACCACATGATATTGGGAAGACCGTGGCTCCATGATAAGAGAGTTATCCCATCAACATATCATCAATGCCTGAAGACCGTGCTGGATAAGGAAGTCGTTCGGATGCCTGCGTCTCCGTCTCCTTGCGCTATAATTTATGGCGCCGAACTCTTCAAATCGAAGCAGGATGTGCAAGGTTCTTCTGACAGGGCGCACCAAACACCATTCATTAGGTAAAAACCTAACTCACTTCTATACTAAGATGGAGCGTAATTTCACGGCAAGTCGTGATGCTGAAGGAATGACCATCTATCGGTGTCTCTGTTAGCAACTAACAGGGGAGACTACCATGAAATCTCCCCGCCTAGAAGAATGCAATAACAATGACAAGCCACAAGAAGAAGAAGTGCCAGATGCTCCAAGACAGCTGCAGGATGATATTGACTCCACTATAGATGAGCTTGAGACTGTTAATATTGGAATGGAAGAAGCCCCAAGACCTTTCTTCATCATTTCAACTCTGTCACCAGAATAACGTGCAAAGCGTATAGACCTCCTGAAAGAGTATCAAGATATATTTTCCTGGACCTATGAGGAGATGCCTGGCCTAGATGACAAGCTAGTAACTCATCATCTACATGTAATACCCGGATTCAAGCCAGTCAAACAACCCCCAAGACAGTTCAGGAATGATGTTGATTAACAAATCAAAACTTAGATTTAGAAGTTATTCACTGCAGGATTCATCTAGCCTATTCAACATCCTACTTGGCTGGACAACGTGGTTCCTATCAAGAAAAAAAATGAACGAATCAGGCATTGTGTAGACTTCAGGAACCTAAATAAAAGTTATCCCAAGGATGACTTCCCACTTCCCAACATCGACATGCTAGTGGATGTTACTAGCGGGCATGGCATGTTCTCCTTCGTGGATGGATACAGTGGCTATAACCAAATATAAATGTACAAGCATGATGCAAGTAAGACAACATTTCGAACGCCCGTTGGGAACTTTTATTACACTGTAATGCCTTTTGGTTTGAAGAATGTTGGTGCTACCTATCAGCGCGCCATAACTGCAATATTTCAAGACATGATGCACAAACAAGTTGAAGACTATGTGGATGATGTATTAGTCAAGTCCAAAACTCGAGCAACTCATACAGACATCCTGCGAAAAGAGTTTGAAAGGTGTCGTGAATATAAGTTGAAGATGAATCCCCTGAAGTGTGCTTTCGGTGTTTCTTCGGGAAAGTTTTTTGGATTCCAAGTAATCACTGAGGGGATTAAGGTCGATTAAACCAAGACCCAAGCTATCATTACCATGCCTCCTACACAAACAGTGAAGGAACTCCAGAGCTTCATGGGTAAGATAAACTACATTCGACGTTTTATTCCGGGTTTGGGCCAACTTATTGCTTCATTTACGCCTCTGCTGAAGAAAGAAGCAAGCTTCATGTGTACAAGCCACGTAAGAATACGCCTTTCAGAAGATCCAACAAATATTATCATCACTTGTGCTCGGATCTTAGTGAGAAAGTTAGACATAATAAAAACCGAGGCAAAGGTAACTAAAACACACTTCCCGGTTTTCACTTTAGATGGTGAATGGATACTTATTCCAGTAGTTCTAAGATTGCACTCGAACGATCATACATGTGTAACCCATAAAGATCGAATCTCGCGAAATATTTATTCATTACACGGGAATTTATTCATTAAACAATGCATGAAGAGGTACTAATCGATTTACTCAAAACATGCAGAACGTGAGGTTGTTGACATTGAATCTGGTAATGAATAGAGGGGATTGAGAAGTGTTGAATGTTTACACAGGAAAGAATCAAGGAATTAAAGAAACCATTTCCTGTGTAAACTCTCAGGGGTAGTAGAAAATCAAGACAAGGGTTTAGGGGTGGTTAACAAACCCTTGGTTCTCAATCCCTTTTTCATCTCCCAAAACTCCAAGCGCAATGCACGCTCCTTTAAGGATTCGATAATAAAGAATCAAAAGGTAAAGCTAGCATTCATAGCCACAATAATATTCCGCTAACAAAGACATTGATATTAGACAATACTGATTTCTTAAGCTTATAATTTACAGGCATTCTGCTTGGCTCAACAAACACGTCGACAAAGAGAGAGAGGGAGCAAAAAGTTAATCCACCGCAAATGAAGTCCAAGAGTGATGTGACACTTTGTAAACAACCACTTAGAGCAATTCCAATGGAATGAAGTTTTCTCCCACTATGGACTTGAAAAAAGTGGGAATTATATAATTGTCCCTCCTTTTCACGGGCTTCACAATTTCCCTTATGACACAACCAATATACCCCTCTCAATCCAAAGCCCATCAAGGGTCCATTAAGGATTCTGCAAGATTACAAATATACCCTTCATATATATTTATTATTCTAAAACCAAAAAACAGTTATCAACGTAAATGTAGGATCCAAATATCGCACAAGTATTTGTAAGTGTGCGAGATTCATAAAAGGCTGTGCGATAACGTCGCAGGAGGATAAGAAATAAAAGGAAATAGGAAATAAAAGGAAATATGAAATAAAAGGAAATATGAGCTTTCACCCACTAGGTAGAATCCTATATAAAGAGAAAGGTAGGAGAGAGAAAGGAAAAACTGGATTATTATTATCTTCTTCTTCCTTCTTCAACCAAGAGCTCCAAATACTCATTAATGGAGTCTCAATTGTAATCCATATGTAATTAAAAACAATTATAGTGAAGATCCCTAACCCCGTGGATGTAGATCACATTGATCGAACCACGTAAATCTTGTGTCTTATTTTCTATTTTCATTATCTTTATCTTTATTTTCATATCAAATAAGTTTAGATCTAGAAATTATTATCATGATATTATAGGGTGTGTGTTGTGGGATTTCCTGCAACTACATAATGGCGCTAGAAACAGGGACCTGCTTGTTTGATTGAAGAAGAATCAAAGAAATTAACAATTGTTGGTGAGAGATTACGCTGGATATATGAGATTTAAGGGAGACTATGGAAAATACAACGAAATCTCATGATTTCAGATAAAGAACCAGCGTCATCAATTGGAGAGATATCTAAACAAACTGCCTCAACAACTCGTTCGAAAAATCGAATTGATTCCTCATATTTGTGATTTTGTGTTCAACTTTCGGATCTGGCAAGCTTGGACTGATGATGAAACAGGAGACCAGCAAAGGCTAGTTGGACTGATGATGGGAAATTACAAAATAATAGGAGAAATTATTTTTCAGAGAAGAATTACTTTTGCAGCGAACATAAGGAGTTGCTCCATGCGAACATAAAGGGAAGAAGTCATACGAATTAAAAGGAGATAGAATATTACTTAACCTCTTATGGACTTGCTACTTGTGAAGACAAGGGGATGGATTCTGACAGAGTAAAATAAAGCAAAGGTGACTTCAAAGATAGGTTCAAAGTCCCAACACTGGACGAAAATGAAAAAGGAACAACCACAGCAAGGAAGAGGATCGGACTGTGCTGCAAATTCGCACAAGAGATATTGAAGAACGACCAAGGAGAAGACAACATACTTCATAACTGCATACAAAGGAGTTATCCTATCAGCGGTGCGAAGACAAAGGCCAAAAGAAAAGAAGGATGATGAAATCACAGAGATGGAAGAACAATGAGAGCATAACAAAGAGATGGAGTAGTTTGTTTATATATCAGGTGTAAACAGGAGATCAAATTTTAAGAAGAAGCTGCGAAGAAATAGCAAGCTGAGATGGTCCACAAATTAGCCTTGAACAAGAGATAATGTGAAGGGAGATATAAAGGGCATTCGAGTCGGCAACGCGGAGAAATTTAACAAGCGAAAAGAAAAAGAGTATGCGAAGAAAACAACTTCGACAACCCATTACTAACCTAGCTAATCGCATATAAATAACGAACATGGCAATTATATCTACATGAGAAGGACTGTATTGTGCTATAAATTCGCACAAGAGATATTAAAGAAGAGCAACAGAGATTAATCCCATCAGCTTGAAAACAAGCTTTCAAAGAACATGAGTTACATCGAATAGCAGGGACGAAGAAAGAGCAGCAATAAGAATAGTCTACAAACCTAGGAGAGATCATCAAACCTCTAGAGCACAAACAGATCACCTCGATCAACCTCTTCAGCGATTTTCATTGCCAACCATGGTCACTGGCGAAATAATAAAAATTTCTTTCGCAAGAATAGCTTTAGAAGAGGAGAAAATGACATCTTCGTAAAAAGGCAACGAGTTTGAAATGAATCCGCGAAGATGAAATCTTAAGTTAGATTTCCAGGCAAATCAATTCGAGCAAAATTCAACATGAAGCATTCAGGATTGTACCTATATTTGCTTGGCGAGATTGTAACTTCGTGACTTTGTGTGATGTTATTTAACAGGGGCAAAATGCACAAAACACAGAAAAAAACGAACCTCAACCAGTTCCAAGAGATTACGATTAAAAGAAACTACTAGTCTATGTATACCGTTGCTAAAGGCAAAGCAATCAACACAGAATGGCGAAATAAGATCCTGCGAAGTGACAAGATAATTCGAAAAGATACAAGCAATGTTATCCAAACTAGAAGGACAGTGAACAAAGACGGAAGTTCGGAAGCAAAACTTTCTTCGTCAATAAACAACTTTGGCGAAAATAAAATCGGAACTAACCAGCGAAGAAAAGAGATAAAATATTCAAAATTTACTTCACAAGACAGACTCAACGAATCAGTGTACTTCGCTAGAGTGTTTTTCTTCGTCACCTATCCAGTTCGGAACATCTATCAATTCAGAGAAGAAAATCCATTCAAATTGTTAGAGTTACTTGCATACGTAGTTGGTTCACTAGAAAAGATCAACCACAAATCCGAAGGAAACGAGTAGAACGATTGAGAGGGATGTATTCTTTATTTTACCACCTTTGACTTTAAAAATTACGTAGAGTATATCAGATAATGTCGCAAATTCAAATTAGGGTTTTATGATTTGTATTAGGCTTCACATGACAATTATTAACAGCTAATGGTACTCACAGGGGCATGTATATATCAATAGGAGATGAAATGGAGCTGAACAATCATATGGCTCAATAACAGAAACAATTAAAGAGGACATGAAAGTCCAAATGGAGCTAGTTGCAAGCCAAACACAACGAAGATAAGTAGAGCAGAGATAGATTAACTCGCACCAAAATAACCATATCACCAGCAAAACATCAAGAGAAACATGACTTGGTCAAGCAGTAGACGAAGTTCACCGTCAGCTCAGTAAAGATTAATTGGCAAGAAGAGGATTATTTTCGAAGAAATAAACTTGCGAAATAAACACCCGGAATAGCTCATCTCGCAAAGAGGGACAACTTATAAAAGGAGTCAGCCAAATGAGCTATGCGAATTTCGCAAAACAAAATGCAGTAGATTTCTACCATGAATAATCACGCAAAAAAAGATGCAGCAGATGCTCTTGTTTCATCATCACATAAACTTCTACCAGCAAAGAAAGTTCATCAAGGAAGTACGAGAAGTTAAGGGAGAGAAAGCAAAAGAGTAAGTAACTAATGGAGAAATATCACCTGCACAGGAGAATAAAAGAAAGACAAGACAAAATATATACAAAGAACGATTACAAAAGAATAAGATATGCAAAGTTTACCAAACTAACACAAATGAAGGTCAGTACAGATGGTTCAGGGTGTAGTCAATGAGCTTGAAGACGCAAGTTCGAATCGCATCTTCTGCGTATTTTTGAACTTCCATTTTTACAAAGAATTTCATTCCTTCGCAAACAAGAGAAGAAGGTCAGCTTCGCACAGGAATTTCGCATACAAGAAAACTAGCACAGTTGGTCAAGAGGCATGAATGCAAAGAATTTAATTCCTTCGCAAACAAGAGAAGAAGGTCAGCTTCGCACAGGAATTTCGCATACAAGAAAACTAGCACAGTTGGTCAAGAGGCATGAATGCAAGCAGCGCGTATTTTTGAACTTCCATTTTTACAAAGAATTTCATTCCTTCGCAAACAAGAGAAGAAGGTCAGCTTCGCACATGAATTTCGCATACAAGAAAACTAGCACAGTTAGTCAAGAGGCATGAATGCAAGCAGCAGGTCGCAGGATCAATTCTTGCTTCTCGCACATTATCCAATTTGACCGTATCGCATGTTGTTTCGGAGTCAACTACTATCAGCGAGATAATTAGTGTGGTGAAATAATACTGGCCTTATGTCCCTGAAGATCCCGTACTCTTTGGTTACACTGTAGATGGAATTTCACATGTGATTAGTCACGATTTGGAGTTGAGGTTTTTCATTCACTACTGCATCTCGAAAGGGATTGATGTGTTGAAGTTTAACATCCAGTTTAAGATTTGCGTTGATTCTGTTCCTCATTCTTCTTTTGTTACTCATTTTTCGTCATCATCAAGTTGTGTTTCAAATAACGAGGTGGCTGTTGTAGAAGATTTGACGGATGATTCATCTTTGATCAAAAGGGTCCCCGAGAAGTCAGATGCTTGGGCCAACATCTTAACCGGAGTAGGGAAGGTTTTTGAAAGTGTTAAAGATTGTCGTGATACTGTTAAGAAGTATTAATTTTATAGTGGTTACAAAACTCAAATATGTAAGAGTGACAAGAAATGTTACACTGTGGAGTGTAAGAACAAGAAAAGTCAAAATTGTAGCTGTAGGTTTCATGCATCTCTCGTTGCCAATACTAAAGGTTTGTTTCAGTGCAATAAGTTTCACGGAGAGCATGCATGTGATTCAGCTTCTTCTGATCCAGAAAAAGTCAGGATGACGAAGTCTTTTCTGAAGGATATCTTAATAGATGAATTTCGAGCATCAAAGAAGAAGAAGACTGCAGCTGATGTCAAAGATCTGCTCCATATGGAATATGGTATTGATCTCATGTATAGTCATACATACCATGGTTTACAGCACTAAAGAGTCTCTTTGGGGTGATGACATCAAGTCCTGTTCAGACTTTGTTTGGTATAAAGAATCAATTGAACGTTATAATCCTGGAAGCGTCGTGAACTTTGAGTATGATGGTGTAACGAAGAAGTTCCAAAGTTTTTTTTGTTTCTTTAGAAGCTTCCATTACTGGTTTCAATAATTACTACCGTCCGATGTTATTTATTGATTGTATTTTTCTCACTGGGAAGTTTAAGGGCGGTCTTATGGTTGCTTGCGGGAAAACTGGTAGCCAAGGTATGATTTTTAATCTTTTTTCTCTTTTTTAATTATTGAGTGTTTCAACTTTCGTCGTTGAATCACACAATATAGTCTGATATATCCCTGGATTTCAATTCTATGGATCACATAACTTTTGTTCATCCTATAATTATTGTTGTTGATCCAATAACTTTTGTTGTTTGATCTATTATTTAAATTGTTGGCCCCTTAACTTTTTTGTTGATCCCATAATTCTAGTTGTTGATCCCATTTTTTGTATCAACTTTTGTTGTTGGTCCATAATTTCAATTATTGATCCTATAACTTCTGTTGTTGATCCCATAATTCCAGTTGTTGATTACATAACTTTTTGTTGTTGATCCCATAATTTTTGTTGTTGATCCCATAATTTTTGTTGTTCACCTCATAACTTGTTCATGGATTTCAGTTTTTTTGTATCACTTTTTGAATCTTTGGTTTTTTTTGTATTTTGTAGAGATCTGTCCAGTTGCATCTGGAATTGTACCTTGTGAAAATTATGAGAGTTGGGAATGGTTCTTAACCAATTTCAAGGGTATTATCAGTGAAGACCGTCCACTGACCATCATATCAGACCGTGGAGCTGGCCTTTTGAAGCATGTCTCTGTGATCTTCCCAAAGGATCACCATTCGTACTGTTTGTACCACATGAAAGGGAATATTCTGGTTCCAAAGGGCAAGAGTAGGAAAACTGCTGTGAAGTTGTTTGAAGAGTGCTACACTGCGTTAACAAAGGAGAAATTTTATGTTGCTGCCAACAGTATGAGCAATCTGAAGATGGATTCAGTGATTGATTGGATGGTAAAGATTCCATTCCAGAACTGGGCTTCTCATGCGTTTTTAGGAGAAAGGTTTGGTGATAACACATCGAACATTGCTGAGAGTTTTAACAGTGTGATTAAGCATGATAAGCGGCTTCCAGCACTTGAGCTTATCGATTGTATTCGTGCTAAGGTAGTGGAGCAGAACTACAAGAGGTTGGTGGAGTCTAGTAAGTGGACTGCAAAGCTTACTCCCCAGAAGCAGGCTAGGCTCAACAAGAGGGTGACTGACTGCCGTTTTTACAAGTTTCGAAGATCAAGTGATAAAGTTTTTGAGATCATTTCTCCTACTGGAAAGCACACAGTCGACTTGGATGCTAAGACATGCACTTGCAATTGGTGGCAGAAGCATAGTTTCCCTTGCACCCACTCGATGAAAGCGATGTTGCAGATTGGGCCATATGAACCTCACAAGTATACTATTCCGTATTACACGACCGAGTACTATAGAGGTTTGTATGCTCGTCCTATCTATCCTATTCCGGACAGTGAAAGGCCGCCTAAAGTTTCTGAGGATGGTTACGTATTGCCTCCCTATGGTGGTCGGGCTTCAGCTGGAAGGCCAACTACTGCAAGGTACAGGGGTTGTCGAGAAAAAGTTCGCAATAAGAGGAAGTGTGGTCAGTGTGGGAGACTTTCCTTCCACAACCGTCGTAGATGTGGCAGAGCTCCTTTGGCTCCTCGTGCACCAGTGTTCCGCAAGGATTCTAATTCCAGGATGATCAACTTTTTTAGGAGGATGTTATCTGAAGTTTTTGTGAATGCTTTCCTATTTTTCTGAATTTTTTTTTTAACTTTTTATGCTAGTTCTTGGATGATCAACTTGGATGTTAGTTCTTTTTATGCTTTTCCTATTTTTCTTGTTGGATTTGTTGTGTTTTAATGACATAGATTTTGTTTTATTTGTTTATGAATGTTATTCTTGTCGGTTTATGTCAGTATGCAGGTTCCAGGTTTTCTGGTTTTTACAGGAAAAAGTACTATGTAAACAGTATCAACATATCATTGTTGATCCAAATCATGGGATCAACTTCCATTGTTGATCCCCCATTACTGGATCAACTTCCATTGTTGATGCTTAATGAAAAGAAAAAAATTCAATGGTTTTGTCTTTATATACAAGTTTACTCCATTAGATGTGCATACCTAGAATCTTTAATATTAACATTCATTCAGTTGATAAGAAACCAATCACTTATTCATCAATTAATTTTTTGACCCACTGATTTTTGGGATCAACTCCCATTGTTGATGCTCAATAAAAAGAAACAAATTGTATGGTTTTATCTGTATAGTGCAAAAATGGCCTTTGGTCACAGTATTTTACCGTGTCCATATGTCTATGGTCACGGTAATTCATTTTTGATAAACCGTGACTAAAGCCTGCGAGGCCAAAAGTCCAACATTTGGTCACGGTTACTTCCGGGGCTACATGTCAAGTCCACCGTGACCAAAACTTCAACGGTCACGGGTTTTTGTTGTACACCGTGACGAGTTGGCTCTTTAGTCACGGGATGCTGAAATACATCGTGACCAAAGTTGATCAATGGACACGAATTGCTTATTAAACCGTGACCAATATGTAATATTCAAACTATCTAAAATACTTGGATGTATAAGCACATCTTTATTCCTTGCAAAAAAGAAAGTGGAGCAACAGTGAAATAATCTTATTAAAATTCTTAACATGGCATTGAATCCAACAATATCTTACAAAATCAACATAGTTTACATTTATCTTGATTATGGATTCTACTAGAGTTGATAACAGCGACATATCAATATAATTAGCAAGTATCAAAACATATAAAAGCATTCGCATAGCAGAGTACGAAGCTCCAACAAAGTTTCGGAAGCACAACTGCACTTCCTTTGCGTGCCTAATCCAAGTCTTGTTTACTGAAGATGCATGTGAACACTCACACTGCAAGAGCTCCTCCAAACTCTGCGTCTAGGATGTCGCTTGGCTGCAAAAGATAAAAGTAAAACAAATTTATTAGTAAAGATACAACACACGATCTTATCTTACATAATTCACATTGTGTTAGTGCCAGAGACATCCGAACATCAAAAATAAAAAATAGGGAAATAACAGAAAAATATCCTTAATTTATATTGCAATTCAAACAATTTATACAGAGCGTGCAAGTTTTTAGTCTCAAGTCACAAAGTAAGACCCCGAAAGTATTTCTGGAGCTTTATGTTCCTCCATTATTCCAAATGCCACCAACTTCCCATCTAAAAATGAAGTCAGGTGATTAGCCTGTGAGATGGCGGAAAAGCATTTGAAGATCAACCTAGAAAAAAAAGGAAATATCTAGCAGGAAAATAGAGACCAGATTTCCAGTACAACACAAAACGAAACTGATGAGCAGAATCTCTTCATGTCGACAAAAACAAGAAGAAAACTTGCTTTAAAAAGAAAACTCTCAATTTTTCATTTTTCATATCTTTCTCGTCATTAGGCAGTGGAGTTTTGTGTTTCTGGTTCACTGTACTTCTAAGGTTCTAGTAGGGATATATATACCTAGTTCATGCCCCACTTCCAAATTGCCAGTTCCAAGTGCTTGCTACATCTTTGTTTATAGGATTATTGACAATCAGTAGCTTGATCATTTCCTGAAACTCTTGAAATCCAAAATGAAGTAATAAAGGATGAGATAGAGAGATCCAGACAGACATATAACAATTACCCTAAGAGAGAGACAGGGAGTATAGTTTTTTTTCACTGGAAGTCGTTAGAAGCGGGACAGGAAGATATAGTATCACCAAGCAACTGCTTTATCAGTTTAACAAGAAGGCTAATATCTGTATTTCTAGCTTCACACGCAGGGTAACAACTCCTTTTTTGGCTCCAAGTGGGAATCTATCAACTGATATACTGTGTCAGAGAATACATATTAGTAAGGCTCAACAATGGGATACTAGTCTAACATCAAAAAACTCGGCAGGCTTATATTATTAAGGCTTCATGTTCGCTTGATTTAGTGACGTAACCAGCTAGTCGAGAACTGCGCGTTCAATACATGGGATCACCTGTAACAATTAGTTCTTTGGTTAATTTTAATCATTTAATTCTAGTGAGCATCCACACGAAAGATATCACCCTTCGGCAGAAAAATCATATAAATTGCATACAAACTTGTATTGAGGTTGAATGGTGGATGAGTGTATAAGTGTTGCTTCCAGAGTGTAAATTGTTAGAGTCTTACAGAAAGCTATTGGAAATTGTTATTCATAGAAGTTAAACTAAACCAAAGCAAACTATTGCTTGAAATAGAATCATAGTAAATCAACTTACTGGGAATATGGGGCCCTAAGAACAAATGACAGATTGCATCTCAGATGTCTCGCAAACGGCTTCTTCTTTTTGCCAAGAGACACCAGTCGTGCATAACATTTTACATGACAAAGAAACAGGAAAGGGTAACCATTAAATCCCACATCCGGAAGACTAAAGAAATGGAGAAAAAAGTAAGCTCACAAATAAACCTGTCAGAATGAACTAAGTTTTAAGGTTATCTTCATCAACAATGCCATAGTTCTTTGAAATCTTTCGATTTGGTTGTGGCCCGCATCCACGAAATACAAAAACTTCACACACCAGATATAATATCGTACAATAACTATTTAAAGCAAAACTGGCCACAATAAAGGCAGAACTGAGTGAGCTTGTGAAAAGACATAACATACCGCATAATAATTAACTTTTTGTTTCATTAACAAGTTACAGAATTAGTTCACAAACCTTTGCAGTTCAACCTAAAACATACTCAACATGTACGAAAGGGATTTACAGTCCATAAAACTTGCATCAATTGCCCTAGATTTGGTATTATGCATCCAAGTTTTCAGATAATTCAGATAAACAGATTGTGTATGATAAGTGGATGAAAGACATGCAGGAGAAAAGTAATCACACGACTTAAAAATCAGTACAATACTTCCCACAGAACCTACAATGATATTAAATATCTCAGTTGAGGAGACTACAAGTTACCTGCAATTGAACCACATATAACTGAACCACAAAAAAAAACAGAGCTCTAAAATATCATATTGAAAGACATCGGTAGATATATATACAGATACTGCTGCGAAATCAAATCAAAGACACATTAGGTTAAGGATATTGAATACATTGAATCAGGCACCAAGGAAGAAGGAGACCTTATAAGGCTGTTCAGAAATTCGAACTCCCCTTATAAGTGCAAGAATCTAGTGCCAACTGGATTAGTTTCCATTATGATCTTTGGGTTCACTGTCAAAGAAAACATAGAAAACCAGTTCATCTTTAAAATAGGTATCAGCACAATATAAGATGCCAAGGAAGAAACTAACTTACCGTTCACATAAAGGGAAAAGGCATGCATCTCCCACACTCTAGCAATGCTTGTTGGTCGACTGAAGGGGGACCTTCTATATGGTCACTTGAGATGCAATTGTCAGTCACGCAATTGGTCTCAATTTTGCAAAAAAAAATCAATTTCATCACAATTGGAAGCCAATTGATCATTATTTTTATTCTTAGGGTGCCTATTTCTAAATTCAAACACAATCAAAATTAGAAAAATAATGTGCCATTGTCTCAATCAAGAAAACCCTAAAATATAAAGAATCTCATTCAACACACTATTACATCTGTTGACCAAAAGCGAGTCCAAAATTTAACCAATTCAAAGTCTTACCAGAAAAAACCCAAGCTGCTTGAACTTAATCGAACATCAGTTTCACCATGAAATAGCAAAACGCGTTGTTCACTGAGTACTCCTCTAATTTTGAACCATAAAATTTATCTGAACTATGTAATTCTGATCCCACAGAAACATTGACTGACTGATGGGACCTCCGATTCAAACTCCATTGGAACAGGAAACCAGATCGAGAAAGATCTTCCTAAAAACATTGATTGACAGATAAAATAAGGTTTTTATTTGGGGAACGACAAGGAGAAGAAGTAGAGGAATGATTGCTCTAAAACATAAGAGCTTCTCCAATGGTGAATGTGGTTCTTTCATATGTGGCATCACTTTTAAGACATCCTCTAGGTATAAATTCCTAAATATTAGGAGAAAATAAATTTTATCTCCAACCCATAAAATGTTATATCATTCTTTTACTTAATTGTAGGCATATGATTGGTTAAAATTATTGACTTTTTTTGTTTTTAATGATTTTTGTTAACAAAAATGTGACTAGGATGGGAAGACATCCTCTAAGTGAATGTCTAAAACTAGAGGTTGACTTAGAGGATGTCTAACTTTTTTTTTGCCACATCATCTTCACATCAATGGGTTGGAGACTATTTTTTATAAAAATTGTTGTGTATCCTACGTGGATGAAGACTTTTTTCTCCACACACATTCCATTGGAGAAGCTCTAAGAAGGTGCACGGAGTTGGAGTAGATCGTGTGAGACTGGGAGTGTCCGGAAGTGTAGAAAGTGGGTTAAGAAAACAAAGCAGTTCTAACTTCTAATCGTGTTTAGAAAAAGTGAATTGATGTAAACTAGACACGCGCCGAGTGTACCCGTATCTAAAGAGATATGAAATGGTTACGGAAACATATTTGGCCGGGACAAGCAACACTTTATTCCCGTTTATAGATACAACCGTGACAAGGTCAACCGTGACCAAAGACCATAATTTCCATTAGCTGTGAATACCTGCAATCTTTACTACCAACATTCAATCACTTGATAACAAAATCATTCATTCAATATCTTATAGATAGAAATCAGTAAACCAAACTAATACTAATATTAATTCATAACAAACCATTACTAAACACATCATCCAAATTGTTTCAGAACATAAACAAACCTTCAGACATTTCTCTACAGTAACTATAAGATTTCTTTTCAAATTAACTTCCAATGAGCAGACCTACATTTTACTTATCAGGATATGTTAAACTACACCTAAGATGTTTCTTTTGTCAGAGCATGAACAGTATGTTGCACTAATCTAATGGTTCAACCGAATCTTTCAAATTGATTATTTCTTCAACCGAGTCGGTAAGTGGTTGTGCTTCCTTAATCTCTTTGACTGAGTCGGTTGTACTTCCTTATTAGGGCTGCATATACTCCGGTACGGCCCAGTTCTCTTATGGAATCGATCCCTGTACCTGGTGTTGGCCGGTACCTCATTTGGAGGACCGGTATCTGTACCTGTACCTTGAGTTGTACCTGTACCTCCGGTACCGGTCCGGTACAACACCGGTACCGGGTTTTTTACCTATTCCAATTACAATTACGTAATTAAACTTGCAGATAACCAAAAAAAAAAAGGTAATTTCATAGTTATGTATCAGTTAACAAGCATTCATTCAATTATACAAATCAATGGAAGAAAGATCAATCTTCTCCATGGTTTTTCTCGCCAAAACTAAGTCAAAATCAATTCAAACTGAAATAACAATTCACTACTTCATGGTCTTTCCCTGTAACAACTAACAACATTCTTCTTGTTCACAATAACAACATTCTTCTTGTTCAGCTCAAACCCAACTCTCTATTTTTGTAATTCTAGCAGCATACCACCACCAGTCACCTGTATCAACAACTAACAGTATAAACATCCCCCAAAAAGTTAGATAGACACAAAACAAAAATCAAACAAATCCAACCCATTTCACAATTACCTGTTATTGTTTAATTTCAACAAAATCAATTGATTCAATCCATGATATTCCAAATTGATCCCAAACAAAACCCTAAATCAAACATGCAATTAAGAACCCTATATTCAGTCAGATATATCAATCAGATAAAATCAATTACCGCTGCTAATTCAAAATCTAACTGAAACCCAAAGTTTTCAATTTCAAACCCTAACTTCAGTTCCTTCTTCTCAATCATCCATCAAAACTCAAAACCACCCATATTTATGTTCTTCTCGACCTAATTCAACACCACCAGCAGAAACCCAGGATATATTTCTTTCTCAATTTATCAAATCTCATCGATCGAGAATAGCAGATCCAATCTACTTCTCGTTTTTGCTTTTCTTCTCCACTGAAATCTCAATCAATTCCTTCTTCGATTCAAAATAGAGGGTATCTGGTGGTGGTGGCGGCGGAGAAGAAGGTGGTGGTAATGGTGAATCTGATAGAGACTCACTGTCTGGGACTCAGAGATGGTGAAGAAGAAGAAGAAGAAGAATAAGTGAACTGGTTTTCAGTTATGAGAAAATAAGAAGAAGACTAGTGTTTACTCGATAGATAAGATGAGTATATACCTAGGATCTATGGCCACAATTACTTCTAAGTTCTAATTAAAATATCTAACGTCTATTATTCACCGGGACTTTCAAGCCGGTACATACCGGTACTTCCCCCAGAACCGGTCCTTGTACCTGATGTTGACCGGGACTGAAAGTTGAGAACCGGTCCATGTACCGGATATACCAGTTCCGGTGCGCTTCCGGTCCGGTTCTTTCGGTTACAGGCCGGTACAGGGACTCTAGACCGGTTCTTCTACATCCCTATTCCTTATCGTCTTCAGGTATGTCAACAATTTCGAAAGTTGGTTTCCATACATCAAATTCCCCAACATCCTTGCAGCCATCTTCACTCTCTTCTTGTTTATCTTATCATGGTATTCGATGCTCTTATCATCTAGATCCCATCAGTGCCCACGCTTCACCAAACATTTCATGAATAAGCAGATGCGGATTGCGCAGTCCAACCCTTTTTGTGGTGGTACCTGATAGTGCTCAAAATGTATACTTACTGGTTCACCTGTCTCAACATTTGTGTTAGAGAATAGCTCGGTTGAACCCACCAAGCGTTGGTATGTCAAGTTTGGTTGGCATATTTTAGTGAATCAAAACTCATTTAAGAGTCGCTTGATTATGTACTAGAGTCAACTTCGTATAGGTTAACTTGAAAGTATTAGGATATGAGACATTACAAGTATTGTGAAGACTTGAAGAAGTAAAGAAGTAAGAAGCTACAACGACAACATCATCCTTCCACCTGAGGTTTGTGATATTTTACTTGAACTGTTTCATTCCCTAACATATCTTTCAAGTCGTGCATATTGAAAACCGAATTTTAGGTGCAACAAGGTTTATAGCAGAAAGGGGAACCGATCCTATGAACATGTGCAACACGTTTTTAGGCAAAGGGGAACCGATCCTATGGACATGTGCAACACATATAAGTTAGATACCATATATATGTGAGGAACCGATCCTAGTACCTAGTCAACCGAATTTTGGAAAGCTAGTGTGACTATGCACAGTACTCACATGGAGGTAAAACCGAAACTTGTTTTGGTAGAACCGTTAAACCCATGATTTGAGATTGAGTGTTTCTTAATCAATCACATAGTTCTTGAAATTCATATGAACCAATTCTAAACTTATTTGGAAGTGTGGGAAATCGGTTTCAAGGGTGTAAGTATGAAAGATCACTTACAAAGTAAGGATGTCGACACACTTTGAACACATGCAGTATTGTTTATCTTTTATTGTCAAAGTTATTCCTTAATAGCTACAGGAAGAAAATCCCAGGATCGAAATTAAATAAGTTAAGAATCTTTTAATTAAGGTTGTTAATTTTATTTTAGGAGAATAAGAATTAGTAATGTGCATTTACTAGTTGAGATTTTCCAAAGAGATTTTCGAATCATTATTTTGGACAGAGCATTTCCAGGAATTATGAAAACCGAATTTGGAATGTATGGAATATCTTTGAGAATATTTTCCGTTTTGGAAATTCCTTGGTGTCCAAACTTCCCTGTCTATTGATATTTGAAGTTTGCATTTCTAGCAAACTAATCCTTCGCGACAGCAAACTTCCTCAGTTGTGTTGTTACTGGTGTAGCCGCCTATTCGGAGAGGAGAGTAACCTAATTAGGCGAAATCTCTTACGATCGCTCATTTTAAAGTCGTCTTTGGGATTGTTTGAGGGTGAAAACTGTTTCTGCTGGTTTTGGTAAATTTGGGTGTGTGAATGTGTAGATGGGGAAAAACGATTTGCTGGTTTTTAAGGAATTGAGGAGACGACCGTACAGAGGAGACTCCTCGAACCGAGCGAAATGTTAAACCTCACACAGATGCACCGCTGCAAAGGGGGTGCTTTAGATTCGGGAGATCAATCTGTAGTACTCCGGTCTAAATCAAGATAATGACCGTTCCAGAGTAAATTCGGTCACAAGAGAGGATGGATTGATCTGTAGGAGGGAAGCTGGGAAATATGTGGAATCAATGGTAATCAAAGATTGTGGGTGTGTGAATTCTGAATATGATAAGCTGCGAATGATTGAAATTGCTCAACTGAGAGTAGTTGCTCAATTGATGAGTTGATGATCTCGTGTTGTCGATGAGACGTGAGATTGATGATGAATCAATCATGACTTAGAGACTTATTTATATTGTTGGAATTGTAGACACCATGATTCCATGAAGTGTGACAGTTGATGGAATCAAGGAGTGGGGAAGTGGAGATCGTGTTTGAAACCAGTTGCTCAACGTGTGGAGACTTGGTCTATTTTCCACCCACTACCTCGTGAATTTCTTCAACTGATTGCACGACTTGCTCACATTCCATCGTGTGTTTGAACACACGTGCGGTAGACCGCCATACCAAAACCCTAAGTGATATCCTCCCAAAGTGACACGATTGACGTCTCGTGGTTTGTTAGTCAATTTATGACTTCGTGGTTTGATGGGACGATGAGTCCATGTAGTTGCTGAGTTGAACATGATGTTCTGAAACTCATGAATTGAACATGTCATGAGACATAGGTATAGTTCTTACGATGAAGTGAGTAAGTATTGCTCATTCGATGGATCGTTGAATATTGATCGTTGAACCAATATTCCTTGGTTTGAGCAAATATTTATCATTTGAGCAAGTGTTTCTCATGTGATGAATTGTTGAATATTTGATCGTCTGAGCATGTGTTGCTCATCTGATGGATTATTGGAAGCATACCCAAAATATTAATTAGAATATTGGTCGTTGAATCGAGCATAATTAATAAAATTAATGACCATAAGGCCGTCGTAAAATTATTAAGGTTGGAATCTGGAATGATCATCCTTGGATTCAGAAACCCTAATTTGATCAATTGATGATCAATTCATGGTTCGTCAGAAGTTTAACCATGTGGCGAAGGAGGGAGCGACTACATGGGACCGTGGATCAACCATGTAGTGTCCATATGCTCACGTGAGCAAATACGAAGAACTCCTGAAGAGTTGACGACTTTTTGGTGGAAGAATGATTAAATGCTGGCTTAATCATTTATTCAAAAATGCTCGTCTGAGCCTTAGGCGAGAAAACTTAATTAATTATGACGAGGTGAGGGACCGACCATGGAGTCATGAAACCGGCCTTGGGTTGTCACGTGACCGCCTGACGATCACTTCATGAAAATCCAAAGTGTTTGGGAGAGTTTTGGACCTAATACGAGCAATTGTGCAAATTAGGTCAAAACTGTGAAAATTGATGAGACCGTCTTCCGTGAGCCAAAGAGCCAATCTTGGTCGGTCAAGATAGCATGCTCGTGTCCCAAGGCGTCCGCGTCTTAGTCTTGAGAATTTTGATATTTTCTGGCGTGCAATTGAGCATCCATTCGAGAAAATATGCCAAAATTAGGGTTTCGACGAAACTTAGGAAAACACCATGAGATGATGAAAAATAATTATAAAATAAGGAATGAGGAGGCGTGGGACCGCCGTGGTCAAGGCATGGTCGGTCGGTCGTGACCACGTCCGGTGGTGCCTTTTCCTTAATTTTATAATATTTTGATGATTTTATGAAAAAATCATGAATTTTGAGAAATTTGATGAATTTTGGGAGTTTCCATGAATTGAAGGAGTTTTCATGAGTTCAAGGAAGCAAAAAATATTAAAATAATAAAACAAGGGCGTGTGGGACCGTGGAAGGATGGCCGGCCGGCTAGGGCCTGGTCCCACGAGTTTCCCTATTTTTATAATGATTTTATGAAAAATTCATGAATTTTGAGAAATTTGATGAATTTTGGGAGTTTCCATGAATTGAAGGAGTTTTCATGAGTTCAAGGAAGCAAAAAATATTAAAATAATAAAACAAGGGCTTCCGTGGAAGTCATGGCTGGCCGGCTAGGGCATGGTCCCACGAGTTTCCCTAATTTTTAATATTTTTAGTTATTTTGATGATTTGAGGGAATTTTTCCTAATTTGAGAGAAATACCATGAAATGAAGGAATTTGATGAATTCAAGGAAAACTAATAATAAAGTAATAAAAAAAGGGGCGTGTGGGACCGGCTAGGGCATGGCCGGCCGGCCAAGGCCCGGTCCCCCAAGTTTTCATAATTTATTTTATTTTATTATTATTTGAAGATTTGTGCAAAAATACCATGAAATCAAGGAGTTTTTTCATGAAATTAGAGAAATAATAATAATAAAATAATAAGGAACTGTGGGTGTGGCGCCGGTTGGGACCAAGGCATGGCCGGTTGGCCAATGGTCACGCCCCACACTCCTTTCCTTAATTTTATATTATCTTTTATGGATTTATGGAAATACCATGAAACCGAGGAGTTTCCTCAAGACGAAGGAGATTTGATAAAATGAGAGAATTTTCATCAAATCATGGAAAATAATAAAAATGTATTAAAAATATAAAACTGGCGTGGGATTGACCATGACACGGTCGGTTGGTTGTGCGTCCGTGCTCCCAGCACCCTGGTCAATATTTTTAATTATTTATTATTTTCTTCTCTATTTTGCATAGGTTCATCGTTTCGTTGTATTTTTGAAATACTCGTTCGTGCGGTGACTGTTAATGTATCATCGTTGAATACACCTTCACCATTTAAATCGGGGCTTACTTAGAGGTAGCTCAGACGCCCTGTTATTGATTACTTATTATTAATTATGGAATTCAGTAGAGAATAATTAACAAAACTTAGTAATAAGATGTTTATTATTAATTCATAGGATCAGCTGAGGATTCGACTACGAATTCAGAATAATAAAGTGAACATTACCATTCCATGGGATCGTAGATCCGACCATAGAATCGGAGTAATTAAGGTTTATCTATTACCATTTATGAGACCAGTTGTGGATTCGATCATGAAATCGGAGTAATGAGATAATATGGTTATTGCTATTCTATGAGATCAAGCTGTGGATTCGATCATAGAATCAGAACAATTGTTATTGTCATTCCATGGGATAAGTCGTGGATTCGACCATGGAATAGGAGCGATTGTAATTAGGAATAATTAACTTTGTGGCTCTATACTAGCATACGAGCTTGCCGGTAAGTCATATCCTTTATATAGTCAGGGTAAACTTGTTGTTTGTTCCTGAAGACGTTATCGCTCTATACTAGCAGAGCAAGCTGTCTAGGAGCCGTCCATCTCGTGATGCTATATAGAAATAATCATTGAAAGTATTCAGTATTCATGAGATATGTCGTTTTCCAATTGTGAGACTACATATCTACATGTACGCTGAGAGAAAGTACTCTCCGTTGAGAATTCGATGAGAGACCCGTGTCTCGATACTCACGTCTGATTGCTGAATCAGAGCTTCGTATAATTATGAGTTTACGAATTTAGCCTTTGTCGAAAATCCACCATCTACATTAAGTCCCCTGCTTACTGAGGAAAGCTGTGTTCCTCAGTCAGCATTAAATGGTGATTTTCCGGCCATAAATAATAATACCAGTAATTGAACTTAGTCGTAAGTTGAGACGTTACCGGATTTAAAGAGCATGAGAAAACCACGACTTGATGAAGGCTTCAATGTCATGATTGGAGAGTCTTTTGATGAACATAAATTGGTGTTGAACCGCTGGTTTGGACGACGAGTCCGTGGTCGGTTAGGATTCGCGGGTCTGGCCCAATAAGGAAATCCTTAGAAAATTAGGTTTTGGAAATAAAATTGATATAAAAGGGATTAATCTTTTTTTTTATTATTTTCCTCACACACGACCAGCACCTTCATCACCTTCACGCCAGGGAAGGAGAGTTTTTCCGCCGGAGCCGCCAGCCGCCACCGATCGCCGGAGCCGTCCGACCGTCGTTCCGCCGAATTCCGGCCGCCGCACGTTAGGTAATTTTTTTTTCGTTTGCTGATGTTTATGATCCTCATGAGTTGTTCATGCTTTGATCATGATGAAGTTATATACATGTGTGTATATTAGTGTGAGTTTATGAAAATACCCTCGTTTTTTGAAAACGTATGTTCGTTTGATCGTTAGTTTTGTAAACTAACTATAATCCCTGATTTAGGAGAGATTTTTTTTTAGTATATGAACCTAGGTTCAGTGATAAAACTTATTTTATGAGTTTTCATGTGTACCAAGGTTTTATCATAAAAGAAGTGAATTTTCATGAAATCGGATTAATCCTTCGTTTTAAAGACAAATAACGATGACACGAAGGAAAATATGTATGATGAATTTGTGTCCAGTGATAAAATTTTTCTTATGAGCTTTCATGTAAATACAAAACTTTATCATATGTATGAGATGTGAGCTTTCACAATATTTTTTGAAATAAACCTTCGTTTTAAAGACAAATAATGACGATACGAAGGAAAAATAGTTTTATATATATGCAGCTGTGACATATATTGTGTAAAATATGATGATGGTACATTTTATTTGCATGAATTTGTTTTCATTAGATAAAATTCTTGAGAATTTATGTAAGCAATGTTGCATTAATTGTTGTTTTTTTTTCGAAAAATCAGAAACGTGTGTTTTGAGGAACCTTTGAAAATAGACCATATATTTATGATGAAATATTTTATTGTTGTAAACTTCATAGGTCAGTTGTGTGACTGTTCACATTATGAAAATTGTGTCCGTGATTTTATGAAAAATCAGTTTTGAAATTAATAAAGTTTCGTTCGTTTTTTTTGCAGTTTTCGAAGAGACGAACGATTTTGAGGTGTTAACTCTAGCATTACTATCACTATTGTCAGTGGAAGTATAAAAGGTAAGAGTTAAGAGTTACCATTTTTTGTTGATGTTGGTTTGTTTACATAGTAGTAATCTTTGATCTTCCGGTTCCAGAAAATGTCGACCAACAATAACAACAATTACGACTGCTGGTATTCCTCTTCTTCCTCTGGCTCTTCTGATGAGGATTCCGATGCTCCTGTAGCGAAATCAAAGACTAGGGTTACCCAGGAAGGGGCGAATCCTAATGTTCCTTTGGGTGAGTGAAGAGTCTCTTTTGCTGAACTCGAAAAAAAAAGAGCTGAAGACAAAAAGGAAGATGCCCGTCAACGTGAAAAAAATCGCACCCGGCGTAAAAGACAGAGGGTTGAGGAGAAGCGTCAATTCTTGGATGGGGTGCCTTCTGATTCTGATGCTGATGCTTCTGAAGGAGAGATCACATGGGAACCATCCGAGAGTTACATTAAGCCTGAGGTATATGAAAGAGAGTATCAGAGGACGATGAAGAAAATTGAAGCTGTAGCAGAAGATAACTAGGATTCAGATGATGATGTTATCTTCCGTCCACCGGACTTCACCAATGATTCTGACAGTGACTCTGAAGAAGATGATTCTGAGAAGGACAATGACGATGAAGCTGACAATTCGGATGAGTCCGACGAGTAGTTTTACTTCCATCTTCTTTAGATGCTAGAGCATTCCCTTTTAGTCTTCATAGTGGATATCTTTCTTTTGACTGTTTAAACTAATTAACTT
The DNA here is from genome assembly GCF_003573695.1 of Papaver somniferum. Classification (NCBI taxonomy): domain Eukaryota; kingdom Viridiplantae; phylum Streptophyta; class Magnoliopsida; order Ranunculales; family Papaveraceae; genus Papaver; species Papaver somniferum. The sequence goes on along the minus strand of NC_039360.1, from coordinate 103,601,528 downwards.
CAATTAGACATTTCTTCTGAATGATGAATATTTTGTTAATGTCGATCTCTTCTAATCCATGACATGGACCAATGTCCATATATCTAAATTCATCATGACTTGTCAATTTTCATGAGAAGTAACACACGACCGAGAATTCATGACGTGTACAAGGCCACGTGGCCTATCCTTTGATCCGTGATGTTCAGTCCCCAGTATGTTATTTTCCTCCGTGTCTTCGGTATCGATCTTTGAAGACCAGGGTTCCAGTGAAACTCGTAACTGAGTTGACTATATGACTATCACCTGATATATATATCTTTAAGACTCCAAATCTATGATCCACGCAAATATATCTTCCATTCCTGAGTGAGTTTCATCGTGCAGAGAAGTTTTGATCCTAACCTCTTGCCGTCATGTCGAGCAATAGCATTTCTTCTCAAGATGATCTTCGGTCGAAGCGTGAAATAGCAACGTATATCTCAGTAAGTTGTACACTTCTTCTTCTTCCCCTTTCTTGTCTTTGTTCGATCGAGATTGTTGATCACAAGAGAATGATTTGTCGTAGGACTGTAAGAAGAATGCTACTCCTCATAATGCAAGGCCTAAGCGGACTGTTAGAGCTCCTTCCCGGTATGGATCGACTCGTGCTGAAGCTGGATCGTCTGTAAGTAAACCTATGACTCTTGAGATTATATTGAGTCCCGGGATTAACATTCCTTCGTTTCATCGTAGGAGGATGTCCGTGTCGTCGTCGATGCTAGACGAAGAAAGAGTGGAAAGTCCGTGACCGTAGTTGAGGTTGAGGAAAGCAGTAACCAGGCATGTGAAGATTCTGTAGGATCCTTGGAGACCGGAGACGGTGTCCATGATCGTGAATACCCAACGGCTGGACTTTTATTCGAAGCCCCATTGATTAATACCTTCTCAGACAATGAAATGATCGGCGGATTCGTGGTTCCCAAATGTCATGCATCTCTGTACACCAAGATATGGAAGAAGTATGGTCACATTGCCACCACAGAAGTGTGGAAAGGTTTTCTTCCAACCCTTTTAACCACGGTAGCGGGGTTATTGCCGATCATCGAGGAAATGAATCAGATGCACTTGTGAGACGTCAAAAACCATGAATTGCACCAATGGGATGAAATGATCTCGAATTGTGAGATATTGTGATTCAATGTAAGATGGATCCGTCGTCGTCTTGAGATAATCAAGGTTCATAAGGAAGCAGAGGCTGCTGATACAATTTCCATGAATGTGGCTTTACTGGATGAGGAGAGGATACTGGCTCTGGAGTCAGCAAGGGTTGAGATAGCGGTCGAAGACTGGAAGGCAAAGACCAAGATTTTTCAGAAGAATCTTGACGAGGATTCTTACAGGGATTATCTGTTGCTGGATGGTTTGCTCTGAGTGAGCGTTTGTGGTTGTTGTTTTTTGAGTAAATCTGAGTTTCTAGTTAGGTGAAACAGTTGATCATGGTATGAACGAATTTGGCTCATTTATGAAATGTTTTAATGAACAAAGGAGCATTCGCCTGATCTTTGGAGGAATGAAATTACATTTTTGAAAATGCTTGAAATGATGAAGAGGTGGTTTGTTTCATGGATCAAGCATAATAAGCTTTGATCCATTTGCCATTGATGATGTTTCCTTCCTTTCCTCCATTGATTTCTAAAATTTTGTAGTATTCGCTAGACACTGCTTTGATAACAACATATGGCCCTTCCCATTTAGGAGAGAACTTAGGAGCGGACATGTCTTGTTGAATGTGCTTTGCCGTCTTTAATACCAAATCTCCTACTTGAAATGTTCGAGGTCTTACCATTTTGTTGTAGGCTCTGGAGATCCTCTGTTTGTAAGCTTCCACATATTTTCCACCTTGGTTCTCCTTGATTCCAGCATATCTAGCTCAGCGATTCTTGATCTGGAGATTTCGGCCTCATCCCATTGTACACCACTGGATGTTGCAATCCTGGCTGAGGGAACTTTGATTTCTGCTGGAAGTATGGTCGGCTCCATGGACAAGGGAATATGGCGAAGTACCGATCGAGCTTCTTGGTGAAGTTCTGTAAGCCCATAGAGCCATGGGTAATTGCTCATGCCATGATCGAGGATTGTCATGAATCGTCCGGCTGATAATCCTGACCAAAGTCTTGTTGGTACTTTCTGCTTGACCATTGCCTTGTGGATAGTAAGGCGTGGAGAAGATTTGTTTGACCCCATATTTATTAAGCAGCTTCTCAACATCTTGATTGGAAAAAGGAGTTCCGTTATCTGTGATGATATGATTAGGAACTCCGAATCTGCATATTACGTGCTCTTTGATGAAGGAGGCAATCGTAATTCCAGTGGTGCTTCGAAGAGGAATATCTTCGACCCACTTGGTGAAGTACTCAGTCGCAGTGATGATATATTCATGTTGTTTTGAAGATGCTGGATTGATCTTCCCAATGATATCTAGTCCCAAGCTGTAGAAAGGCCACGGACTATTCACAGAATTCAATGGGAGACAAGGAGTGTGGATGAGATTACCATGAGTTTGGAATTGGTGACACCTCTGAACGTGTGCGGCTGCATCATCTTCCATGGTTGGCCAATAATATTTCTCATGAATTTGAAGAAATAGTTTCCTCTTTCCTTGATGTTCTCCATCATGTACTTCCTTCAGGATTGTAGGGATTTCATGTTCGGATAAGCACCTCAGTAAATTTCCACCAAAGCTTTTGCGGTATAAGATCCCATCGAGATAGACAAATCTCTTAGCTTTCTGAATGAGTTTGACTGCTTGCTTCTTTTCCAGTGGTAGTTCGTTGTCCCGGAGGTATTTGATGTAAGGCTCCCTCCAGTCCCCAGTGTGGTGGACCGTCAAAACCTCTAAGTGATGAGGAGGTGTTTGGCAATCAGGACAAGATCCTTGTAAAGCTCTTGACTGAGTCTCCATGGATATCCAGTAGTACCCCATTCTTTGAAGCTTTCTGTAAAGTGTTATCACTAACGTTTTCCCACAAACTTTCTCATGTATGCGCTTGAGCTGTTCTTCCGCTTCGTCGCTCCCAAGACATCGTGATAGAGATCCATCAGGGTTTCGATAGTATAGCCCTACATGAAGCAAGAAGTAGTTATTCAATTCCTTGAGGCTGACTTGGCCTTCTGAAATAGAGCTGCTCAATTCATGAATGATGGGTGCTCTCCAATCGTTCGCTAGAATGTCTTCGATCTGAGTGAGCCAAGCTGATGATACAGTACGTCTCTGTACATTGATCGTTTTCCGTGCTCCTTCGAATTTCATCTTGGAGGCGAGAGTTGCTAGGAAATCAACATGCCTATTGTTAGTCCGTCCAGTATGGACGATCGTTGCGTCAGCAAAATAGGTCAACAGTCGCTGAGCTTCGGTTCTGAATGGAGCAAATGTGATTTCTTTGAGAGAATACGTATCATTCATCTGGTTGACCAATAATTTTGAATCTCCCCTTATCTCGAGGTATGTTGCTCCTGCTTGCTTGGCCAAGGATAATCCTAATAGGAAGGCTTCATATTCCGCTGAGTTGTTGGTGCAGTGGAAATCCAACTTGAACGAATGTGAGAAAACTTCACTAGATGGAAACACAAGCATTATGCCCGCTCCTCCGGTGTCACTACTAGGGGCGGCAGATCCATCAGAGTATAAAAGCCATGTTTCTTCCTTGATGACCAAGATGTCTGGGAATTCGCCGGGCACTTCTTCATGTAGTGTTGTTGTGTATTCCCCTGGAAAAAAGGCGAGCAAGTCTGCGACCGCTTGACCTTTGATGGCTTTAGGTGGCGTGCAAGATATGTCAAATTCTGACATCTGGAGTAGCCACTTTGCTGGTCTTTCTATCAAGGCTGGCTTTGATAGTAAGAACTTTTTGGGATCAGCTTTGGAGATGAGTACGACCCTGTTAGATAGTAAGTAATGTCTGAACTTCTGGATTGCATGTACCGATGCCAGGCATGCCCTTTCGGCCTTTGGATATCGGAGTTGAGCATCTCTCATTGTGCGGCTGAAGTAGTAAATCGGTCGTTCGACGCCTTCGTCGTCTTCCTAAACGAGGAGTGCGCCGATGGCGACGTCACTGGAGGCTGTGTAAAGAATCAGAGCTCGTCCCTGCACTGGAGATCTCATGACGGCCGGTGAAAATAATATATGTTGTATTTTATGGAAAGCTTCTTGTTGAACAGCTGTCCAGGTGAAGCTTGCTTTTTCTTCAGCAGAGGTGTGAACGAAGCAATGAGTTGAGCTAATCCAGGAATGAAGCGTCGAATATAATTTACCTTGCCCATAAAGCTCTGTAGTTCCTTCACGGTACTTGGAGGAGGCATGGTGGTAATAGATTTTGCCTTGTCGGGGTCGACTTTGATCCCTTCAGCCGTGACCAGGAATCCTTAGAATTTTCCGGAAGAAACTCCGAATGCGCACTTTAAAGGATTCATTCTTAATTTGTATTCTCTGCACCTTTCAAACACCTGCCTTAGAACTTTGAGATAAGATGCTCGAGTCTTTGATTTTACCACCACGTCATCAACATAGTCTTCCACTTGCTTGTGCATCATGTCATGGAATATGGCAGTCATGGCTCGTTGATAGGTGGCACCGGCATTCTTTAATCAAAAGGGCATCACAGTGTAGTGAAAATTCCCAATGGGAGTACAGAACGCAATCTTGTTGGCGTCATGTTCATACATTTTGATCTGGTTGTACCCACTATAGCCGTCCATGAATGAGAACATACCGTGACCACTGGTTGCATCGACGAGCATGTCAATGTTGGGTAGAGTAAAATCATCCTTTGGACAACATTTGTTCAAGTTCATGAAGTCGACACAACATCTGATTTGACCATTTTTCTTCTTAACAGGTACCACATTTTCTAGCCATGTTGGATGAAGAATAGGTTTGATGAACCCTGCTGCCAACAGTTTCTGGATTTCGACCTTGATTTGCTCCTCGACTTCGTGTCTAAATTGTCTGGGCGGTTGTTTGACAAATTTGGAACCAGGGACGATGTGCAGGTGATGGGTGAAGAGTTTTTCATCCATACCCGGCATTTCTTCGTACGTCCAGGCGAAGACATCTTGATATTCTTTCAATAATTTTACCAGCTCGGTCCGCTCCTCTGGTGATAGCGCTGAACTGATCAGGATTGGCCTTGGATCGTCTTTAGTCCCAATGTTGATTGTTTCAAGATCTTCAGTGGTAGAGTCAGTGTCGTCCTGTAGTTGTCGTGGGGCATCTTGGACTTCTTCTTCAAGTGATTGCTCACTCTGACACGATTCTTCATGGTGGGGAGACTTTTCATCGTTCTCCCCGATTAATTGCTAATCTTTCCATCGGAGATAAATGACTCTCCCTTCTACGTCTCGATCGGTCGTGAAGTTTGTCCCTGAAGTTGAGACTTGATCATTATGGCATTTAGTCGGTGTAGTAGGTGACTTGATCATTTTAGCAGCTGAGGATGACGGATCATTATCAGCCTTCTCGATAGTCTTCCAGCTTGGAAGTGGAGTACTGTGAATCCTGATTGGAGGTTCCGGGACGCCTTTTTGAGATTCAAGGAACTCAGTATCATACACGGGAGCATAACGAGATGATGAAGCCGGAATCCGAACGATCTTGTTGTCGAGCAGGGCCTTAATGCGTTGATGGTATGTTGAAGGAACCACCTTGTTATCATGGAGCCATGGGAGTCCCAGTATTATATGGTAGTCAGGTTCTTTCTCGATCACATGAAACTTCGCTTTCGATCGAATCGGCCCCACCCTCAAATCTATGTATGCATATCCATATGTATGGATTTGACTTCCTTCAAATCCTGTCATTAGGATGGGATAGCGAACGATTTTACCTTGTGGGAACGTGGCCATCCTGAGAGTCTTCATAGTGACAATGTTGGTAGAAGCACCGGTGTCAACAAGAGCTCTTCTAAATTCGGTGCCTTTGATGAAACCAGTGACATACAATGCTCGGTTGTGTCCTTCATACGTCATGCGATCTTCTTCTCCAAAAGAGATGTTGTCGATCGAATGCCCAGGCACTAGGGAGACTTCTTCAACTGATGATGGTGTTGGTGGCGTTATTTGCACGCTGGATGATATCTGGTTGAGTGCTGAAAATGTGTCTGTGCGCTGATCCTTGGAGAAGTGCAGGAGTTCACATAGATTTTCGATCAAATGTGTGACCTCTTGTTCCACCGGCTTCTCGTATGTGGTGAAGCTGTTGATTTGAGGGTCAGATGACGCTTCAGTTCCCGGTGTTGAGACTTCTGTAGCGGAGGTACCTCCTAACTCGGATGTTAATTTGATGAGAAAGTCGAGGATGTGGTTTATTGTCTCCTTCATCAGGTCCATGTTCCTGGTATGTGATAATATTTTTTGATGATGTTGTAGTAATGAGGTTCAAACTCTCGGACTTGTGAAGATTAAATTTAAAGATTTGATAAAATTATATATACAAAAATATTAACAATGGGTGCGAGAGGTAACCAAGACACTAGATTCCACTATTATGCAAAATTGAATGATAAATATTTCAAAACTCTATTCAATTCTTAAGTCCTCTTTTATCTTTAATTCACTATCAATCATACAGATTCTCAAACATTATTTGTAAACCTTAAGCATAGATTATCAAGAGATTAAACCAAGCATAACCTATCAAACTGAATAACAAATAATTAAGACAATCATTCAAATAATTTAAAACTCTGCAAAAGCAGCGATTAGGTGAATTATATAATTAAATGAAATAGTTACCCATTTATGTTGCGTGAATAGCTTCCTCCATTGCCTTGGTTACGAGGGAATTAGCCGCTCATCATGTTGGAAAACCTCTCAGAATATTTCATTGATGCTCAAAAATGGTTTACAAATGATGAGAATATGAGAAATACAATAAAACCGGGTTTGTAACAATTATATTTGTTACAAACCAGAGAACTACGACCCTCAGTGACAAAATAAGACTGCAGCAGCTGTGTCGCAAACACTGTAGCAAATAAGTCTGCTTGATGTACGACCCACAGGTGTGAGTCGTTATTACTGTAGAAAAACGACTGCTGGTGCAGGTCCGTTCTTCGTGTTCTTCATGTTCTTCAGCAGCAGCAGCAGCAGCAGAAACCGAGTTTGGGAAAACTCGAATTTCTTCTTCTCTGGCTCTCCTCAGCCCCCCAGACTCTCGACACCCTTTCTACTCAACCCCAGCAACCTATTTATAGCCAACAGACCCATCGAATCTCGCTCATTCACTCCATATAATTCTCTTTAACTCGGCAGTAAAGAAAATATTTCTAGGAATATTTTCTTTCCTGTTTCATCTTCTCACGCGTTTTCAAGCCTCCAAATTACCATATTTAACTCCTTCACGCTCCAACAGGCTGTGAGGGTCTTCCATGCACGCACAAAACACGTTGAATCTTCTCCAAATCACGTGAAACCCGTGATATACACGAACTGCCCTGTTTTCAACCCGTGAATTGTTTAGCTGATTCTAGCTAATTCTGGTCGAACTAAACGCCCACAATGTGTTTAATAGTCCATATGACAACTATCTACCAAAAATCAGCCGTTGAATCTCCCTAGAACACGTTCAACAATTCGATCAAAAATCTGCAGAAGTGTTCTCCATTTTCCCGCCAAAAAAAAAATTCAAATGGAGAAGATGACCTCCCCCTAATCCTGTACTGGGGTGAGAATAACAGATGCCTTTTGGGGTGACCTGGGGTGCCCCTTAGTAATTGAGGTGCCCCTTATCCAACGGTGAGAGTCCGAATAACACGTGTCCTCCGGGGCTTTTACCAACTTTTCGAGCCGAATTTTCCAAAAAATGTTTATTTTCCAAAGGTGCCTACAAACACATAAAACACCAAAATTAGTACAAACTCGAGTGCCAACAATATATAGTATTGAGATCAAATTAAACACAAAAATGTGTGTATCAGTATGGACCTCTAGGATTGAGCCAACTTTGCCAAAGTCGGGATCCCTCTGCCTTCCATGCCGCCAGGTGTAACATGAGGAATGTTGCCGTTTGAAATATTCTGATATGAATTAGTTGAATTAGTCCTAAGACCAACCATCTTGTGAGATTGTTAGATTGCAACCGAGAGATTAATCTCCCAATGTGGTCGCCAATCTGTAGATGGGGAAAAATGATTTGGTGGTTTTTAAGGAATTGAGGAGACGACCGTACGGAGGAGACTCCTCGAATCAAGCGAAATGTTAAACCTCACACAAATGCACTGCTGCAAAGGGGGTGCTTTAGATTCGAGAGATCAATCTGTAGTACTCCGGCCTAAATCAAGCCAATGATCGTTCCAGAGTAAATTCGGTCACAAGAGAGGATGGGTTGATCTGTAGGAGGGAAGCTGGGAAATATGTGGAATCAATGGTAATCAAAGATTGTGGGTGTGTCAATTATGAATATGATAGGCTCTGAATGACTGAAATTGCTAAATTAAGAGTAGTTTCTCAACTGATGAGTTGATGATATCGTGTTGTAGATGAGACGTGAGATTGATGATACTGATGATGATTCAATCATGATTCAGAGACTTGTTTATATTGATGGAATTGTAGACACCATGATTCCATGAAGTGCGACAGTTGATGGAATAAAGGAGTGGGGAAGTGGAGCTCGTGTTTGAAACCAGTTGCTCAACGTGGGGAGACTTGGTCGATTTTCCACCCACTACCTCGTGAATTCCTTCAACTGATTGCACGACTTGCTCACATTCCATCGTATGTTTGAATACACGTGCGGTAGACCGCCATACCAAAACCCTAAGTGATATCCCCCCAAAGTGACACGATTGACGTCTCGTGGTTTGTTAGTCAATTGATGACTTCGTGGTTTGATGGGACGATGAGTCCATGTAGTTGCTTTGTTGAACATGATGTTTTGAAACTCATGAATTGAACATGTCATGAGACAGAGGTATAGTTCTTACGATGAAGTGAGTATGTATTGCTCATTCGATGGATCGTTGAATATTGATTGTTGAACCAATATTCCTTAGTTTGAGCAAATATTTATCATCTGAGCAAGTGTTGCTCATGTGATGAATTGTTGAATATTTGATCGTCTGAGCATGTGTTGCTCATCTGATGGATTATTGGCAGCGTACCCAAAATATTAATTAGAATACTGGTCGTTGAACCGAGCATAATTAATAAAATTAATGGCCATGAGGCCATCGTAAAATTATTAAGGTTGGAATCTGGAATGATGATCCTTGGATTCAGAAACCCTAATTTGATCAATTGGTGATCAATTCATGGTTCGTCAGAAGTTTAACCATGGGACGAAGGAGGGAGCGACTACATGGGACCATGGATCAACCATGTAGTGTATGCTCACGTGAGAAAATACGAAGAACTCCTGAAGAGTTGACGATTTGTTGGTGGAAGAATGATTAAATGCTGGTTTAATCATTTATTCAAAAATGCTCGTCTGAGCCTTATGCGAGAAAACCTAATTAATTATGACGAGGCGAGGGACCGAACATGGAGTCATAAAATCGGCCCTGGGTTGTCACGTGACCGCCTGACGATCACTTCATGAAAATCCAAAGTGTTTGGGAGAGTTTTGGACCTAATTAGAGCAATTGTGCAAATTAGGTCAAAACTGTGAAAATTGATGGGACCGGCTTCCGTGAGCCAAAGAGCCAATCTTGGTCGGTCAAGATAGCATGCTCGTGTCCCCAAGGCGTCAGCGTCTTAGTCCTGAGAATTTTGATATTTTCTGGCGTGCAATTGAGCATCCTTCGAGAAAATATGCCAAAATTAGGGTTTCGACGAAACTGAGGAAAACACCATGAGATGACGAAAAATAATTATAAAATAAGGAATGAGGAGGCGTGGGACCGCCGTGGTCAAGGCATGGTCGGCCGGTCGTGACCACGGTCCCCTGGTGCCTTTTCCTTAATTTTATAATATTTTGATGATTTTATGGAAAGTTCATGAATTTTGAGAAATTTGATGAATTTTGGGAGTTTCCATGAATTGAAGGAGTTTTCATGAGTTCAAGGAAGCAAAAAATATTAAAATAATAAAACAAGGTCGTGTGGGACCGTGGAAAGCATGGCCGGCCGGCTAGGGCCCGGTCCCATGATTTTCCCTAATTTTATAATGATTTTATGAAAAATTCATGAATTTTGAGAAATTTGATGAATTTTGGGAGTTTCCATGAATTGAAGGAGTTTTCATGAGTTCAAGGAAGCAAAAAATATTAAAATAATAACACAAGGGCGTGTCGGACCGTGGAAGGCATGGATGGCCGGCTAGGGCCCGGTCCCACGAGTTTCCCTAATTTTTTAATATTTTAGGTATTTTGATGATTTGTGGGAATTTTTCCTAATTTGTGAGAAATACCATGAAATCAAGGAATTTGATGAATTCAAGGAAAACTAATAATAAAGTAATAAAACAAAGGGGCGTGTCGGACCGGTTAGGGCATGGCCGGCCGGCCAAGGCCCGGTCCCACAAGTTTTCATAATTTATTTTATTTTATTATTATTTGATGATTTGTGCAAAAATACCATGAAATCAAGGATTTTTTCATGAAATTAGAGAAATAATAATAATAATAATAAAATAATAAGAAACTGTCGGTGTGGGGCCGGTTGGGTCTAAGGCATGGCCGGTTGGCCAATGGTCACTGATAGGCGCATTTATGTGTCTATTTTGTTCTCAATGTTCTGTATTGTTAGACTCGATTAAATACTTATTGTGTTATTTTATGTTTTTGTAGATGTTTTTGGAAAAATAAGCTCTTGCGGCGAAATTGGCTCGAAAAGTGGTGTTTTACACCCCAGGATAGAGACTAAAAACACCCCAGAAATGAGCCGGAGGAACCCAGAAAAAATGCTGGAAACACCCCAGAAAAATTACTTAAGGCACTCCAAAGGACATGTGTTATTCGGACTCTAGCAACGGATAAGGGGCGACCATTGGATAAGGGGTGACCTTCTTCACAAATTCAAAATAATATTTTGGCGGGAAAATATTTCTTTTCACAGGTAGATTTTTCGATCGGATTTTGGAGGAGTTTTTGTGCGATTCAATCGCTGAAACTTCATGGGTAGTTGTGATATGTCCTAACAAAGCTAGTATGGGTGTTTGTTTCGATCAAATTTTTCTGGATAACTTGGTTTAATTCAAACAGGGAGTTGGAGGGAAAACATGAGCTTACACGAGTTGTGGTGAATCTAAACGTGTAATGCACGTGTTTGGAAGCCTTAATCAACACTTTGGAACGTGAAGAAGATTTATAAGGAATTTAATCCAGCTGCAGATGCGTAAAAATAAAAATCATTGATAAAAAAAGAAAGAAAATATCCCGAGTAAATGAAGATTATTTGGAGTTAATGGAGGAGATTCAATGTCGCAATCACGTATAAATATGTTCACAAGGTATCATAGCAGGGGTGTAGAGAGTTTGGGGGGCTTAGGAGAGCCAGAGAAGAAGAAATTCGAGTTTTCCCAAACTCGGTTTCTACTGTTGCTGCTGCTGCACCAAGAACACGAAGAACATAAGACCCACACGGAGCAGTCTTATTTTGCTACAGTTTCAGCGACTGTCGGGCGACAGTCTTATTTTTTACAGTGACAGTCTTATTTGTTACTGTCGCAGGACAGTCTTATTTTCCGAGGGTCGTAGTTCTCTGGTTTGTAACAAATATAATTGTTACAAACCCGGTTTTGAATTATTTCTCCATTTTCATCATTTGTAAACACCCTTTGAGCAATAATAATGATTTTTGAGCGTGTTTCCAACATGATGAGCGGCTAATTCTCCCACAACCAAGGCAATGAGGAAGCTATTTACGCATGAATTATTGGTAACTATTTTATTTTCTCTAATATTTAATTATAATTCACTCAATCACTGCTTTTGCAGTGCGTCATTTTCCTAATCAGTTGTGATTCAGTTAGATAGGTTATGCTTTGTTTAGATAATCTATGCTTAAGGAATACAATTGATGTTTGAGAATTTGCTTGATTATTAGTGAGTTAAGATATAAAAGACTTAAAATATAATTAGAGTTTTAGATTATTTACCATCATTAACTCATGTGCAATAGTGGAATCAGTGTCTTGGTTGTTTTCTCATACCTCTCGCCCACTTTGTTAATATTTTTGTATATAATTTTATTAAATCTTTAAATTTAATCTTCACAAGTCCGAGAGTTTGAACCTCATTACTACAACATCATTCAAAAATTAATATCAGTCACGCCCCACACTCCTTTCCTTAATTTTATATTATTTTTTATGGATTTATGGAAATACCATGAAACCGAGGAGTTTCCTCAAGACGAAGGAGATTTGATAAAATGAGAGAATTTTCATCAAATCATGGAAAATAATAAAAATGTATTAAAAATATAAAACTGGCGTGGGATTGACCATGACACGGTCGGTTGGTCGTGCGTCCGTGCTCCCAGCACCCTGGTCAATATTTTTAATTATTTATTATTTTCTTCTCTATTTTGCATAGGTTCATCGTTTAGTTGTATTTTTGAAATACTCATTCGTGCGGTGACTGTTAGTGTATCATCGTTGAATACACCTTCACCATTTGAATCGGGGCTTACTTAGAGGTAGCTCAGACGCCCGGTTGTTGATTATTTATTATTAATTGTGGAATTCAATGGAGAATAATTCACAAAACTGAGTAATAAGATGTTTATTATTAATTCATAGGATCAGCTGAGGATTCCACTACGAATTCAGAATAATAAAGTGAACATTACCATTCCATGGGATCGTAGATTCGACCATAGAATCGGAGTAATTAAGGTTTATCTATTACCATTTATGAGACCAGTTGTGGATTCGATCATGAAATCGGAGTAATGAGATAATGTGGTTATTGCTATTCTATGAGATCAAGCTGTGGATTCGATCATAGAATCAGAACAATTGTTATTGTCATTCCATGGGACCAGTCGTGGATTTGACCATGGAATAAGAGCGATTGTAATTAGGAATAATTAACTTTGTGGCTCTATACTAGCAGAGCAAGCTGTCTAGGAGCATTAATTATCCTGATACGCGCTTGCCGGTAAGTCATATCCTTTATATAGTCAGGGTAAATTTGTTGTTTGTTACTGAAGACGTTATCGCTCTATACTAGCAGAGCAAGCTGTCTAGGAGCCGTCCATCTCGTGATGCTATATAGAAATAATCACTGAAAGTATTCAGTATTCATGAGATATGTCGTTGTCCAGTCGTGAGACTATATATCTACATGTACTCTGAGAGAAAGTACTCTCCGTTGAGAATTCATGAGAGACCCGTGTCTCGATACTCACGTCTGATTGTTAAATCAGAGCTTTGTATAATTATGAGTTTACGAATTTAGCCTTTGTCGAAAATCCACCATCTACAGGATGAAAAACGAATCTAAACCCTAAACAAATGCACTGCACGGGAGTACTTTAGATTCGAGAGATCAATCTGTACAATTCTGGCTTAAACCAAGAAATGGTCGTTCCAGACTTGCTTCGGTCACAAAGTGAAGGAGATGGGGTTGATCTTAGGGAAGGAAGCGAAGAAGCTGTTGAGATTGTGAAGGTGTTGGTTGTTTATGACTTGTATCAGAATGTTGGACTGGCTTGCACAATGTGAGCTATCAGTTCTGGGTGTTTTCTGAATACGGTGTTAACAACAACTTGGTTTTCTGTGTTGTTTGAAAATAGGTTGACGAACCTATTTATACAAGTCATTTGAGCGCAATCCTCGTCTCGTAGGAAGTGGAATAAGTTAAGTGATGGAGTAGTGGGGTTGTGTAGGGATGGTGATTGCCACACGATCACGTCTTTGCCTACTTCCTTCATCACTGTTAACCGTCTATCTTTTCCTGACACGTTCTCGTAATGGACGTGTTGCACGCCGCACGCTGTAAACCTCCAGACCAATACCTCAGTAAGTATCCCCCAGTTTGTGACATGTTTGATGTCTCGAATGAGTGGGTCAATTCATGGGACCTGACGCAAAAAATAGCATACGGTGCTATTAGGTTAAATGACTAATTATTTATGGAATTGATATTCATAAAATATCGTGCGTGCTCGATGTATGTAATGCATCGCTTTTAAGCAAGCATCTCAAAACAATCGATATGCATGAAGCATCGTTGTTTGAAACCTTGACTGAACAAGTCGGTGGATTAGGCGTCTTAAAATAGCAGCACGTATAACCATCTTCAGGTGATCGTTTGGAGGCCGCATGGATGAGCCATCATCTGGTCGATCGCTCCTTGTGACAGAGTGGCGGACGATGATCATTGAGATACTTCACTGATCGCCTAGTATTTGATCTTAGCCGTCCGACCGAGCTGGCAAAGTTGGACGGACGAGATGGCCTGCGGCACATGTTTGCCGCCGTTGATGAAAATTAGGGTTTAGGGGCGTGCGAACGTTCCCTCTTTGGCCAATCGAATTTAAAGCACTGAGTTCTAATCCACACGGACCGATCGGGCATGCATGGAGATGGCCCACCGACGTGCATGCGTACACCTCTTGGTTCATCAGAAATTGGATCTAGGCCACTCAATTAGACCGGCGAAGATGAGTGGTCACGATCAATTTGCGACAGAAATACATTGCCGCAAAGCACAAATTAGGGTTTGAAGGCCGTGTGACCTATCACTTTTTAGGCGTGCGTTTCGAGGCATCCGGCCCTGGTTTGCACAGGTCGGTCGGTCACATGTAAAGGTGGGCCAATGTTGGACATGTTAACACCTTTGGACCACTTGAATCTATATCTACACCATCCGTTTAGGCTGGCTAAGATGGATGGTTGTGATCAATTTACGACAGATGCATGTTGTCGTAAACCCTAATTAGGGTTTTGAAACAGCCACGTCCACGCGACTTTGACCAAGCGGTTTGGCATGTCGTTGGCTTTCTTTGGGGAAATCGATCACGTGGTGACAATGTTGGGCTGGTGGTGAACTTATGTGCACCTTCCTGATGGTCCAAAATACGATCTAAGCCATCCAAATAAGCTGGCTAAGTTGGATATTGGTGATTGATTTAAGACGCTAGTATACTTCCGCGACCCAAATTAGGGTTTAGAAGCGTCACGCCTGCCATGGTTTGGGTAAGCGTTCATTGCTCTATGGTCCCGCCGTGAGCAAACCGTTCGAGTGAAGGGAAAGTGGGGTCGCCGGTGTGCGTGCTAACACTTCCCTGATCACTCACGGAAAAATATAAGTCTCCCAACTAAGCTGGCAAAGTTGGACGGCTATGATACTTTTGAGACTGTTATGGACAGTCCATGTCCGTTCGAATTCCTTTTCCAGCAGCGAGACCACCCTACTTGGGGTTGGCGTTTGACGGTGCTATGAGGTGTTTGGGCAAGGTCTGATTGGTCGGAACACTGGTGGTCCCGCCGACGGCCATCGTGATGGCTGCCCATTCCTTCCAGGGTTTGGATAGGCTTGTTAAATTGCACGGCCAATTTGTGTGGCCGTGATCGTTTCTAAGACTGATATGGACAGTCTAGGTTTCTCTTAAGGAATTTCAACATGTTTGATCGAGCCAACCTTAATCAAAAGTGTGTCGATGCAAGATTCTCTTTGTTAGAGAGTGATGTAGCCTATGTGGGTATTTCATGCAGATCTCAATATTGGCACTTCGGCAGATTCATGCTACTCTGCTGAGAGTGAACACTTAATCGTCATGTCATGTCAATGATGAGAGTTTGGCTGTGAACATAACACGGAAGATACTAGGTGAATCATGCATTAATTGATAACGCTAACAAAACATAGAATTTCACAGAATATCTGGGATTGCCGTTGCACGCACCATTCTGAGTGAATTTCATGTATATATTCATATTGAATTGCTTCAAACAAAGCGAAGAGGTTTTCTGCACTCATTACTTCTTAAACGGATTTACCCTTTGCAGGGCGATGGCGCATTAAATACTGGTTTTACAATTTTAGCCCTGAACTAAAATCCACCATCAACAGGGATTGAGAAGCTCTACGAGTACCGTTGGTGGGAAACTAGATAATTTCGGTTTATCTTGTGTTTTCGATTGATTTGATTGACTAACGGTGGTTGAACTTTGATTGCACCTAGTTTGTTTATGCTTGAGAATCTTCTCTTCTGATATAAGATTCACTCAAACTAGATCGAAGTTTCGACAGGGATGTTTAGACTTTTGTTAGTGCTAAAGACGATCTTGTGATAATCCATTGTTAACAGACTTCGTTCTGTGCGTATTGATCACAAGATATTCAAGTTGTTGTGTGTAGGTGTTTATTGAAGATCTAAGAAGATTTGAAGACAAAGAAGAGATTGAAGATTTCTGACTTGGATTTATAATATTTGGTGTGCACAATACTTGTTTCGGTATAAGAGGATCCAACTATAATCGGTTTATCCTTGTGGTAGATTGGATTGATTAGTTGTGTAGATCGGCATCAATACAATTCTTTGTGATTAAAAGTATTGATTGTAAATCTTAACGATTACCTTTGGTAATTGAACATAATATAGATCTAAGAACCTGGCGAGGAGTTTATGTTAAGATAAATAGAAGAGCCTTTGTACGACTCACATCACTTGGTTGAATAGAGTTGATACCAAACATATTTGTTGTTCTTTTACTGTTTGGAATACGAACCAAAGGAATTTTTCCAAGTACGTGACTTATTTATAAGTTGGAGGCGTGGGAATACAGACGGAACTAGGTGAACTATAGGTTTAGTTGCTTGGTCTCAACTGTACGAAGTTGGTGTAATTTTGTGTAGCGGCTTAATCCTGAGAGTATTCAATTCTGGACAAGGTCCCTGGGTAAGCATTTGATGGTGACAAATAAAGATAAAACTTATGAGACAAAGTTGGACGTTACCAGGAGAGATGGGTCGTCCTGTATTTGGAACATGTCACGTTAAAGAGGTGTCCAGGCGAGCGTTCCCCTAGCATGATGTCGGTTGTCCTCAGGTAGATTAGGCATATGGTTGGTTGGGATATCAAACTATTCATGACGATGTCGTAATTATCGACTCTGATGTGGACGAGCCCTATCATGAGAAATATCCCTAAAGGGATGCTGAAGCAATTTATGAAAAAGATGTTGAAGCAGCTCCCAAAGAGAACGTTGATGCAGCTTCCAAGAAGGGCGTCGAAGTGGCTTCCGGAGAGGAGGTTAAAGCAGCTCCTGGAGAGGACTCTAGTGAAGGCATCATTGGCCCTGGCGTTGACGACACTTCTTTGATGTTTAGTAGTCTTTGTTTCATGAGGCTGGAGCCATGGCTTGATCGAATAATAATCCCTCATTCATGTTGGAACTTCCATTTTTTATATCACGTGTGTTGTGCATCCGTGAACAGGAGATCCATGAGTCGTATTTGTTAGGTGCGGAGGCTCTATCTCCAATTAATAGCGCGTGTGATGTGATTGGACACGCCTGAAGAAGTAATTGCAATCTGGGAATACCGCGTGCACTAGCTCGCTGTTTCCTGATTCTGTGAAGGTATTTCCCAAAATATGAAAATTACAGATGGCGAAACTTCTTTCCGGGATCTAGGCACAATGAGATGGTGATTGAGAGGTTGTTTCGTCATTGAAGCAGCTACACTTCAGGGTACGAATGACGCTTGCCCTAAGAAGCATGTACTGGCTGCTTGATGATTTCTTTCAGTCATCTTGCTCTTTCTGATTGTGATGACGATATGCTGGGGATGCTTGTATGTGCACAATCCTCCGGAGCCATTAAGTGAAGTAGACAACGTGTCGCTATCAAGTCTTCAAGAACTTCGTTTCAAGCAACATCCTTTGGACCATCTTCTGAATCTTGGATGGTTGTATGGAATGGGATGCGGTGAGCAGTCCCCAGTTACACTTCAGAATCGATGGCGTGGCTGGACAATTGAAAACATCTCTGATTTGTACTTTGGAGTCTTTGATATACATGTATGTCTTCATGTTGAGAATTTTCTGCGGCTCGTAAAGCTTCAATAGTGATGATTGCTGAAATAAAACGGTTGAGGGACGTGAAGGCATCCTGTGATGGAACTCCCCAGGTGTAATTATCCCGAGTTTATTTTCTCTTGAAAGACTACTTCCATTGTATTTGTTGGTAAGGCGTTGAAGCGGTTTCGGCTGAAGAGAGCGCTGAATTGGCTTCGGGACAAAGTGTTGATGCGGCTTCGAGAGAGAGAGCGTTGAAGTGGCTTCTTCTGTAGAGAGCGTTGAAGCGGCATCAGGAGAGAGCATGCGTTGAAGCGGCTTCTTCTGGAGAGAGCGTTGAAGCGGCTTTAAGAGAGAGCGTGCGTTGAAGCGTCTTCTCCTTCAGTTTGATTTTCCCCTTGCAAATTAAATGCTTCTTGATTGGCCGTCTCTCTTGTGTTGAAGAAGTCCTTGACTGACGGTGAAGGAATTTCATGCTCTGTCCGTAGTGGTCGTTGCTATGGTGAAGCGTTGGCGAGCAACAACGATTCTTGGCAGCAGCTATGATCAGAAGAGACTGGCAGGGAGAGGCATGGTAGATACTTGCACGAAGTTGGCAGTCTTCATATAATAGTAGAGATCGTCTCGTTATTAGAGGGAGAAGGAGACGATAGCTTCCTTGATTTTTCCTCATGGAATGGAGAAGAGGGAGACAGTCCCCTCCCACGAGTATCTATTGAACTTTCAACTTGATAGATGTTGTGACGTTGGGTTTCTGAAGAAATAATTTGGATGAGAGTTGGAGTTGAACCCAATGTTGATGAGGAACGTACGAGTTGTTGATGAGGCAGTCTTTGTGTCTACGTTGTGTTTCATAGACATCCAAGCATATCACTGGTCTTTAAAAAATACGTCTGCTCCCTCGAATACGTCTACGCCTTTGGGCATCTTGGAATCATAATGACTGCGGGCTTGCGTCTCTCCAAATTCAGCATCTTTGAGATGGGTAGTGCTACTCGTTTGCCTTTATCATCTTTGGATAGTGTCTCTTAAGTCCCAGGCGCAACCTACTTTGGTAACGCAACTACTCCTTTTACGGGAGACGAAATTCTGAAAGCGTCTCGCATAGATGTTGTTGCCGTCGAGCCAAATATGGAATATCTTGGACGTTGTTTTATCATTGTGGCAGTCGTGCATGTGGTACTGGAGTTGAAGTGGGCAATTTTGGACGCGCAGGATGTTGTATCTCGGTGGTTTTTCTCTTGTTACTTCAGTGAAACCGCTTACAGAAGGTTAAAGGTTGTATTTCCTGTTGGTTCGACGTTTCGAAGAATCTTTATCCTTAATTCATGTCATGAGCAGCGTGACTGGGTGCACTGTTTCTGAGGAGATGGTTTCAAACTAGGAGTTCCGCCGAGATGTGTTTATAAAGTTTGAGTTCAATGCTTCCTGGTTCTATGAAGGGTTTTCTAAAATCCAGAAGATGAAAGATGAAACAAACGAAGTTCCCCCGTGGACCTCATTGCTCGGGAAGAGGAGGAGATAGAGAGGCTATCCTTGGAATTGAAGCTGCTCTTCGCAAAATGAAAGGCGCTCTTTCCAGAAAGAACGAGTTGTTGTTGAAAGACTTCCCTTGAATACTTGCACATTTTCTTTTATATTTCCCTTTTAGGTGTTTTGAGTGATATGAGGAATTCCTTTCACAGTTTGATTTTCTGGCTTTTGAACTAGTAGGTGATTGAATTTTTGAATTGGTTTATTTTTGAGATGATTTTATGAATGACTTTCTGAAAGGAATTATGTTTGAATCGGCTGAAATCCGGCATTCTGTTTTTGAATACGATCATTCTAAGTATCTCGTAAAAATTGCAAATGTTGCATAAAAAGGGAAACATGTAAAAGGAAAATAATATGGTGTATAAGAACAACTGCATCATTGACTCCCTTCCTCGATGTGGGACGCATGCGTCAAGTCCCCGACAGGTTTTTAAAATGTAAAATTGTTTAACGAAACTTACTTGTTCACAAGATCTCGGTTGATCAAGAATTGAATTCCCCAATGGTGATCGCTTCGAATCCAATTTGTTATGGCGCGCCTTGAGAAATTCTTAGTTGGTTCAATCACTTCGATGAAACTGCGCACGTTAATCTTCGGAGAAATGGGGTAACTCTCCTGAGTTAATCTTCCTTTGGAGAATATGCTTCAGGCCGTTGCGTTCACTGGTAGAGCGATGAATGAATCTGTGGCAGTGGCAGTACCTCGGGTCCGCCATCTCTTGATCATTTGGAGGACGCCATACGGGAGGTAATTGAACTTCCTTGCACCCAAACTTCTAGTAATTCCAGAATCTTCCTTGTTGGAAATGGGAAGTGCGGGTATTCCAGATCTGGTTTCTCTTGCGTTAACGGCTGCCGTCGTGAGAACTTTCGCGGACTTTGGTATGAAGCTCGTTTCAAGGGCGGAGTATAGACGCGAGCGTATGTTGACGCAAACGCAGACCGTTCAGCTCGATGATATTGTAGACGCATAACTTTTCTCAGGGACTCTGCATCGGTAACAGTAGCACTATGAGGTGGTGGAACTAAGCACCGTTTATTAGTGCAATCTTTGTTTTCTTGAAGGCCTTGGTTTATTTCTCCTTCTTCAGGTGCTTCTGGAAGAGTATGAGCAGTTGAGGCTGCGCATTGTTGAATAACCCTCCGGAATTCTGCGAGGGTCTCTTGATACATATTTTTTAACAAATCTTCGTAAGCTGGATGCTTATATTTTATCTCGCGGTACCATGACTCTCTTGGCGAGTCGTTTCCCCGTGAAACTATTTCAGCTCCTTCCTGTTGGATGAATCTTGTGGATCGTTTCCTTTCTGCTCATGTATGATGTCTGCATCATTGATGGCATTCGCTGGGTGGACGCTTGACGATTCCTCCTACAATCGGTTTACATTCCTTAGAATATGAATCATCTCGTCTTGCTGCTTGGCGATGTTAGCTTGATTCGCGAGAACATCTTCTAACATCCTGGCCATGTCTTTCATAGTGATTGGATTCTGTATCACATGTGATTTTCGGAGAATTCAACTGGTAGGGATACATCACGAAGCGGAAATTGAGATTGGTGATTGGAATGAAATCAGGTTAATGAATGAGTTTTAGAACTAAGATCTACCCGTTCTCAATTTAGGAAGATTGAAATGAAGATTGAAATCAATTTTTTGCAACCGAGAGATCATCCTCCCACTGTGGTCGCCAATTGTTTGAAGGTGAAAAATGTTTCTGATGGTTTTGCTAAATTTAGGTGTGTGGATGAGAAACGAATCTAAACCCTAAACAAATGCACTGCACGGGAGTACTTTATATTCGAGAGATCAATTTGTACAATTCTGGCCTAAACCAAGAAATGGTCGTTCCAGACTTACTTCGGTCACAAAGTGAAGGAGATGGGGTTGATCTTAGGGAGGGAAGCGAAGAAGGTGTTGAGATTGTGAAGGTGTTGGATGTTTATGACTTGTATCAGAATATTGAACTGATTTGCACAATTTAAGTTATCAGTTCTGGGTGTTTTCTGAATACGATGTTAACAACAACTTGGTTTTTTGTGTTGTTTGAAAATAGGTCGAAGAACCTATTTATAAAAGTCATTTGAGCGCAATCCTCGTCTCGTAGGAAGTGGAAGAAGTTAAGTGATGGAGTAGTGGGGTCGTGTAGGGATGGTGATTGCCACACGATCACATCTTTCCCCACTTCCGTCATCACCGTTAACCGTCTATCTTTTCCTGACACGTTCTCATAATGGGCGCGTTGCACGCCGCACGGTGTAAACCGCCAGACCAATACCCCAGTAAGTATCCCCCAGTTTGTGACATGTTTGATGTCTCGAATGAGTGGATCAAGTCGTGGGACCTTCCGCAAAAAATAGCATACGGTGCTATTAGGTTAAATAACTAAGTTATTTATGGAGTTGATATTCATAAAATATCGTGCATGCTCGATGTATGTAATGCATCGCTTTTAAGCAAGCAGCTCAAAACAATCGATATGCATGAGGCATCGTTGTTTTAAAGCTTGATTGAACAAGTCGCGGATTAGGCGTCTTAAAATAGCAGCATGTCCAACCATCTTCAGGTGATCGTTTGGAGGCCGCATGGACGAGCCATCATCTGGTCGATCTCTCCTTGTGATAGAGTGGCGGACGGTGATAATTGAGATACTTCACTGATCACCTAGTATTTGATATTAGCCGTCCGACCGAGCTGGCAAAGTTGGATGGACGAGATGGCTTGCGGCACATGTTTGCCGCCGTTGATGAAAATTAGGGTTTAGGGCGTGCGAACGCCCCCTATTTGGCCATTCGAATTTCAAGCACTGAGTGCTAATCCACACGGACAGATCGGGCATGCATGGAGATGGCCCACCGGCGTACATGCCTAGACCTCCTGGTTCATCAGAAATTGGATCTAGGCCACTCAATTCGACCGGCGAAGAAGAGTGGTCACGATCAATTTGTGACAGAAATACATTGCCGCAAAGCACAAATTAGGGTTTGAAGGCCGTGTGACCAATCACCTTTTAGGCGTGCGTTTCGAGGCATCCGGCGTTGGTTTGCACAGGCCGGCCGGTCACATGTTAAGGTGGGCCAATGGTAGACATGTTAACACCTTTGGGACCACTTGAATCTATATCTGCACCATCTGTTTAGGATGGCGAAGATGGATGCTTGTGATCAATTTACGACAGATGCATGTTGTCGTAAACCCTAATTAGGGTTTTGAAACAGCTACGTCCACGCGAATTTGACCAAGCGGTTTGGCATGTCGTTGGTTTTCCTTGGGGAAATCGATCACGTGGGGACAATGTTGGGCTGACGGTGAACTTATGTGCACCTTCCTGATGGTCCAAAATACTATCTAAGCCATCCAAATAGGATGGCTAAGTTGGATATTGGTGATTGATTTAAGACGCTAGTATACTTGGGTTTAGACTGTTGTTAGTGCTAAAGACGATCTTGTGATAATCCATTGTTAACAGACTTCGTTCTGTGGGTATTGATCACAATATATTCAAGTTGTTGTGTGCAGGTGTTTATTGAAGATCTAAGAAGATTTGAAGACAAAGAAGAGATTAAAGATTTCTGACTTGGGTTTATAATATTTTGTGTGCACAATACTTTTTTCGGTATAAGAGGATCCAACTATAATCGGTTTATCCTTGTGGTAGATTGGATTGATTAGTTGTGTAGATCTGCATCAATACTATTCTTTGTGATTAAAAGTATTGATTGCAAAATCTTAACGATTGCCTTTGGTAATTGAACATAAGATAGATCTAAGAACCCGTCGAGGAGTTTATGTTAAGATAAATAGAAGAGCCTTTGTACGAATCACATCACTTGGTTGAATAAAGTTGATACCAAACATATTTGTTGTTCTTTTACTGTTTGGAATACGAACCAAAGGAATTGTTCCAAGTACGTGACTTATTTATAAGTTGGAGGTGTGGGAATACAGACGGAACTAGGTGAACTATAGGTTTAGTTGCTTGGTCTCAACTGTACGAAGTTGGTGTAATTTTGTGTAGCGGATTAATCCTGAGAGTATTCAATTCTGGACAAGGTCCCGGGGTGTTTCTGCATTTCCGGTGTAGATGGGGAAAAACGATTTGCTGGTTTTTAAGGAATTGAGGAGACGACTGTACGGAGGAGACTCCTCGAACCGAGCGAAATGTTCAACCTCACACAGATGCACCGCTGCAAAGGGGGTTCTTTGAATTCGAGAGATCAATATGTAGTACTCCGGCCTAAACCAAGACAATGGCCTTTCCATAGTAAATTCGGTCACAAGAGAGGATGGGTTGATCTGTAGGAGGGAAGCTGGGAAATGTGTGGAATCAATGGTAATCAAAGATTGTGGGTGTGTGAATTCTGAATATGATAAGCTCTGAATGATTGAAATTGCTCAATTGAGAGTAGTTGCTCAATTGATGAGTTGATGATCTCGTGTTGTCGATGAGACGTGAGATTGATGATATTGTTGATGTTGATCCCTCAATCATGATTCAAAGACTTATTTATATTGCTGGAATTTTAGACACCATGACCCCATGAAGTGTGACAGTTGATGGAATCAAGGAGTGGGGAACTGGAGACCGTGTTTGAAACCAATTGCTCAACGTGTGGAGACTTGGTCGATTTTCCACCCACTACCTCGTGAGTTCCTTCAACTGATTGCACGACTTGCTCACATTCCATCGTGTGTTTGAACACACGTGCCGTAGACCTCCAGACCAAAACCCTAAGTGATATCCCCCCAAGTGACACGATTGAGTCTCGTGGTTTGTTAGTCAATTGATGACTTTGTGGTTTGATGGGACGATGAATCCATGTAGTCGTTGAATTGAACATGTCATGAGACAGAGGTATAGTTCTTACGATGAAGTGAGCAAGTATTGATCATTCGATGGATCGTTGAATATTGATTGTTGAACCAATGTTCCTTGGTTTGAGCAAATATTTATCATCTGAGCAAGTGTTGATCATGTGATGAATTGTTGAATATTTGATTGTCTGAGCATGTGTTGCTCATCTGATGGATTATTGGCAGCGTACCAAAAATATTAATTAGAATACTGGTAGTTGAACTGAGCATAATTAATATAATTAATGACCATGAGGTCGTCGTAAAATTATTAAGGTTGGAATCTGGAATGATGATCCTTGGGTTCTGAAACCCTAATTTGATCAATTGATGATCAATTCATGGTTCGTCAGAAGTTTAACCATGGGACGAAGGAGGGAGCGACTACATGGGACCGCGGATCAACCATGTAGTGTCCATATGCTCACGTTACAAAGAACTCCTGAAGAGTTGGCGATTTGTTGGTGAAAGAATGATTAAATGCTGGTTTAATCATTTATTCGAAAATGCTCGTCTGAGCCTTAGGTGAGAAAACCTAATTAATTATGACGGAGAGAGGGACCGACCATGGGGTCATTAAACCGGCCCTGGGTAGTCACGTGACCGCCTGATGATCACTTCATGAAAATCCAAAGTGTTCGGAAGAGTCTTGGACCTAATACGTGCAATTGTGCAAATTAGGTCAAAACTGTGAAACTTGATGGGACCGGCTTCTGTAAGCCAAAGAGCTAATCTTGGTCCAGCAAGATAGCGTTCTCGTTTCCCCAAGGCGTCCGCGTCTCAGTCCTGAGGAAAAACTGAGGAAATATGCCAAAATTAGGGTTTCGACGAAACTGAGGAAAACACCATGAGATGATGGAAAATAATTATAAAATAAGGAATAAGGAGGTGTGGGACCGCCGAGGCCAAGGCATGGTCAGCCGGTCGTGACCACGGTTCTGTGGTGCCATTTTCCTTAATTTTATAATATTTTTGATGATTTTATGAAGAATTCATGAATTTTAAGAAATTTGATGAATGTAGGGAGTTTTCATGAATTGAAGGAGTTTTCATGAGTTCAAGGAAGCAAAAAATATTAAAATAATAAAAACACGGGCGTGTGGGACCGTGGGGGCGTGGCCGGCCGGCTAGGGTCCCGGTCCCACGAGTTTTCATAATTTTTTATATTTTTTAAGTATTTATCATGATTTGAGGGAATTTTTCCTAATTTGAGAGAAATACCATGAAATCAAGGAATTTGATGAATTCAAGGAAAAATAAAATAAAATAATAAAGCAAGGGGCGTGTGGGACCGGCTAGGGCATGGCCGTCCGGCTATTGGCCCGGTCCCACAAGTTTTCATAATTTTATTTATTATTTGATGATTTGTGCAAAATACCATGAAATCAAGGAGTTTTTTCGTGAAATTAGAGAAATAATAATAATAATAAAATAATGAGGAACCTTGAGGTGTGGGGCCGGCTGGGACCAACGCATGGCCGGTTGGCCAATGGTCACACCCCACACTTATTTCCTTAATTTTATACTATTTTTTACGAATTTATGAAAATACCAATAGAATTGACATTCCATGTGATCCTAGATTCGACCATAGAATCAGAGTAATTAAGTTCTATCTATTACCATTTATGAGACCAGTTGTGGATTCGATCATGAAATCGGAGTAATGAGATAATATAGTTATTGCTATTCTATGAGATCAAGTCGTGGATTCGATCATAGAATCAGAACAATTGTTTATTGCCATTCCATGGGACCAGTCGTGGACTCGACCATGGAATAGGAGCAATTGTTATTGTCATTCCGTGGGACCAGTCGTGGATTCGACCATGGAATAGGAGCAATAATAGATTATTCTGGGAATTCAGTAGTGAATGTCACGACATAATTAATCTTAATTAGGAATAATTAACTTTGTGGCTCTATACTAGCAGAGCAAGCTGTCTAGGAGCATTAATTATCCCGATATGAGCTTGTCGGTAAGTTATATCCTTTATATAGTCAAGCTAAACTCGTTGTTTGTTCCTGAAGGCGTTATCGCTCTATACTAGCAGAGAAAGATGTCTAGGATCCTTCCATCTCGTGATACTATATAGAAATAATCACTGAAAGTGTTCAGTATTCATGAGATATGTCATTTTCCAGTCGTGAGAATACATATCTACATGTACTCTGAGAGAAAGTACTCTCTGTTGAGAATTCGATGAGAGACCCATGTCTCAATACTCACGTCTGATTGCTGGATCAGAGCTTCGTATAATTATGAGTTTACGATTTTAGCCCTTGTCGAAAATCCACCACCTACATTAAGTCCCCTGCTTACTGAGGAAAGTTGTGTTCCTCAGTCAGCATTAAATGGTGATTTTCTGGTCATAAATAATATAAGTAATTGAACTCAGTCGTAGGTTAAGACGTTACTGGATTTCGATAGTATGAGCATACCATGACTTGAATGAAGATCCCAGTGGCATGATAGAGCATCATCGTCTGATGAACATAGATTGGCGTTGAACCGCTGAGTTGGACGATAGGACCTTGGTCGTTTTAGGATTCGCGGGATGGTCCCATGAAAACAAATCCTTGTTTTATGAATAGACTCTCGTTCTTTCGTTAGTTTAAGGAACAAACAAAATAGACCTGAGTCTAATGATATAAAATTCGTCTATGAGCTTTCACGAAAACCGGAATTTTATATTTTAAATATGTGAGATTTCACAAAGTGGAATAAACTCTCGTTTCAAAGGTGGATGCTCGTACGACAGAAAAGTTTTTTTTTATTTTTTGATAGACGTGCGTCTATTAGTAATAAAATTTTGTTTATGAGACTTCATGAAAATTTTATCTTCGAGCTTTCGGAAATCTTTGAAAATATACTCTCGCTTCAAAGACAGATGCTCGTGCGAGGGAGCAAAAATATATAGATATATTTTTCAAATTTACGTGAGTTTCACGTTGAATATATATATTTTGTAAAATCAATGTTTTGATTTTGAACAACTGTTGAAAGTAGACAATTATACATGGTGAAATAATGTCTATATGTGAGTTTTCACAATTGTAGAATGGACGTCTGTACAATTTTTGAAGATCAGTGAGTGTTCGCATAGTAAAAATTTACGTGGGTTGTTCACGGCTTTATGAAAATCAAGTCATGATTTTTGAGCAATTGCTGAAAGTAAGCAATTGTATACGTGATGAAATAATGTATGTATGAGTTTTGCGATTTTATAGTGTATGCACACATGTAGGAAATCAGCGAATGTTCACATGAAAGGTTATGTGAATTATTCATAGTTTGACGCAAAGTCAGGTGTTGACTTTAAATAATGAATTTTGCTCGTCTTGGAAAGTTTGAAGAAGCGAGCAAGTTTTTCGAGGTTTTTACGTTATTATCACTAGGTTCTTGAAACCGTAAATAAGTAAGAGTTGAGGATTACCATTTTTGTTGTGTGTTTGTTATTGGTATATCCATGACTCCATGCCTTGTGCCTCAGATAGTGGTGACTTCTGGTTACAGCCACTCTTCGGGATCTTCCGTGCAGTGCTCCAAAAATATCAAGTCAAAGATGAAGACTTCTGCGGATGCTCATAATGAGGAAAATCAACCTTTCAGAGACACTGGAAGCTGACATATTGTATGTCTCTCGATCATCCGAGAGTCGTCCCTCATTAGCAGAAGCACCGCCGACTTCAGCAAGTGAGACTGTCGGCTGAAGATGAAGTTCGGCTTTGTATTGATGGTGTAGCTCCTGATTGGATGAATGAAGAATTTCGTCATCAGAAAATTCAGAAGTTAGGTCTTCGTTGAAATTGTTGTAGAATCTTCGTCCGGTGTCGGATTTTCGCGGTCGACCCATGTATCCTCATGCCCAAGAAATTTCCAAACTTTCACAAAGAATCCTTTTGAGTTCCAAGCATGTTTAGGATGTGAAATCGACGAAACAGTAAACTTCCAGGAGACCTTCAGAAAATTTTCAGCTGGCATGTGGTCCAATGTTTTGGCCACAACTCTTTGCTCGTTTCTCCAATTGTTTTGAATTTTGGATATGTTGTAGAGGACCTTCATACGAAGAGAATGGTATATGATCCATCCCTCGATTCTTCAACAATTTCTCCCAGATCGTCGGTTTGTACCGGACAGTGTAAAATCATCTCAGCCGAGCTTGCTGTAAAACACTCATGTTGTGTTCTTAGACCATTCGCTTGTGTCTTGAACGGTTGGTGAAGGATTTTAATGTCGTTGATTCGTTTGATATCAGGACCCCTTGATTGATACATGATCATGGTGCTTGCAGCGCCATCTTGCTTCTGTCAGTCGTAGAAACATCGCTTCTGAAACCCTGGTCGTGGGACCATAGCTGAGGTTGCTCTTGAGAGGGGATGATGTAATGACCACGGTTTCATGTCCCAATGGTATCATTAATTTTATGATGAATGATTAGCACATGAGAGTCTGGTGCCACGAGTCTTGGACTGTGAACCTGGTCGTCATGATCAGTGGATCGTCAGTCCCCGGTATTTTGGTTAGATCTCTCCTCTTGGTTTTCTCTTCTTCTGTCAAGACTTGGATAAAGGACCCAGGTAGAAAAATTGATGTAAAGACCTATATGGTCGAAGTTGGAGGTACCATGATTAAGTACTTAGTGGAAAGACCTGGTGGACACCGATCGACTGTGGAAGTCATGAATACCGTCTAAGAAGTGATGCTTGCATATTGTACGCTCTGGAAGATGTAGGAACCTCATACGACGTCGGAATTTGATGCTTGACCCCAAATTTTGAATCTAAGAGACTTAGTTATCCCATGAGACAAGAATCACTCAATTTGGAGTTGTAGAGGTCATCCAACGAAGCGTGCACATTTATAATTTTTAATCCCGTACAAATTTTTCAGATTTCGTAGACCTGACGGTAAAGGCCATATCTTTCAGCTCGTACGTCCGATTGATGCGCCCTTTTGGTAGGTTGTATAACAGACATAGACGAACATCTTTTATTGAGGAAGTATCGTCTCATTCCTCACTCGTTGGTACGTTTTCGTAAACCCATTTGCTGAAGTATGTTGTATCTCATTTGTAGAGGTGATGAGAACATCTTGTAGAAGACTTTGGTGTTGTGCCCGCCCATCGTGCAATCTTCAGAAAGACTTTCATGTGAGCATATTTCATGTCTACACGCCTTGATATGAATCATTAGTGCTTCGAGAAGTCCGTTTCCTCGAGCAATACTTCAGAGAATGGTTAGTTGATGGAGCCTTGTCATGAGGATGTTGCTCCTGAGACCGTTGTTGGTGCTGAGACCATGAATTATTATGCTCCAGATATCCTTGTCGATGCTAAGATCATGGATGGTGTTCCTTTATAGATTATTGTCGATGTTGATACCATGGTTGAAGTTGCTCTAAAGACCGAAAAGGTTAGAACTATGATTATAGATATAATTTTTGTTCCTTCATCCAGTGAGCCTTTTACGTTCACGAACTAGTTAGTGAGTTGAGAATACGGTATACTGGGAGTTCAACCTGAGTGCTCTTGAAAGCATGACTGTATCGTGAAGCGGCTTTGTAAGTGAATCCACGTTGTTGTGGAAGATAGCAGCAGAAAATCTCCGTTCTAGATCGGTGAAGGGAACAAGTTCCTCAGTCATGTAGGGTTTTGTGATGTAGAGAAGTCCCGTTGATGAAGTTTCACGGAATCACCTCAGGTTGCCCAGTGTATGTTGAAGAAGTTGGTAACATTCATGTGTAAATGATATTGCATATGCTTCAGAAGTCTTATAATGAGATAATGAAGACTTATCGAATGTAGTGTCGCGTTGGTGTTGAATCAGTGTCGAGATATTTGTGTTGAATACAGAGGCGCCATCATCGAAGGTGTACTCTTTGATTGGGAGTACAATTTTGAAGGCTTCTTAGATGATTGAGCGTTGAAGCGTCATACCCCTTGAGCATGTCTTAGGTTTGATCGTCAGGGCCCCGAATTTCTTCTGTTGATTCAGCATTCCTTTCGTTGTAGCAGTGGGATTCAACACTTGTGCAGAAGTCAGAGCTTTCTAATTTTGTGGCACACATGGACGCTCCTGCAAGGCTATGTAGAAACTCCCAAAGTGTTCTTTGCCATGTTTGGACATCATCTCAGCAATGAACGTCTCAGTGATCGATTCAGAGAAATGTCAGATTCAACCACTTGGTAAAATACTAATGCGGTGAAGTTGCCATTCATAACGTCTTGCAGAGTTGCTAACAGAATTAAGTCCCCATACTACATAGCATGTGAGGAAATAAATGACGTAGACACGGGAGGAATGAGACTTGACTGAGTGTGGAACCTCTTGATGAATGTCTATGCATCTTTTGCAGGTTCTTGCTTCAATCTCGTCAAAGTTCGAAATTCCTCCAAGTGCTCTGATGATGGAATGTCCGTCAAATCTTCTGGATCAGAACTTTTTTTGTTGGAGAGATATGTAACCAAAGGCGCTTTGTAAGTACCCATATTTTCAGCGTGGATCCACGCTTTTCTGAAGGACGTGTCATATCCTGGATCTTCCTGATTATGTGAAACTTGGTTTCTGTCCAGGTTGAGCTTATGTTCACTTTGAGAATGATGTAGCCATAAGTATTTCCGAGCGCTCCTTCAAGGTCTCTGATTGAGATGGAGCATGAGTATCTTCTTGTCGAGTGATGCATGTGGATCCGATGGTTTTCAGTGGAATGTTGTTGATGGCGGTGTCAGCATCGATCAACGTTCTTCCCAATTCGTTTCTTCTGAGATTGACTGTGGTAAGCAGTCCCCAGTCGTACACCTCTTGGTCAGTGGATGGAGGCTCAAGAAGTATTTTTGGAATGACGTGTTCAGTGTTGTGAACATGTCTCTCCTTCGTGCCTTCGACAGATAGAGCGATTCACGTTCGACCAGGATTGAACTGCCTATTTGGTAGGTTGTTCAGAGAGAGTGTAAAGCTTCTGATTGGGAGAGGACTCTTGTGTACTCCTTAAGTCCCTCGTTGAAGCTATTGTGGATCAACCTTCTCTTTCAAAATTTGCTTCAAAATATTGCAGTTACTTGTTGGATGATTTGATGAATCTATGAAGGTGACAGTACCTGGGTTTCTTTATTTTTCTTCAGTTGGCTCTCTATGATGAGCAGCGATTTGATTGCACCATCTTGAACCTAGACTTATAGTAACTCGATCACTGCTTCATGATAAGTTTGAGTATGTCCGATCATCTCCCCGTTCGTCAATGCCGGATCGAGGTTTGTGTAATATTGGTTATCCTTTCTTGATGCTTTTGTAGGATGAGGTGTTGGATGTCTCAAGTTTGGGCAGGAGATTTCCTTTTGCTTGAGCAATAACGTTCATGGAAGGTTGGACATTGTATTATTTGTTGATCAGGCGTCGGCTTCTCCGAGGTTCCTCGACCTTGTAGACTTTTCTCAGCAAAGCAGGTGTAGTAGTCGCTGATCGTTTGGCTGCTTCATGAAGTTCTGAGAGAGTCTGGAGTCGCAGAGAAAGGCTCTGTAGATTGGGATCATTTCGTTTTGTTCATGCTCTCCTAGTGCCTCCAGGGATCGAGAGACTTGTTCTCGAGCGCTCCATGTTCCGTTATATAGTGCGAACGTTGGGGAAGTGTAGCCCTTCGGGAAATAAATTATTTACGTAGCAACAGGGTATGAAGGTTGATAACGATGAACAGATGATGCTTTGTATTTTCCTCGATCCTCCATGAAGCGTTCCAGGTCCTCACGAGCGATGAAGCCTGCAAGTTCCTTTGCTGGAGAGTCATCTGCAGCTTTGCGGAATTCTTCATCTTGTACAACATGGATTGGAGAGATTTCAGGATCAGCAGTTGAAGATATTTCTTTAGCTTCTCCTTTTTTGTGCTGAGGCTGAGTTCGTTCAGACACAAACTTGTCTGTGAGAGTTTCGAGATAAGCATACAACTCTTTCTGTGTTGCAGCCACGTCAGTCTGAACCTTCATGAGATCAAGCTGATTTCCTATGGTTTCTTCAGGAGACCAACCGAAGAGTGAATTGTTGATGGCTCCAGAGTCGTCACTTGCAGGGGCGATCTCTGGAGCACCATTGTTTGGAAGAGTGATAGTAACATGTGACGTGATATTGCTGGCCGGAGGGGTGGTGTTAGCGCTACCACTATGGCCTGCAACGTTAATAGGAGTAGTACTTGCTGGGAGTACCACTAGGACTTGCAATGTTAGAGTTGGGTGTTGAACCCGGATTGGTAACTGAGCCATACCTAAGACCGACCGTCCTGCTGAATTGAGATTGCAACCGAGAGAATGATCTCTCACTGTGGTTGCCAATCTGTAGATGGGGAAAAACGATTTGCTGGTTTTTAAGGAATTGAGGAGACGACCGTACGGAGGAGACTCCTCGAACCGAGTGAAATGTCCAACCTTACACAGATGCACCGCTGCAAAGGGGGTGCTTTGAATTCGAGAGATCAATCTGTAGTACTCCGGCCTAAACCAAGACAATGGTCGTTCCAGAGTAAATTCGATAAGAGAATTGATCTGTAGGAGGGAAGCTGGGAAATGTATGGAATCAATGGTAATCAAAGATTGTGAGCGTGTGAATTCTGAATATGATAAGATTTGAATGATTGAAATTGCTCAATTGAGAGTAGTTGCTCAATTGATGAGTTGATGATCTCGTGTTGTCGATGAGACGTGAGATTGATGATATTGTTGATGTTGATCCCTCAATCATGATTCAGAGACTTATTTATATTGCTGGAATTTTAGACACCATGACCCCATGAAGTGTGACAGTTGATGGAATCAAGGAGTGGGGAAGTGGAGATCGTGTTTGAAACCAGTTGCTCAACGTGTGGAGACTTGGTCGATTTTCCACCCACTACCTCATGAATTCCTTCAACTGATTGCACGACTTGCTCACATTCCATCGTGTGTTTGAACACACGTGTCGTAGACCGCCAGACCAAAACCCTAAGTGATATCCCCCCAAAGTGACACGATTGATGTCTCGTGGTATGTTAGTTGATTGATGACTTCGTGGTTTGATGGGACGATGAGTCCATGTAGTTGCTGAGTTGAACATGATGTTCTGAAACTCATGAATTGAACATGTCATGATACAGAGGTATAGTTCTTACGATGAAGTGAGCAAGTATTGCCCATTCGATGGATAGTTGGATATTGATTGTTGAACCAATATTCCTTGGTTTGGGCAAATATTTATCATCTGAGTAAGTGTTGCTCATGTGATGAATTGTTGAATATTTGATCGTCTGAGCATGTGTTGCTCATCCGATGGATTATTGGCAGCGTACCAGAAATATTAATTAGAATGCTGGTCGTTGAACCGAGCATAATTGATAAAATTAATGACCATGGGGTCGTCGTAAAATTATTAAGGTTGGAATCTGGAATGATGATCCTTGGATTCAGAAACCCTAATTTGATCAATTGATGATCAATTCATGGTTCATCAGAAGTTTAACCATGGGACGAAGGAGGGAGCGACTACATGGGACCTCGGATCAACCATGTAGTGTCCATATGCTCACGTGAGAAAATACAAAGAACTCCTGAAGAGTTGACGATTTCTTGGTGAAAGAATGATTAAATGCTGGTTTAATCATTTATTCGAAAATGCTCGTCTGAGCCTTAGGTGAGAAAACCTAATTAATTATGACGGAGTGCGGGACCGACCATGGGGTCATGAAACCAGCCATGGGTAGTCACGTGACCGCCTGATGATCACTTCATGAAAATCCAAAGTGTTTGGAAGAGTCTTGGACCTAATACGTGCAATTGTGCAAATTAGGTCAAAACTGTGAAACTTGATGGGACCGGCTTCTGTAAGCCAAAGATCCAATCTTGGTCGGTCAAGATAGCGTGCTCGTTTCCCCAAGGCATCCGCGTCTCAGTCCTGAGAATTTTGATATTTTCCGGCGTGCAATTGAGCATCCATTCGAGAAAATATGCCAAAATTAGGGTTTCGACGAAACTGAGGAAAACACCATGAGATGATGGAAAATAATTATAAAATAAGGAATAAGGAGGCGTGGGACCACCGAGGCTGAGGCATGGTCGGACAGTCGTGACCACGGTCCCATGGTGCCATTTTCCTTAATTTTATAATATTTTTGATGATTTTATGAAGAATTCATGAATTTTGAGAAATTTGATGAATTTAGGGAGTTTCCATGAATTGAAGGAGTTTTCATGAGTTCAAGGAAGCAAAAAATATTAAAATAATAAAAACAAGGGCGTGTGGGACCGTGGGGGCGTGGACGGCCGGCTAGGGGCTCGGTCCCACGAGTTTTCATAATTTTTTAAATTTTTTAAGTATTTTTCATGATTGGAGGGAATTTTTCCTAATTTGAGAGAAATACCATGAAATCAAGGAATTTGATGAATTCAAGGAAAAATAAAATAAAATAATAAAACAAGGGGCGTGTGGGACCGGCTAGGGCATGGCCGTCCGGCTAGTGGCCCGGTCCCACAAGTTTTCATAATTTTATTTATTATTTGATGATTTGTGCAAAATACCATGAAATCAAGGAGTTTTTTCATGAAATTAGAGAAATAATAATAATAATAATAAAATAATGAGGAACCTTGAGGTGTGGGGCCGGCTGGGACCAACGCATGGCCGGTTGGCCAATGGTCACACCCCACACTTATTTCCTTAATTTTATACTATTTTTTACGAATTTATGAAAATACCAATAAACCGAGGAGTTTCCTCGAGACGAAGGAGATTTGATAAAATGAGAGAATTTTACATCAAATCATGGAAAATAATAAAAATATATTAAAAATATAAAACTGGCGTGGGATTGACCACGACACGGTCGTGTGTCCATTCTCCCAGCACCCTGGTCAATATTTTTAATTATTTATTATTTTCTTCCCTATTTTGCATAGGTTCATCGATTCGTTGTATTTTGAAATACTCGTTCGTGCGGTGACTGTTAGTGTATCGTCGTTGAATACACTTTCACCATTTGAATCGGGACTTACTTAGAGGTAGCTCAGACTCCCGGTTGTTGATTATTTATTACTAATTGTGGAATTCAGTGGAAAATAATTCACAAAACTGAGTAATAAGATGTTTATTATTAATTCATAGGATCAGCTGAGGATTCGACTACGAATTCAGAATAATAAAGTGAGCATTACCATTCCATGGTATCGTAGATTCGACCATAAAATCGGAGTAATTAAGTTTTATCTATTACCATTTATGAGACCAGTTGTGGATTCGATCATGAAATCAGA
The DNA here is from genome assembly GCF_003573695.1 of Papaver somniferum. Lineage (NCBI taxonomy): Eukaryota > Viridiplantae > Streptophyta > Magnoliopsida > Ranunculales > Papaveraceae > Papaver > Papaver somniferum. The sequence continues at coordinate 103,565,942 of NC_039360.1, read as the reverse complement.
GTAATAAGATAATATAATTATTGTTATTCTATGAGATCAAGCCGTGGATTCGATCATAGCATCAGAACAATTTTTTATTGCCATTCCATGGGACCAGTCGTGGATTCGACCATGGAATAGGAGCAATTGTTATTGCCATTCCATGGGACCAGTCGTGGATTCGACCATGGAATAGGAGCAATAATAGATTATTCTGGGAATTCAGTAGTGAATATCACGGCAAAATTAATCTTAATTAGGAATAATTAACTTTGTGGCTCTATACTAGCAGAGCAAGCTGTCTAGGAGCATTAATTATCCCGATATGAGCTTGTCGGTAAGTCATATCCTTTATATAGTCAGGGTAAACTCGTTGTTTGTTCCTGAAGACGTTATCGCTCTATACTAGCAGAGCAAGCTGTCTAGGAGCCGTCCATCTCTTGATACTATATAGAAATAACTACCGAAAGTGTTCAGTATTCATGAGATATGTCGTTGTCCAGTCGTGAGACTACATATCTACATGTACTCTGAGAGAAAGTACTTTCAGTTGAGAATTCGATGAGAGACCCGTGTCTCAATACTCACGTCTGATTGCTAGATCAGAGCTTCGTATAATTATGAGTTTACGATTTTAGCCCTTGTCGAAAATCCACCATCTACATGCGGTTTCCTCGTTAACAAAATCTTGCTGTGTCATTTACTTTTTTTTCCGCATTATAATTGTTTTATTATAATTAAAGTAATTTACACAAGCGTTAATTCATATTTACTTGATAAGCAATCCTATTGTGTTTGGTTAAGTCCGAACCTTTATATCAAGTAAACATACTTCGTTGTTGTATTGTCTTGATCTCGTATCTATAAACGATCACACGAAGTGTGAAACGATTAGTTGTATTGTCTCGACTCAGTCCATAGACAATCACTTTCGGAGAAAGGACTTATAGGTAGGAAAAGTTTTAGCTTGAGGTATATTTGGGTACCCTCGCCTTTTCAATTGGTATCAGAGCAGGAAAACACGAAAATATCTAACAATCTGTGTTTGGTGCGATCCAACCTATAAGAATTGAATCTAATGGTCGATTCAGTTAACGTAATAGCAGGATTTGACTACTTTAAAAGATCGTGGTGGAAAACACGTATGAAGTATGTAATACTCTTATTCCTAAACATGTTAGGAATGAAGCTATTGTATGTCTTAAGTGACTTACATAATCCTTTGGATATCATAGGATTGTATATTATTATAGTGAGTAACAATGATACAACGGCCTATGAGGCATGTCGTATCTTGAAAATGCATAAGATTCTGCTCAAGATTTTTATGAACATCGGCTATTGTGTTCCGGCAAAATCAGGAATCTTAAATATATTTTGGATGGCCTACCATACTATACAAATGTACATTTTCAGATCAACGACTATCAATGTTCCGCTTTCTAGGATGCTGTTTTGGAAAATATGTGGTCCTACAAGGAATGAGTTTTCAGTTAATAATTCTATTAACAATGGTTTGCTTCATACACATCACAATTGTTTTAGTGAAGCAAGTGATCTTTTGAAATATTACTGGATTTATGATTCTGAAGGTATTTTTAACAAATATCATATCTTGTTCAAATTTATCTCTGTATACTCTAGTAAACTCTTGAATAAAATTCAAGTGATATTGCCACTTTCTGGTAATAAAAAAGTAAACAGGTTTTTGTACAAAAACATGGAATCAATACGAAATAAATATCCAGACCATGAAAAACCGATTTTCCAAAAGAAGGACCTAAATACAAAATCGGAATTGTTTCCCCACAAGCCACGGTTTCCGATTTTGAGAATTTTTCCTAAAACTAGTTATTTCCAGTTTTTGATATCAAGTCTTACTATAAAAGATAATCTCTTTTTATGTGTTCATACATATTGGGGAAGACTAGTCAAAACCGTAACTAGGGTTTGTCATATTTTCGCAAGTATGAGAAAAAGGAAATCAAGAACCAAATCCGCTAATAATCAGATCAGAATTGAGGATATTGATGATATTAGATTCCTAACATCATTGATAACAAACATGATTTCGCTAGGTTTGTTGACAGTAATTGTTTCAGGAAATACGAAATTCTCAAGAAAATGGAATTTAGCACTGAAAAGAGATTTGATTCAGATGTCAAAGATAAGGATTATGTGAAGTTTGTTCAAGATCGAAACTGGGGAAAACTTTTTGTTTTTGAAAAATTTCACCTGATATGGTAAGAGTCTTTTATGCAAATATTCATAATATTGATCATAATAAACTTTCCTTTGTTACCCTTGTTGGTCAAGTAATCTACTATGTTGATCGTAAGACAATATCTAATGCTATTAATTACAATGAGGAATGTAGTCACTTGATTACTGGAGTTGAAATTGAAAATGATACCATTTCAATACATCTCACTGGAAGATCAACAGAATGGAAAAAAAGGTCGATTGCCAACAAAAGATATACCCTTCCATCTGCGGGTATTTGGTAAACTTGCTTTAGCTACCCTATTTGCAAGTACAAGAGATAAGTCTGTTTGTGACAAAGATTTTGCAGAATTTGTTTACTTTCTGTTAAAAGGAGATCCTCAAATTGATATTTGTGGGATTATTGTCAGTCAAATGATAAAAATCTCAGAGTCTATTGATTCCTCAGGGATAAAGAAACTTATACGCTTTCCCTGTATAATTACAGATATTTGTAAATTGATCTCAGACGATGATATCGTTGATATGAGAAGCATTACGGCAGTCTCTAATAAGACTATAGGTCAAATGATTGGAGGAAAATCCAGTAATAAAATGGGTGTTGAAACAATTTCACCAAGCTCCTACAAGAGATCTCTTCTTGTTAATCTTGAAATCTTGGTAAACAACTTGATTGTTTTCAAAAACAACGGGGCTTTGCCACTCGAAAAGATACAGAAACTCTCAAGGGAATTCAAGAATTTGAATCAGAGTTTTGGGATCAAGAATCAAAAATTGAAGAAGAGCGACAAAAAGCACTTGATCCCAAGGAACATTCTTCCAAATGACTAAGATTTGAAGAAAAATAGACACTAGTTTTTGATTATTTCAATAAAGTCTATTATGAACAAAAACTATTATCAATAAAATTATTTGTTTCATAATTTTTCTTGTGATGGTTTTTGATTTACATATCCTGTGCTTGAATGCTTTATTATTTCTATGGATGTTTATGTGATGTTTGATTTCGGTTTTATTACCTTGATATTCGATCTCATAATATTGTGAACCCTTATGGTTTGGGTGACTTTTTGATTTAGCAAAACTAAGTTTTATCCCATGTTGGTAGGATTTATCAAAGGATCATGAGGGGTTCTGGTAGAAACAATATGTGAAAAATTCACAATATATTGAATCGGTTTTGGTTTAGCATAAAAGCATCTGTGTTTCGACGGTTTTTAACTTTTGCTTGCAATTGTTAAAACCGGTTTTCAACCTTTCTCTGGTAAAGGTTGAGGGTTGTTGTTATTCTTTTGTTTTGCATAAGGATTTCAACATAAGGATATTTCGATATCAATTATCCCTGGAAGAAGAAATATGCAAACATATTGGAGAAGTGGATGCGAAATTTGAGGTAACAATGTTGTTAGTTAACTGTTTTCCTGTTTAAGAAAAACCTGATTTTTATTGCATATATATTTTACTTTCGCTTAACAAAATTTCGGTACGATTGATGTTTTATTCCATGATGTGTGTGTGTGGATGTGTGTATGATTCAATTGGTTCTGGTTAAGAAAAACTATTGTTATCTTGATTTATTGTGTGGTATCAATTGTTTAGGCTTACAAAATTTCGGTGCAATTGCGGTGTTTTAATGCTTATGTTGATTCAATTGCTTCCGGTTGAGGTGAATAATTTTGCAAGTTGATTTATTTGATTTTTATGAATTATTTATGGCTTAACGAAAGAAAAGGTTTACGGGATGAGTTGTTTAGTCCAAATCGATTTCGGATAAGAGAAACTAAGTTTATCTTAGTTAGACTTATCAAAGTGGAGGTTTCGGTTATTCAAGTCTAATCGAATGCCTTAACAAGAAATGCTAGTTAACTAACCTAGTATTTGGCTTGTTTAAAATTAAAAGGTCTAAGTTATATGGATAATTAGAACCTGATGAGAAAACTAGAGTTATCTTTATTTTGGTCTTATCGAATGAAGCGGTTGTATTTGTACAATCGGTTTAGCAAAGGGACTAAGTTGCTTAGTTGATTTTTGGTTTGCTAAACTATATTGGGAAAATTTCTTCGGGCAATTATTTCCATGGTAACATATAAAAAAAAATTACTTTGTAGTTTCGGTTTTGATATTGGTTATCAAAAATGGTGTGTGGAACCCTCGTGCTTAACTCTATAGGTTTGCAAGTCTATTTGAGATTTGTAAGATTTTTTTTGTGTTGTCCTTTATTTTTTCGTTTCTTTGTCATTTTGTGACAAAAGGGGGGAGAAATATATGGAGTAAACAAGTGATACTGGTATTGATTTTATATTGATTGGTATCACTAAGGAAAAGAACAATTGTGCTTAAGCGTTTATCTAACGAAAGAGTGAAAGCATAGACTAAGGGGGAGTAACATATCATATTGATTGGTATAAAAAAGACGTGTGGATTGATGAAATCTACCTATCTCACCTTTATGGGGAGTATTAGATTTGTTATTATATGTCAACAACGACATTTAAGGATTGAATGAATGCAGGTTATTGTGCTGTTGAATTCGGGAATCAAGCGTGTGTTTAATGAATTCTTGTAATTTGTTTATCCATATGAAAAAGGGGGAGATTGGTAGAGCATAGCTCGGTTGAACCCACCAAGCATTGGTATGTCAAGTTTGGTTGTCATATTTTAGTGAATCAAAACTCATTTAAGAGTCGCTTGATTATGTACTAGAGTCAACTTCGTATAGATTAGCTTGAAAGTATTAGGATATGAGACATTACAAGTATTGTGAAGTGAAGAAGTAAGAAGCTACAACGACAACATCATCCTTCCACTTGAGGTTTGTGATATTTGACTTGAACTGTTTCATTCCCTAACGTATCTTTCAATTCGTGCATATTGAAAACAAAACTGCAAAGCATGAACACTCTAGATAGACATAGTATTAAGGAATACAATATGAAGTTTATTGCTTAACCATTAAACTTTGTAGATAAGACATCGACATAATCGTTTAAATGCTATTGTGATTATGTATGGGTATGAGGTGAGGATTTCATCCTAGGAAACAATGTTTTACATGTGTTTTAAGGAAAGTAAGTTCATAAACTTATTTATGAATCGAAAAGGAAATCGCCATGCGTTATTGGGATTGTTTTTCATTGCATATCTTGTGAACATCCAATATGTGTGATTTAGTATGACCGCTCACGACTTGTTTGTATTCTTGGTAGAACTATTCACAAAGGCCTGACTTATGTATTGGTATGACTTTTATTAGTGAAACCGATCTTAAGTAATCACCTGTGAGGTATGATCGAGTTTGTGATTGACTGGACCGAATCTGGGTAAAGGGGAACCGATCCTATGAAGAGGTGCAGTACATCACAAAGGGGAATCGATCCTTGTATGAGGTGCAGCAAGGTTTATAGCAGAAAGGGGAACCGATCCTATGAACATGTGTAACACGTTTTTAGGCAAAGGGGAACCGATTCTATTGACATGTGCAACACATATAAGTTAGATACCATATATATGTAGGGAACCGATCCTAGTACCTAGTCAACCGAATTTTGGAAAGCTAGTGTTGAAAAACGGGGTTTAACAACACCACCCAATATTTTGCTTAACAATCTGTATGGACTAACTCCGAAATACTTTGTTAGAGAAACAACTAGACAGTCAGACTCAATCTAGATTAAAGTATCTCAAGGAGTCAATATCTCTCACTTGTTTTGATTTACTCAAGCTAAAACAATAGCGAGTCTTTAATCAAACACAAGGAATAACTTGGACGGTACCAAAGACCAATATCCAAGGATCAATCAATATCAATCAACAACCAAAGGTTGGATTTCCAATTGATGATCTTAACGCACAACCTGTATTATTTCAATTATATAAAATATAATGCGGAAAAGAAATAACACAGACACCAGAAGTTTTGTTAACGAGGAAACCGCAAATGCAGAAAAACCCCGGGACCTAGTCTAAATTGAATACACACTGTATTAAGACGCTACAAACACTAGTCTACTCCAAGCTAACTTCGGACTGGACTATAGTTGAACCCCGGTCAGTCTCCCACCGATCCAAGGTACAGTTGTACTCCTACGCTTCTGCCCAGCAGGATACTGCGCACTTGATTCCCTTAGCTGATCTCACCCACAACTAAGAGTTGCTGCAACCCAAAATCGCAGACTTGATAATAAACAAATCTGTCTCACACAAAAAAGTTTATCAAAGGATAAATCTGTCTCCCACAGAAAAACCCTAGGTTTTGTTCCGTCTTAAGATACAAAATCAAAGTGAACAGGAACCAATTGATAATCCGGTCTTATATTCCTGAAGAACATCCTAGATTAATCAATCACCTCTCAACAATCCTTCTTGACTACACAAGCGGTTTGTCGAGGAATCACAAACAGTGAGACGAAGATGTTTGTGACTTCTTTATCTTGCCTATCGGAGAACTCTCACGATCTCAAGCCAATCAATAGATTGTACTCGTACGATAGAAGATGCAAGATCAGATCACACAACTACGATAAAAGTAGTATCGGTCTGGCTTCACAATCCCAATGAAGTCTTTAAGTCGTTAACCTGGTTTTAGAGAAGAAAACCAAAGGTTAAAGGAGAATCAACTCTAGCGAGCGCACTAGTGTCACACAGACGTGTGGGTATTAGTTTTGCACAATGCTAGATGTCTCCTATATATAGCCTTTAAATCAGGGTTTTGCCTTAGTTATAAAGCAATCCATATTCACCGTTAGATGAAAACCTGATTTAGATTCAAGCTAATATTTATCAACCGTTAGATCGAAAACTTAGCTTGTCATACACACTTGGGTAGACGTTTACTGGGTTTGTGAAAACCATGCCCAAACGTGTACGTGTATGTTGGTTCAACATAGTAACCCAAAAGGTTAACCATATGAGCATTTCATATTAACCTAGTTCTTCTTCTCCATAACTAGTTCAATTGACTCAAATGAACTAGTTAGAGAGTTGTTCAATTGCTATGAGATCTTATGTAACTACATAAGACACAATTGAAACAAAGATGATTCGATTCGATGAATCGGCTCATGAATTTTATAGCCACGGTTTGCATAAAGCATTCCTAGTAATTTAAGTTTCATGTTCAGAGCACATCTTTAGATCATAACCACTTAAGCTCACAAACAAGTTCGCGGACTTAAGGCAACCGGCAGAGTTTTCCAAACTCAGCAGAAAATCTCGGCAAAGAGACTTCCGCCAGTTCGCGGACTAGGTTCACGGACTGAGTTCGCGGACTAAACACGCAAACGAGTTTTTGGAAAATCCCAGCAGAAATTCTCGGTAAGAGAACTTCCGTCAGTTCGCGGACTGGGTTCGCAGACTTGGCAAAGACAATTCCTCCGGTTTCTCTCAATCAACAAAGTTCGAAAACTTCGGATTAAGAAATACATGATTATGTAATCTAAACTCTCATTCCAATCATTGAGACATTCTCAGAGGACGTTATATAACCGTTATTCACAGACCGTTTCACGTCAGAGAAATTCTCAAAGTAATTGAAACTTTTCATGACTTTCGTCACTAGGTGAAGATAAACTTGATCAAAGCGAAACGCTTTACCAACACACGATTTCGAGAAAAAGATAAGTAGTGAATACTCAGCTCGAAATGTCAAATGTGTATGATCCAGTCTATATAGCATACGACTTTTTGTCTCATAAGAAGTAGGAGATAGAATAGATAGACTTTTGAGTGATAGATAAGTTCAAGTCTCCACATACCTTTTTGTTGATGAAGTTCCACGGTTCCTTGAGTAGATCTTCGTCGTTGTATAATGAATCTCCATGAAGTCCTTGAGCTCAACTACACTTTTCTATCCTAGTCCGAGACTTAGCTATAATAGGATAGAAATCAAGACTCATAGTTTTGATCACTAAGATTGACAAACATGCTTGATATAGCAACGCATGCGAGGTTGACCGAGCTATGCTCTAACAATCTCCCCCTTTGTCAATTTTAGTGACAAAACTATTAATACATATGGAATACAAAAAAGATAAACTTTAGTGGATCCTATTCCATAGTCTAATCTTCAACATTCCTTGAAGTCTTCGTCCTTCCAAGTACTCCAATGATCCCAAAGGTTGTAAATTTAGCACCACCGCTGTTGAAGATCCGTAGCTATAATAATGAGAGAAATTGAGATTCTCGATCATTATTATACAGTGTCATAGTATCATTATGTAACATCAAAGTCCAATTGCATCAGGAATTTAACAACAATACTATGGTGATATGTATCACTCCCCCTTAGTCAATACTCCATCTCGATCATTGAAACCACTGCCCCTTACACAATGATCCGAAAACCATATGTATTTGTAGTGTGAACTACATTATTTCTCCCCCTTTTTTTCAATAAAATTGGCAAAAGTAAAAGAACGGGATCATAATGAAATTTCCACAAGAGACATTTCATAGACTAAAAGAAAAATACATACCAACTTAATTTAGATGCAATCATAAAGCCGAAGCTAAATGCATTCATCAAGGAGTTTTAAGATACAAGATAGCCCCTATAAAATTCCACAGCCGCACACCCCGCAATATATTACCATTAAGCACAAGTTCAAAAGAACTCTCCCCCATTTGATGTCATTCCCGAAAGAACAACAAGAGCGACCTTAATTTTGAAAGAAAAGAAGGGTTTTTTTAATTGGACACCAAAAACCATGGAAATGATTTTCTATATCCAAAACTCAACCAAATTAATCACAAGTAAACCCATGATTAATTTAATTGGAATACGCAACTAAATCAAACCACAAAAGTGATCAATTTAATTTATTGTACTCAACATAAGAAAACTCACGGAGCTACGACTAAGATAACCACACGGAGATGACTACCTTAATCGTTCAAATACTCAACATAAGGAAAACCTTACGGAATATACGACTACATCAACCAATAGAACATGATTAGTATAGCCGTTCATATACTCAACACAAGAACTTGTGGAATATATGAAAAACTCAACTAGATTAATTACAAGAGAACCTATAAATAATCTAATTGGAATACACAACCAAACTAATCACCGAAGCAATCAATTTAATTGTCAAAAGATTTTGCTCGACAAAAGAAGACTTTCGGAGCAAATACCTAAATAACCAATCAAGATGATTAATTTAGTTCAAGACTGCTCAACATATAGCATCTCATGGAACAACCAACAAGGCCAATATTAATCGACATAGTTGTAAGGTGCTCAACATAAGATACACAATGGAGCCTTCACGGTAAAACATAACAAAATGGATCAATGAAGATCAATACCGTGGATAACATACAAGGATCTATTCTATTTTCCATCACTATTTGCATAACGACATAATAGACTTTATCCTTCTCAAACAAAAGATTTCATCCTATTTTCCATCAAGTAAATGACTGCATAGGCATAACTTTTGTAATTTTCAAAAGTCCATTCGTCCTTTCATCAATACGAATATCAATTTATGAACGACTTTACTTTTGACACAATATGGGACCTTCAAGTTCACGGACACAAACAATACATATCCCATAAAAATATTGCAATACTTCAAAACAGATTAATACTGCAATAATATCATCCTCCAAATATTTTTAGAATTTAAAACAAATAAACCTAAAAAATATTCGTAAGAAGATGAAAACAAAAATAGCTATGTGTAGTCACAATCTTCGCTATTCAAAATGCTAGTTATTCTTCCAACTAATCCAAAAAGAAGACTTACTAGGTATCTATACCTCTTAACAATCATTTCACTCACCTTGAATAATCTTCTCGTATTCTCTATATCCTTCAAGCTCATCTTCAATTAGGTCAATCCTGGATTCAAGACTGTCCATTTTCTCCTCAAGTCTTTTGGAAGAGCCTCTAGTTACAGGAGCCATGAAAATGTATAAGAAGAAAGAAGAAGATAAGAAGATTTATAAGTGTCAAACCCTAATCCTTGACACAGTCTTCCACAGTTGAAGGATCCACAATCAATATCGTTAGCATGATATTTTCTTAACAAACATAGATAGATACTTGAGCCACAAGATGCAGAGCCTCAAACTCTCAAGCTAAGAATGAGGATGCAGGCGTCTCTGAGCTCAACCAAAGACAAAAGTGAGCCAAATGCTCCCCTTGCTTGTCAAGGCTTGTTGTATAAACAGGTTTCCCCCTCCTTATGATTCTGGAAGCATTGGTTTTGCACAACCTTTGATTATCCAGATTCAACTTTTGCATGTTCTCTTGTAGTTTAGAAATTCTTTTGTTCATCTGCTTGAACCTCCAACACGTGTTTTGAACATGATTTGCATTTCCACAAAACGAACAAACCGTCGATCTTTTGTCTTGTTGAAGTGACTTCTGTTTATCATAACTTCCATCCTTTCTTTTCCCATGACACTTAGGAACATAGTTGACAATACCTGCAGTCTTGCTCTTAAATCCTAAACTATTAGTGTTTCCAAAGGATTTCTGACCAAATAACATTGCTGAGATTTTATCAGAACTTCCAGATAATCGTTGAAGATCATCTTTGAGAGTATTAATCTCTTTCTCCTTTAGAAAAATGATCCTGGTGAGTTGATCATTAAGACAATCTATCTCAAGATCTTTCACTTGGATTAAAGATTCCAGTTTCTTCAATAAATCTTTTAATTGAAGATTTTCTTGAAGGACCTCTTTGTTCAAGAAATCGAAAATCTCTGTGTCAGACTCAATTTCTGAATCAGATTTTGAGTGTGTGGAGGTTTCTGCCGTGAGAGTTGTAGATTCACATCCAACAGACGTATTCAAGACGTCGACACAAAGAGATTTATCTTCCATAGAATCTTTAGAAGCAATAGCTGACAGGGGATGTTTATCACATCTAATTCTCCTCTTTATAAAATCCTTGATCCTTTTTGTTAACAACGGTTTATTGAACCGATAACCAGATGAACAACACCCATCAGCCCAAGATAAGTTAGAGAATTTACTTGTCTCGGAAACAGCGTTGAATGCAAAGGTTTGAACAGAATTTGGATCACGAATTGTCATCTGTCCACATGAGGTATTCGTGGAATGAGTGTTGAGGTTGTTTCCTCCATTGATGGCATGTTTCTTAGAAACGTATCTCTTGTCTTCAAATACAGTTTCTAAGATATCCCAGGCTTCTTTAGACTTAGTGCAAGTAGCCACATAGTACTGAAGATCTGGGGTAACGGCATGTCTGATAGAATTTAACCTAAAAGAGTTTTGCATTACAACAAGAGATTCTTCAAGACTATAGCTACCAACCTCCTTTGGTATAGATACATCGTCTTTTGTATTAACCGGAGGATTATAGCCTTTAACAATACATACCCAGGTTTGAAAATCACATGCTTGAAGATAAGCACACATTGCAACTTTCCATGCTGAGTAGTTTGAGCCATCAAAGACTGGTGGTACGTTAATAGAGATAACACCTCTGTCCATAGAGTCAGATCGCTACAAACACAGAATGATGAGGTCTTAAACGTGTTTGCCTGATCTGATACCAATTGAAAAAGCGGGGGTTTAACAACACCACCCAATATTTCGCTTAGCAATTTGTATGGACTAACTCTGAAATAGTTTGCTAGAGAATCAACTAGACAGTCAGACTCAATCTAGATTAAAGTATCTCAAGGAGTCAATATATCTCACTTGTTTTGATTTACTCAAGCTAAAACAGTAGAGAGTCTTTAATCAAACACAAGGAATAACTTGGACGGCACCAAAGACCAATATCCAAGGATCAATCAATATCAATCAACAACCAAAGGTTGGATTTCCAATTGATGATCTTAACGCACAACCTGAATTATTTCAATGATATAAAATATAATGCGGAAAATAAATAACACAGAAACCAGAAGTTTTGTTAACGAGGAAACCGCAAATGCAGAAAAACCCCGGGACCTAGTCCAGATTGAATACACACTGTATTAAGCCGCTACAGACACTAGCCTACTCCAAGCTAACTTCAGACTGGACTATAGTTGAACCCCAATCAATCTCTCACCGATCCAAGGTACAGTTGTACTCCTACGCCTCTGATCCCAGTAGGATACTGCGCACTTGATTCCCTTAGCTTATCTCACCCACATTAGAGTTGCAGTAACCCAAAATCGCAGACTTGATAATAAACAAATATGTATCACACAGAAAAGTCTATCAAAGGATAAATCTGTCTCCCACATAAAAACCCTAGGTTTTGTTCCGTCTTAATAAATAAAATCAAGGTGAACAAGAACCAATTGATAATCCGGTCTTATATTCCCGAAGAACAGCCTAGAATAATCAAACACCTCTCAACAATCCTTCTTGACTACACAAGGGGTTTGTCGAGGAATCACAAATAGTGAGACGAAGATGTTTGTGACTTCTTTATCTTGCCTATCGGAGAACTCTCACGATATCAAGCCAATCAATAGATTTTACTCGTACGATAGAAGATGCAAGATCAAATCACACAATCACACAACTACGATAAAAGTAGTATCAGTCTGACTTCACAATCCCAATGAAGTCTTTAAGTCGTTGACCTGGTTTTAGAGAAGAAAACCAAAGTTTAAAGTAGAATCGACTCTAGCGAGCGCATTAGTATCACACAGACGTGTGGGGATTATTTTTGCACAATGCTAGATGTCTCCTATATACAGCCTTCAAATCAGGGTTTTTCCTTAGTTACAAAGCAATCAATATTCACCGTTAGATGAAAGCCTGATTTAGATTCAAGCTAATATTTCTCAACCATTAGATCGAAAACTTAGCTTGTCACACACACTTGGGTAGACGTTTATTGGGTTTGTGAAAACCATGCCCAAACGTGTACGTGTATGTTGGTTCAACATAGTAACCCAAAAGGTTAACCATATAAGCATTTCATATTATCCTAGTTCTTCTTCACCATAACTAGTTCAATTGACTCAAATGAACTAGTTAGAGAGTTGTTCAATTGCTATGAGATCTTACGTAACTACACAAGACATAATTGAAACAAAGATGATTCGATTCGATGAATCGGCTCATGAACTTTATAGCCACGGTTTGCATAAAGCATTCCTTGGTAATTTAAGTTTCATGTTCAGAGCACATCTTTAGATCATAACCACTTAAGCTCACAAACAAGTTCGCGTACTTAAGGAAACCGGCAGAGTTTTCCAAACTCAGCAAAAAATCTCGACAAAGAGACTTCCGCCAGTTCGCGGCACAAACGAGTTTTTGGAAAATCCCAGCATAAATTCTCGGTAAGAGAACTTCCGTCAGTTCGCGGACTGGGTTCGCGGACTTGGAAAAGCCAATTCCCCCGGTTTCTCTCAATCAACAAAGTTCAAAAACTTCGGATTAAGGAATACATAGTTATGTAATCTAAACTCGCATTCCAATCATTGAGACATTCTCATAGGACGTTATATAGCCGTTATTCACAGACCGTTTCACGTCAGAACAATTCTCAGAGTAATTGAAACTTTTCATGACTTTCGTCACTAGGTGAAGATAAACTTGATCAAAGCGAAGCGCTTTACCAACACACGATTTCGAGAAAAAGATAAGTAGTGAATATCAGCTCGAAATGTCAAATGTGTATGATCCATTCTATATAGCATATGACTTTTTGTCTCATAAGAAGTAGGAGATAGAATAGATATACTTTTGAGTGATAGATAAGTTCAAGTCTCCACATACCTTTTTGTTGATGAAGTTCCACGGTTCCTTGAGTAGATCTTCGTTGTTGTATGATGAATCGCCATGAAGTCCTTGAGCTCAACTACACTTTTCTATGCTAGTCCGAGACTTAGCTATAATAGGCTAGAAATCAAGACTCATAGTTTTGATCACTAACATTAACAAACATGCTTGATATAGCAACACATGCGAGGTCGACCGAGCTATGCTCTAACAAGTGCGACTATGCACAATACTCACATGGAGGTAGAACCGAAATTTGTTTTGGTAGAACTGTTAAACCCATGATTTGTGATTGAGTGTTTCTTAATCAATCGCATAGTTCTTGAAAGTCAGATGAACCAATTCTAAACTTGTTTGGAAGTGTGGCAAATCGGTTTCAAGGGTGTAAGTATGAAAAAGGACTTACAAAGTAAGGATGTCGACACACTTTGAATATAGGCAGTATTGTTTATATTTTATTGGTCAAAGTTATTCCTTAATAGCTGCAGGAAGAAAATCCCAGGATCGAAATTAAATAAGTTAAGAATCTTTTGATTAAGGTTGTTAATTTTATTTTAGGAAATGAGAATTATTAATGTGCATTTACTAGTTGAGATTTTCCAAAGAGATTTTCGGTCATTATTTTGGACAGAGCATTTCCAAGAATTATGAAAACCGAACTTGGAATGTATGGAATATCTTTGAGAATATTTTCGGTTATGGAAATTCCTTGGTGTCCAAACTTCCTTGCCTATAAATACTTGAAGTTTGCAAGTCTAGCAAACTAATCCTTCGTGACAGCAAACCTCCTCGGTTGTGTTGTTACTAGCGTAGCCGCCTATTCGGAGAGAAGAGTAACATAATTAGGCGAAATCTCTTACGGCCGCTCAGTTTAAAGTCTTCTTTGGGATTTAGAAGCTCTACGATTACCGTTGGTGGGAAACTAGATAATTGCGGTTTATCTTGTGTTTTTGATTGATTTGATTGACTAACGGTGGTTGAACTTTGATTGCACCTTGTTTATGCTTGAGAATCTTCTCTTCTAATGTAAGATTCACTTAAACTAGATCGAAGTTTCGACAGGCATCTTTAGACTGTTGTTAGTTCTAAAGATGATCTTGTGATAATCCATTGTTAACAGACTTCGTTCTGTGCGTGATTGATCACAGGAGATTCAAGTTGTTGTGTGCATGTGTTTATTGAAGATCTAAGAAGATTTGAAGACAAGAAGAGATTGAAGATTTCTGACTTGGGTTTATAATCTCTATTGTGCATAATACTTGTTTCGGTATAAGAGGATCCAACTATAATCGGTTTATCCCTGTGGTATATTGGATTGATTAGTTGTGTAGATCGGCATCAATACAATTCTTTGTGATTAAAAGTATTGATTGCAAAATCTTAACGATTACCTTTGGTAATTGAACATAAGATAGATCTAAGAACCTGATAAAGGAGTTTATTTTAAGATAAACAGAAGAGCCTCTGTCCGACTCACATCACTTGGTTGAATAGAGTTGATACCAAACAGATTTGTTGTTCCTTTACTGTTTGGAATACGAACCAAAGGAATTGTTCCAAGTATGTGACTTATTTATAAGTTGGAGGTGTGGGAATACAGACGGAACTAGGTGAACTATAGTTTTAATTGCTTGGTCTCAACTATATGAAGTTGGTGTAATTTTGTGTAGCGGCTTAATCATGAGAGTATTCAATTCTGGACAAGGTCCCGGGGTTTTTCTGCATTTGCGATTTCCTCGTTAACAAAATCTTGTTGTGTCATTTGCTTTATATTTCCGCATTATAATTGTTTTATTATAATTAAAGTAAATTACACAAACCTTAATTCCTATTTACTTGATAAGCAATCCTATTGTGTTTGGTTAAGTCCGAACCTTTGTATCAAGTAAACATACTTCGTTGTTCTATTGTCTCGATCTCGTATCCATAGACGATCACACGAAGTGTGAACCGATTAGTTGTATTGTCTCGACTCAGTCCATAGACAATCACTTTCGGAGAAAGGACTTATAGGTAGGAAAAGTTTTAGCATGAGGTATATTTGGGTACCCTCTCCTTTTCAATCTGGTTTTTTTATTTTGTTTAGGACATCAGTCAATGGTTGTACCATGACAGAGTATTGTTAGTTGTATCCTTTGTTGTGATATATGGTGTTGAAAATTAACCATCTTCCACCTATTAACGCAAGCAGCACCCAATGGATTGGTCTCTTTTGCTTGTCTTGGAGACACATTGGTATGAGCAGGAACGTGTCACCGCCATCCACTGTGTAATTATTCCTTACCTGAGCTGTAATCCCACATTCCTCCACTTTCGTAGCATCTTTGGTAGCTACTGCACCCCTCATCGGTTGCTGCATCATATACTTGACATTAGTTTGTTTTTGATATTAGATAACAACAAGTATATCATTTATATTCGTACTATAAAACTAACAATAATTCATTCATTCATTCATGTATACTCGAACCATCCATACCACACTAAATTGTTTCATCTCACCTAATAAGATGCCAACTATGATAATGTAGATCTAAATAAGTTGATGTAACAAGTTATTGAAAAGACAGATTAAGAGTTTTCGTTACTTACGTAACCATTTGTAAACAGAATCAAGTGCTTCTTCCCGTAGTAGTTCGGCTTACTTGGATTTTGCATCTTTGATTGCAGCAAGTTGATGTAGTAATCAACAATGTCATTGTTAATGTTTTGGTCATCCATTAGAGCTTGGATATGCTTTCCATAGACAATCTCTTCCACGTCATTGTTGAAATAAAAGCTACATGCTCTCTCAATGCATTTTTCAAATGAAAGTATTATTATCATGATATAACATATTAGAAATTCTACCTGTATCTTGGATTACAATCGTTTTTCGCAGATGTTCCATGGCATCAACTTTAATTGTTTACACCTATAAATAAACAAGCAAGTTGTATTACAAAGTTACATACCTTTCTGTCGCTTTCTCAAAGAATGGACGAAGGACCTTTTCTTGTTCCTCGGTGCAGTATTTCTAGAGTTTGAGTTTTTCTGGCTTGTTCAGCTTTGTTGGCTCAGGTGGCATCACATCAATGTAATCTCCGAGGTTGATTATTTCGGGTTCTTCAACACCTCCTTTCTTCTTCTTCTTTTTCTTCTTCTTCTTCTTCTTCTTTTTATTTTTCTTCTTATTCTTCTTCTTCTTTTCTTCCCCTTGTTTGTCGGCTTCGTTGTCGCTTTACCTTGAGGTGTGTATTTATTTGGCGCCTTCCTTGACCTTTTGTTATACTTCACTGCTCTTGGAATAGAGTCACACTTATTCCTTTGGCTCTGCGTCGCTTCAGAATCATCGTCTTCCTCTTCAGTTGCCCCATCAATTTCATCTATTTTGTATATCACTTTAATCCCTTCCAATACATCCTCGTCATCTGCAGGTGCACAATCACCCTCTTCCGTTTTCTGTGTAGGAGTATATTTCGTTTGTTGTGTCGGAGCATCTTCCATATGTTGTGGAGGAGTAGATGTAAATATTCCGGCAATTATCGCACCGAAGCTTGGGGTAGTACCTGTAGGGAAATAATCCGATTAGATTAACAGGAAATAGTCTCATGTAAACAGTATCAACATATCATTGTTGACCCATTGTTTTTGGGATCAACAATTGTTGTTGGTCCTTTTATGGGATCAACTTCCATTGTTCACCCTATATTATTGGATCAACTTCTACTGTTGACACTTAAAAAAATAAATAAAGTATGCATGGTTTATCTGTATGAACTCATTCATTATCTGTAAATACCCTGCAATACTAAAACTCATTCTCTTGATAACAAACCCATCATTCATTATTTGGTGATCCACTGCTTCCATGGATCAACTTTCATTGTTAACACTAACTGTTATCTTTAACACTAACTGTTATCTTTAATAATAAAAAATAAATAAAAATGCATGTACATATATCAATTAGCTGTATATACCTGTTATCTTTAATACTAACTGTTAGATCATAGCTCGGTTGAACCCACCAAGCGTTGGTATGTCAAGTTTGGTTGTCATATTTTAGTGAATCAAAACTCATTTG
Organism: Papaver somniferum; assembly: GCF_003573695.1. NCBI lineage: Eukaryota > Viridiplantae > Streptophyta > Magnoliopsida > Ranunculales > Papaveraceae > Papaver > Papaver somniferum. Next base: position 103,547,964 of record NC_039360.1, on the reverse strand, counting down.
AAGAGTCACGTTATGTACTAGAGTCAACTTCGTATAGGTTAGCTTGAAAGTTTTAGGATGTGAGACATTACAAGTATTGCGAAGACATGAAGAAGTGAAGAAGTAAGAAGCTACAACGACAACATCATCCTTCCACTTGAGGTTAGTGATATTTGACTTGAACTGTTTCATTCCCTAATGTATCTTTCAAGTCGTGCATATTGAAAACAAAACTGCGAAGCATGAACACTCTAGATAGACATAGTATTAAGGAATACAATATGAAGTTTATTTCTTAACCATTAAACTTTGATAAGACATCGACATAATCGTTTAAATACTAATGTGATTATGTATAGGTATGAGGTGAGGATTTCATCATAGGAAATAATGTTTTACATGTGTTTTAAGGAAGTAAGTTCATAAACTTGTTTATGAATCGAAAAGGAAATCGCCAGGCGTTATTGGTATTGTTATTCATTGCATATCTTGTGAACAACCAATATGTGTGATTTAGTATAACCGCTCACGACTTGTTTGTGTTCTTGGTAAAACTATTCACAAAGGCCTGACTTATGTATTGGCATGACTTTTGTTAGTGAAACCGATCTTAAGTAATCACCTGAGATGGTATGATCGAGTTTGTGATTTGTGTATGACCGAATCTGGGTAAAGGGGAACCGATCCTAGTAAGAGGTGAAAACATCACAAAGGGGAATCGATCCTTGTATGAGGTGTAGCAAGTTTTTAGCAAAAAGGGGAACCGATCCTATGGACATGTGCAACACATTTTTAGGCAAAGGGAACTGATCCTATGGACATGTGCAACACATATAAGTTAGATACCATATATATATGGGGAACTGATCCTAGTACCTAGTCAAGCGAATTTTGGAAAGCTAGTGTGATTATGCACAATACTCACATGGAGGTAGAACCGAAACTTTTTTTGGTAGAACCGTTAAACCCATGATTTGTGATTGAGTGTTCTTGATCAATCACATAGCTCTTGAAAGTCAAATGAACCAATTCTAAACTTATTTGGAAGTGTGGCAAATCGGTTTCAAGGTTGTAAGTATGGAAGAGGACTTACAAATTAAGGATGTCGACATACTTTGAACACGTACAATAATGTTTATCTTTTATTGTTCAAAGTTATTCTTTAATAGCTAAAAGAAGAAAATCCCAGGATCGAAATATAAATAAGTTAAGAATCTTTTATTTAAGGTTGTTAATTTTATTTTAGGAAAACGAGAATTAGTAATGTGCATTTACTAGTTAAAGATTTTCCAAAGAGATTTTCGGTCATTATTTTGGACAGAGCATTTCCAGGAATTATGGAAACCGAATTTGGAATATATTGCATATCTTGAGAATATTTTCGGTTTTGTAAATTCCTTGGTGTCCAAACTTCCTTGTCTATAAATACTTGAAGTTTGCACTGCTAGCAAACTAATCCTTCGTGACAACAAACTTCCTCGGTCGTGTTGTTACTGGTGTAGCCGCCTATTCGGAGAGGAGAGTAACCTAATTAGGCAAAATCTCTTACAACCGCTCAGTTTAAAGTCTTCTTTGGGATTGAGAAGCTCTATTAGTACCGTTGGTGGGAAACTAGATAATTGAGGTTTATCTTTCTTTTTTTTCCGATTGATTTGATTGACTAACGGTGGTTGAACTTTGATTGCACCTAGTTTGTTTATGCTTGATAATCTTCTCTTCTGATATAAGATTCACTCAAACTAGATCGAAGTTTCGACAGGGATCTTTAGACTGTTGTTAGTTCTAAAGACGATCTTGTAATAATCCATTGTTAACAAACTCCGTTCTGTGCATGATTGATCACAAGATATTCAAGTTGTTGTGTGCAGGTGTTTATTGAAGATTTAAGAAGATTTGAAGACAAAGAAGAGATTGAAGATTTCTGACTTGGGTTTATAATCTCTGGTGTGTGCACAACACTTGTTTCGGTATAAGAGGATCCAACTATAATCGGTTTATCCTTGTGGTAGATTGGATTGATTAGTTGTGTAGATCGGCATCAATACAGTTCTTTGTGATTAAAAGTATTTATTGCAAAATCTTAACGTACCTTTGGTAATTGAACATAAGATAGATCTAAGAAGCTGATGAAGGAGTTTATGTTAAGATAAACAGATGAGCCTCTGTCCGACTCACATCACTTGGTTGAATAGAGTTGATACCAAACAGATTTGTTGTTCCTTTACTGTTTGGAATACGAACCAAAGGAATTGTTCCAAGTACGTGACTTATTTATAAGTTGGAGGCATCGGAATACAGACGGAACTAGGTGAACTATAGTTTTAGTTGCTTGGTCTCAACTATACGAAGTTGGTGTAATTTTGTGTAGCGGCTTAATCATGAGAGTATTCAATTCTGGACAAGGTCCCGGGGTTTTCTGCATTTGCGGTTTCCTCGTTAACAAAATATTGATGTGTCATTTACTTTTATTTTCCGCAATTATAATTATTGTTATTATAATTTAAAGTAAATTACAGAAACGTTAATTCTTATTTACTTGATAGTAATCCTATTGTGTTTGGTTAAGTCTGAATCTCTTATTAAGTAAATATACTTCGTTGTTGTATTGTCTCGATCCCGTCTCCATAGACGATCACACGAAGTGTGAACCGATTAGTTGTATTGTCTCAACTCAGTCCATAGACAATCACTTTCGGAGAAAGGACTTATAGGTGGAAAAGTTTTAGCTTGAGGTATATTTGGGTACCCTCGCCTTTTCAATAACATTCACTCATTTTCATTCATTATGGATGTATAGAAATCAGTAAACCAAACTAATACTAATATTAATTCATAACAAATCAATAGATCATCCAAACTGTTCATAACATAAACACACTTGCAAAAAATTCTTATTGTATGTCTTTTAAATTGATTACTTCTTCAACTGAGTTAAAATAGTACCTGTAGCGACATAATCCGATCTTTCTGGAAGTATAACGTTAATTGGAGGATTTGAATAAACAACTACATCTCCCAAGATCTCCACTTCCTACATGTTTGTACTCCTTTCTTCTTCTTTGACTTCATTCTCCTCAACTGAGTTACCAATCTCTGCAATCACATTAGTTATCTGAAGATTCGCTTCTTGTCTTTTTTTTCTTCTCTTCCTGCACCGAATCCCATCTTCCAGTTTGCCAAGCGATCTGTCCCTATAGGATGTACATGGAGCTTTAGTCCACTTTGAAAACCCTTCTGAAAGCTTTTTCCCAAGTCACTTTGACCTGCATCTGACAGTGACAATGTCAGTTGACTTGATTCTTGTTCTTCTTTTACATTCAAGTCAGCTTTCAAGTCATATTCATTCACCTTTCCAGATGGTTCTCCACTTGTATTATGCACTTGAGTTAATTCAGTCTATATAACAAATCTTTGGATGCTCTTCTGAATTCATGTTGAGTACTCTTTGATCTTGCTCTCTGGACATGTATCTCCCTTTCTTTCCATTCCTTCACTTGTTTTGCAATATCTTCATGTCTCCCTACATCTGCAGGCTGCAACTGCATCCTGTCCTTGTTATTGTCAATAATTTTCTTCATGAAGATTATGTTGTTCATAAATGTCTTTTCTTGGCCCCTTCTTTGATAAGTTATTTCCTGCTTGTCACATTCAAGATAAAAGTTTTCTTCTGCCAACTCCTCATTCCTCTTCCTATCTACTTCCAATTCTCGTGCTGGTGCTGACAGGTCAATCAAAAACATCTCATCTTCTGTAACCGGATCAACAAAATCTTTATGAACCTACAAACCAGTGAGCAATACAGTGAGCAAAGTATTTTTTTTGGCAACAATCTTTTTTTCTCACATTCTACCCTTAATATATCTTTCACGAGGGAGCGTGCCCCCCGAGTGAGGTGCGACGTACATGAAATTGCAACAATATATAAATGGAGTACATTTCAGATATGATGTCAACTTTGGTTGTTGATTCCATTCATTTGGGATCAACTCCCATTGTTGACACAAACAAACTGGGTTACATTTCAGTTACTGTGTAAACCTTGTTGTTGACTCCATACAACTGGATCAACTTCTATTGTTGATACACAAAATCTATAATATATTTCAGATATTGTGCCAACTTTGGTTGTTGATTCCATTCATTGGGGATCAACTTTCATTATTGATACACAAAATCTGTAATACATTTCTGATCGTAACTCAATATCATTTCTTTAACTCTATCATCTATAATCAGACTTGTTTTCCTAATCCTAATCTGAACCAGCTCTAATTTAAATACACAGATACAAAAAAATGTGCATAATCAATCTTTTCTGCAGTAGATTTTAGTTATTTTGTGTCAACTTTGGTTGTTGATCCCGTTAGAGCACTACTCGGTCGAACTCGCATGCGTTGCTATCTCAAGCATGTTTGTCAGTGTTAGTGATCAAAACCATAAGTCTTTATTTCTAGTCTACTATTAGCTAAGTCTCGGACTAGGATAGAAAGTGTAGTTGAGCTCAAGACTCCATGGCGATCATCATACAAAGACGAAGAACTACTCAAGGAACTTGTGGAACTTCATCGACTAAAAGGTATGTGGAGACTTGAACTTATCTAAAACTCAAAAGTCTTTCTACTTCATGTCCTATCTTGAGACAAAAGTCGTATTGCTATATAGACTTTGATTATACACATTTTCTATTTCGAGCCGACTTTATCTCGCGTATCTATTTCTCGAAATATGTGTTGGTAAGCTTTCACTTTGGCCAAGTTCATCTTTACTAATGACGAAAGTCATATTAAGTTTCAATTACTTGAAAATGGCTTTGACGAAAAATGGTTTGTGAATAACAATCATATAACGTCCTCTATGAATGTTTCAATGATTGAAATGAGAATTTAGAATATATAACCTTGAAAGGATATAAATATTGTGTGGTAACACATATGTGTGTAAGTCCTTATTCCTTGAACCAAAGTATGCGTACTTTGTTGCTCAGGAAACCCGGAACTATAGTCCGCGTACCATTACGCGCACCATCGGAAGTTCACATCCCGTGAAAATCTGTTGGAGGTTGTGAACTGAAAACAAACTCATTCTGGGTACTTAAGTCCGCGTACTAGTTCACGTACTTAGGTTGTTTATTTTCTAAAAACGATTATTCGTGAAACTAAACTTATATTAAACTAAGGAATGCATATTTGCAAATCGTGGCTATAAAGTTCATGAATTGATTCGAGTGAATCAAATCGTTTTTGCTTCGATTGTGTCTTGTATACTTCTATAAGATCTAAGCAATTGAACAACTCTCTAACTAGTTCATTTGAGTCATTTAAACTAGTTATGGTAAAGAAGAATATGGTTGATATGAAAGTGCCCATATGGCTAACCATTTAGTTAACTACTGTTGAACCAACTAAGTGTACATGTTTGGGTACGACTACACAAACCTAAATAAATGTGCATTTCATTTGTGTGTAACAAGCTAAGTTCGATCTAACGGTTGAAAGATATTAGCTTGAATCTAATCAGGTTTTCATATAACGGTGAATATTGAATGCTTTGTTACTAAGATAACATTGATTACAAACCCTGATTTGAAAGTCTATATAAATGAGAACTCTAGCAACTGGGAAACCTAATCCCCACACCTCCTGTGTGATACTAGTTGTATTAGCTAGATTCGATTATCCTTTAACCTTAGGTTTCTTCTCGAGACCCTGTAGGTTAACGACTTGAAGACTTCATTGGGATTGTGAAGCCAGGTCCAACTATTTTCTCTGTAGTTACGTGATCTGATCTTGTTGTTTCTATCGTATTTGAGTACAATCGTAACATTGGCTTGAGATTGATTTCTCTGATATGCAAGATATAAAAGAAGTCACAAACACCTTCGTCTCATCGTTTGTGATTCCGCAATATCTTCTTTCTCTAGTCGATTAAGATTATTGTGAGGTGATTGATAATTATAGGTTGTTTTTCAGGAATATAAGTCTGGGTTATCAATTGGTTCCTGTTCACCTTGATTTATCAAAAGACGGAACAAAAACTCGTAGGTTTATCTGTGGGAGACAGATTTATCTATTACCGTAGACTTTTATGTGTGATACAGATTTGTTTATTAAAGTCTTCGACTTTGGGTCGTAGCAACTCTTAGTTGTGGGTGAGATCAGCTAAGGAAACCAAGTGCGCAGTATACTGCTGGGATCAGAGACGTAAGGAGCGCAACTGTACCTTGGATCAGTGTGAGATTGATTGGGGTTCATTTACAGTCCAGACCAAAGTTAGTTTGTAGTAGGCTAGTGTCTGTAGCGGCTTAATACAGTGTGTGTTCAATCTGGACTAGGTCCCGGGGTTTTTATGCATTTGCGGTTTCCTCGTTAACAAAACTTCTGGTGTTTGTGTTATTTCTTTTCCGCATTATATTTTGTTATATAATTGAAATATCACAGGTTGTGCGTTGAATCGATCAATTGTGAAATCCAACCTTTGGTTGTTGATTGAAATTGATTGATCCTTGAACATTGGTCTTTGGTACCGTTCAAGTGATTTCTCTTGTATTCAATTACACTCGCAGGTTTCTATTTGTTGGAGTAAGTATTGAATCGAGAAAGTGAGATATAACTCTTTGATATACTTTTATTAAGATTGAGTCTGACTGACTAGTTGATTCTCTTAAAAGTATATTGGAGTTAGTCCATACATGTTGCTAAGCGATATACTGGGTGTGGTTGTTAGACCCCCACTTTTTTAATTGGTATCAGAGTAGGCAAATACATATGAAGACCTTATCAGTCTGCGTTTGTAGCGATCTGACTCTATGGACAGGAATTTTATCTCCATAAACGTACCACCAGTCTTCGATGGCTCAAACTACTTATGGTGGAAAAATTTTATGCGTGCTTTTCTTCAAGCTCGTGATTTCCAAACATGGGTACGTGTAGTTAATGGCTATGATCCTCCGGTTAATACAGAAGGCGATGTATCTATATCTAAGGATATTGGTAGATATAGTCCAGAAGAAATCCTTGATGCAAAGCAAAATTCTGACGGCTTAAATGCTATTATACATGCCATTACCCCAAATCTTCATCACCATGCACTAAGTCTAAAGAAGCCTGGATATCTTAGAAATCGTATTTGAAGGAAATACTAGTGAGAAAGAAGCTAGGCTTCAAAACCTAAATTCTGATTGGGAAAACCTTCGTATGGCATATGAAGAATCATTTGATGATTTTAATCACAAAGTGTCCGAAATTGTTAATGCATCTTTTGCATTGGGTAAGACCATTCCTGAAAAGGACATTGTGATGAAAATTCTCAGATCGCTTCCATCTAGATACGATTCTAAGAAGCATGCCATCGTTCAAGGGAATAATCTCGCAACGCTATCCAGAAATACACTGGTTTGGAAGCTAAAAATCTTTGATCATGAGCATACGTCCAAGTCTAGTAAGGATGTTGCTTTCAAAGCACTAAAGAACACTAAATTACTTGATAAAAGTAAAAATGTGTACATCGCTGAAGATGATCTTTCTGAGGCTGATTCATCAGATGAAGATCTTGAAAAGTCAGTTTCTTTGATCACAAGACAGTTTAGGGATCTTCTTTTGAAGAGAAGTAAACGGTTCTCCAGAGATAAATCCAAGTCATCAGTTAAACCTCATAATCGTATTCCTCCTAAAAATAGGGATATTGATGAAACTGATGACGAGGATATGCCTCAGTGCTTTAAGTGTAAAGGTTTTGGTCATTTTGAAAATGAGTGTGCAAATCGAAAGAAATACACTGGGAACAAAGGTCTTGCTGCAACTCTTGATGAAATGTCTGACAACAATGACTCTAATGAAGACGAAAAATCAAGTGTTGCACTTCTTTGTGAAATATTGATTTTGATAATTGCAACAATACATACATCAATCTCGATATTCTTTCAGAAGAAAACTCAACCAATCTGGAAGAGAAAATTTAGCTTTCTGTTGGAAACTCTGTGTATGACGTTTCAGGTATAACTATGTGTCTAGCAGCCTGCACATCTCAAATGCCTGAATTATATCCAAGATTGACGTGCTCATATTGTTCACTCAAAGGTCATGAACTATCAAAGTGTTACAAGTACAAACACAAATTGAGACATGTCAACAAACTTCAACGAAGAGCAAATCGATTAGCAAGCAAGCTTAAACTTGCTCAAAAGACCGCTGAGGTATGTAAGATTCTATCTTCATCTAAGAAGTAGTTTCCAAGGATAAAATAAGACCATTAGAGAAGAAAGTATGGTCCAATCGTTTTGATAGACATAGGTCTATGGGTTCCTCTGAAGATGAACATGGTGGATAGATTGTTGTCCATAAAAAACACGACACAACTTGATTGTGTTGAATTGTGTATCTTGTCTCATGTGCCTGATCAAAAAAGACAAGGTTGTGCACCTCTCAGGCTTTAGGAAAAGGTTGTTTTCTTCTTTTCTTCTTTTTTTTTAAAAAAAAATAAAAATAAAATAAAATCCTTTCTATCAATCAAGGAGGGTTATTCTCGACAATTATACTCTCTCTAGGGTTCAGAGTTGTGAGTGCACGAACCTGTTAAAGGTTGCGTAACCCCACATTCCTTTTTCCTTCTCTGATAATCTTTCCAAGACTACTTTTTGAGTTTAAATTGTGAATTCCTCTCACAAATCCATATTCTTATGGATACCCCAAGCATCATGTCGTCTGATGGAAAAGATGGTAATATGATTGTTAAGCCACCAATCATGAAGGAAAAAGAGAAATCTGCATTGTCTCCAACCTTGAAAAGGAAAAGAAGGAATTCGAGGAATCCAATGGTTGTTCCTTCAAATTCTCAGAAGTTTTCTGATGTTCTTGAAGTGTTGAAGGAGACACGAAAGGAGATTCAACAGATAAAGGCTTTTGTGCTTAAGACTCATGAGATTCAGAAGGCCCTGGTTCGACATCAGTCAATAAGGTTTATTGATATTAACTCATATCTTCATGAACCTTATGTTCCAATGGCTGTTGACGACAAAGAGTTTGGGGACGATAAAGAATTCTTCAAAGGTCTTAACATCTAGTAAATCTTCTTATGAGAATTTTATTTCTTGTGTTTTAGGAAGAATAACTAGTTTTTGGAATAGCCATTATTGTGATTACACATAGCTATGTCCAATGTTTTCATCTTCATTCTTTTAGGTTTATTTGTTTATTTTCTAAAATTGTTTGAGAGATGATTTTTGCAGTATTAATCTTTATGGTTTTATATATTGCAATTCATTATGGGATATGTGTGTTTGCGTCCGTGAACTATGATTGTCCCATACCTTGTCAAAAGTTAAGTCTTTCATATGTCGATATGCGAGTATTGATAAAAGAATGAATGAAATTTTGACATTACAAAATTTAAAGACTTTTATGTCATATTTTTTATGAAAGAAAGGATAAAACTTTTGTTTACGAGGATTATGTCTATTGTACGTCATTGTGCCAATAGTGATGGAAAATAGAATGAATCCTTGTCTATTCCGCAGTATTGATCTTCCCTGATCAATATTTTTTATGTATATACTGTGCGGCTCCGTAAGTTCTCTTATGTTGAGCATTTCCGATTAAATTAATCATGGGTTTTCTTGTGGTTAATTTAATTGAAATTTTTTGGATTCAAAACTCGTGATTTGTTATGTCCAAAGAAATCCTTCTTTTCTTGTGAAAGTAAGGTCGCTCTTGTTGTTCTTTTGGGAATGACATTTTATGGGGGAGAGTTCTTAATTGAACTTGTGCTTAATTGCCAAATCTTTGTGGGGAGTGCGGTTGTGGAATATTATAAGAGTTATCTTGTATCTTTATAAACTCCTTGATGAAAGCATCTAGCTTCGGCTATATGATTGCATCTAAAAAGTTGATATTTGCTTTCTATTGGTCATGAAATGTCTCTATGGAAATTTCATTAGGATCCCACTAGTTTTCGTACCTTTGTCAATTTTATTGACAAAAAGGGGGAGAATTAATGTGTAGTTCACACTACAAATACATATGGTTTTCGGAGTATTATGCAAGGGGGAGTGGTTTCCATGTGAGATGGAGTATTGACTAAGGGGGAGTGATACATATCACCATAGTATTGTTGTCGAAGTTGTGATACAATTGAACTTTGATGATGTGTAATAATACTATGACACTATGTAACAATGATTGAGAATTCTTGTTTTCTCATTGTTATAGCTACGGATTTTCAACAACGATGATGCTAAACTTACAACCTTTGGAATCATTGGAGTACTTGGAAGTGACGAAGATTTCGAGTAATGTTGAAGAACCAAGGAGATCATGCATGTGGAAGAGAAGCTACAAAGGTTTATTTATTTATTTTGTATTCCATATGTATTGATAGTTTTGTCACTGAAATTGACAAAGGGGGAGATTGTTAGAGCACTTCTCGGTCGAACTCGCATGCGTTGCTATCTCAATCATGTTTGTCAATGTTAGTGATCAAAACTATAAGTCTTGATTTCTAGTCTACTATTAGCTAAGTCTCGGACTAGGATAAAAAGTGTAGTTGAGCTCAAGAATCCATGGCGATCATCATACAAAGACGAAGAACTACTCAAGGAACTTGTGGAACTTCATCGACTAAAAGGTATATGGAGACTTGAACTTATCTATCACTCAAAAATTTGTCTACTCTATGTCCTATCTTGAGACAAAAGTCATATTGCTATATAGACTTTGATTATACACATTTGCTATTTCGAGCCGAGTTTATCTCGCGTATCTATTTCTCGAAATATGTGTTGGTAAGCTTTCGCTTTGGCCAAGTTCATCTTTACTAATGACGAAAGTCATATTAAGTTTCAATTACTTGAAGATGGCTTTGACGAAAAATGGTTTGTGAATAACAATCATATAACGTCCTCTAAGAATGTTTCAATGATTGAAATGAGAATTTAGAATATATAACCTTGAAAGGATATAAATATTGTGTGGTAACACATATGTGTGTAAGTCCTTATTCCTTGAACCAAAGTATGCGTACTTTGTTGCTCAGGAAAACCGGGACTAAAGTCCGCGTACCAGTATGTGCACCATCGGAAGTTCACGTCCCGTGAAAATCTGCTAGAGGTTGTGAACTGAAAACAAACTCATTCCGAGTACTTAAGTTTGCGTACCAGTTCGCGTACTTAGGTTGGTTATTTTCTAAAAACGATTATTCGTGAACTTAAACTTATATTAAACTAAGGAATGCATATTTGCAAACCGTGGCTATAAAGTTCATGAATTGATTCGAGTGAATCAAATCGTTTTTGATTCGATTGTGTCTTGTATACTTCTATAAGATCTAAGCAATTGAACAACTCTCTAACTAGTTCATTTGAGTCATTTGAACTAGTTATGGTAAAGAAGAATATGGTTGATATGAAAGTTCCCATATGGCTAACCATTTGGTTAACTACTGTTGCACCAACTAAGTGTACATGTTTGGGTACGACTACACAAACCTAAATAAACGTGCATTTCATTTGTGTGTAACAAGCTAAGTTCGATCTAACGGTTGAAAGATATTAGCTTGAATCTAATCCGGTTTTCATCTAACGGTGAATATTGAATGCTTTGTTACTAAGCTAACATTGATTGCAAACCCTGATTTGAAAGTCTATAAAGGAGAACTCTTGCAACTGGGAAACCTAATCCCCACACCTCCTATGTGATACTAGTTGTATTAGCTAGATTCGATTATCCTTTAACCTTAGGTTTCTTCTCGAGACCCTTTAGGTTAATGACTTGAAGACTTCATTGGGATTGTGAATCCAGGCCCAACTATTTTCTATGTAGTTGCGTGATCTGATCTTGCTGTTTCTATCGTATTTGAGTACAATCGTAAGATTGGCTTGAGATTGATTTCTCCGATAGGCAAGATATAAAAGAAGTCACAAACACCTTTGTCTCATCATTTGTGATTCCGCAATATCTTCTTTCTCTAGTCGATTAAGATTATTCTGAGGTGATTGATAATTCTAGGTTGTTTTTCGGGAATATAAGTTCGGGTTATCAATTGGTTCCTATTCACCTTGATTTATCAAAAGACGGAACAAAAACTCGTAGCTTTTTCTGTGGGAGACAGATTTATCTATTACCGTAGACTTTTCTGTGTGATACAGATTTTTTTTATTAAAGTCTTTGACTCTGGGTCGTAGCAACTCTTAGTTGTGGGTGAGATCATCTAAGGGAATCAAGTGCGTAGTATCCTGCTGGGATCAGAGACGTAAGGAGCGCAACTGTACCTTGTATCAGTGTGAGATTGATTGGGGTTCAGCTACAGTCCATACCGAAGTTAGTTTTTAGTAGGCTAGTGTCTGTAGCGGCTTAATACAGTGTGTGTTCAATCTGGACTAGGTCCCGTGGTTTTTATGCATTTGCGGTTTCCTCGTTAACAAAACTTCTGGTGTTTGTGTTATTTCTTTTCCGCATTATATTTTTTTATATAATTGAAATATCACTGGTTGTGCGTTGAATTGATCAATTGGGAAATCCAACCTTTGGTTGTTGATTGAAATTGATTGATCCTTGAACATTGGTCTTTGGTACCGTTCAATTGATTTCTCTTGTATTCAATTAGACTCGCAGATTTCTATTTGCTGGAGTAAGTATTGAATCGAGAAAGTGAGATATAAATCTTTGATATACTTTTATTAAGATTGAGTCTGACTGACTAGTTGATTCTCTTAAAAGTATATTGGAGTTAGTCCATACAGATTGCTAAGCGAAATATTGGGTGTGGTTGTTAGACCCCCACTTTTTCAGATCCATTTTCCGGGACCAACTTCCATTGTTTACATACAATATTGTGTACTAGGAAATTTAAAGATAGTAAGAGAAAAATTAGCTTATGCTCAAACCAAGTCATGTCTATTTCCTGTCTAGGTTTTTCGCCAAATTCATTGCGAAGTTTCTTGAACAATGTGTGTTGGTTCCATCTTAGGAATCTCGGAGTTCTGGTTTCAAATCCCTGCCTCTTCTCGATGTAGTTCCCAGTGTGTTCACAGAACCAATACTATATGCAGAGAAATGAAAGAGGTTAGTTTTTATATACTGCATGCAACATTGTACTATATACAAATCAGTAAACATTTTACTTTGATATAAATTGCTTTTACTTACCAGTAGTATTGTAGTGCATCCGATAACAATCCCTTTTTTTCCTTCTTGGTTTGAGATGTTTGAAATCAGATAATCTACGATGTGATATGACCATGACACTTTATCCATTTGTAGAACATGAGGTGACAATTTCTTCGCAAAGCTTGGAGTTCCAGAATCTGGGAAGAAAAGCACCGCACACAACCACATGGCAAAAAGTCTGACAAAATACTCCGGGTCAGACTCATCTCCAGCTGCAATTCTTAGTTTGTTTTCAACCTCAGTCTTAGTTATTTTATCCTTACAATCTGGCTCTTTCTCTGGTCTGAACTTGGTATTCAAGAATTCCCGACATTCATCTTGTTGCTTTGCTTTGAGAGTCCTCTTGAAGTGTTCACTCTCTATAATTCGTCTAATTTTGAAGATCAACACAGATTCCTTTGCATCCAGAGAGCACTTTGTATAACTCTTCTCCTTTTTTGGATCTCCAAATGCGATATTCTTCGTTTATTTATTAAATCCACTAAGCAACAGCTGTATTGCAAGATTGATTCTTTCTAACCATTTAGGAGTCACTATGTTGTTGTTCTCTGCTGTGTAGAATAAGTTGAAGAAGTCCCAGAAAGGCATGGCCTTCAGTGCGTTTGGAAGGATTGATGTATTCTTATTTCCTCCTTCTTCTAATTCAAACAGCTTGTATAGAAAACTCCCCATTTCAACCAATGAAATGAGACCTCCTTTGAATGTGACTTAGTTCGCCCTTGGCCTACCTGTATACATGCAACTCAACATTGACTTATTTCTTTTTAATAGCTAAATAACTTAATGATACAACATAAAACACAACTCAATATTGTTACCTTTGAGTTCCTTTTCCGGCTTCGCATCTTCGGTTACTTTTTCTTCATCTGATTCTTCTTCTTCCTCTTCTTCTGATTCTTCATTTCTCATCTTCTTGTTTCTTTTACCTGATGGTTCCTCTTCATTTTTCTTCTTCTTTTGTACCTTTGCTTTCTTTTCATCATCAAATTCCTTATTGTTCTCTCTCTTTCACTTTGTATTTGTAACTTTCTCAACAGGTTGTGATTTTTCTTCTTCTTCTGAATTTTCTTGTATCTCTTTTGCTAGTTTATCGTGTTTCTGATTTGTAGCCCTTTCTTCCAATAATTTCTTGCAAATTTAAAGTTTAGAGCATATCTTTCTTTTATTAAAGTTTGGTTGCCAATTATACCCCAGAAAAAACATAGGATACATAAGGAGTTATAGTAATTGGAATAAAAGGGAGGGACAATTTGAAAATTTCCAGGGAATGATACCAAATCCAATCTTTTTTGTCAAATTGAAAAAACAAATCCTGTCCCACGTTGACACAAGGTCACCATATATAGAGTCCTCACTCACTTCGCTCGGCCGGCCTAATTAAGACTGAGGTCTGGGGAGGAGGAAGAGATTGTAAGCCCGAGTTGTTCTTGCAAAACAAAAAATTAAAGATCAAAGTAGCTGGAAAACGAAGATGTTCACATTGGATATGGATCTCTCTAAGATAAGCACTTGTGCTCAAAGGTCATGCTTGGTCACAACCCAAAAAAAAACATAAATAAACATAAGTCTTTAACCCCACTTGGAATAAACATAGTGACCCAACTTAACATTTGAATAATCTAACCGACTTGGAATATGTCACAATAAACATGAGAAAAAAAACATCTTGGCATGTCATCTTAAAAACATTGTCACGACAAAACATGAGATACCTGAAAATGTTCTTAATTTAGCTTCAACACAGAGTGAACACCCTTGACATGATCCTCATATGAAACATCTACCTACTTAGCTGCTTATAAAGATGCTGAGATCCTTGATTCACCGCCTCTTAGGCAGGTCCAAACTGCATAAAAATAGAAAACCACAAAGAAAAAAATTGCAGTCAATAAGAAGCGGCGGATAATAGCTGCATAAAGTACAGCAACAAGAGGCAACTGCTTACCGAAAATATTCAGTTTCTCCAGTGGAGGCACTCCAGCAGCACAAAGGCACAAAGACATAATTAAACATCTTTTTGTGGAGAAGTTTCTGCAGCAGATTGTTAACAAGAAAAAAAAGCACATCAAACAATAGGTTATGTGAATTGCACTAGACTTTAGCAGACTTGGGCAGGAAGAATGAAGACTAAGCACAGGGACATAATTAAACATCTTTTTGTTGAGAGGTCTCAAAAAAAAAGCACATCAAAGTATCAAACAATAGGTTATGTGAATTGCACTAGACTTCAGGATGAATGAAGACTAGGCACAAGGACATAATTAAACATCTTTTTGTTGAGAAGTCTCTGCAGCAGATTTTTAACAAAAAAAACAGCACATCAAACAATAGGCTGTGTATTGCACTAGACTTTAGCAGACTTGGGCAGGATGAATGTAGCCAAGACCCATAATAGTTGCTCCTCTTCTAGCCAAAGCTTTTGCTAGATTTAAGGGTGTGTAGAAACCAGAATTTAGAGACATACCAGAATTTTAGTGGCATTCTCTGTTACTAGTACTCCTGCTTCACACACACAACATGTATCGGTCAGCTTAATGACCCCGCCTAGAAAGAAGCCAAATAAGAGGCAATCAAAGATTAGTTATGAGTGTAACTAAACTGCCAATCACCAATATATGTAACATAATAACCTACCACTGAGTTTAATCGGCATGCCTAATTCCTTCAGTTTGAGATACAAATTCCTTGCATCTGAACGGGGAGGTAAAGTCAGACACTCATCTTTCTGAAACATCAGCTGAAACAAAGATAATTCCAAGGAAGAAATAGTGAGAACATTAAAGCGTAACACAATTATCAAACTATACAAGGACCTCAGAGAATATCCTGACCGTGTCCTTTGGTGTCTGGCCTGCCTTTACAAAGTCGCATTCGCTGTATTGCTTAAACTTCCTGCAAAATTAAATTTCATGGGAATTAAAGAAAGCTGGCTTGTCGACATTGACGAGCAAATTTCTTATGACCCACACTTCACCCTTACCTGAGTACTTCATCTTTTGTTTTTTCAGTTAAAAGAACACCGGCATCATCGTAATTAAAAAGCATCTGGAAAGTTTAAAAGGCCCAAATGATAAGGATACAGTAATAAAACTGAAGCGCTGTCAAAAGTGGAGAAAATGCACATATTTTTCCATACACTTCCAATTTTATGGAGACCAGGTCGCAATTCTTTAGTTGTTCCATATCTGGGTCTCCAGGTTTGAGTTCATAGAACTTTTCTTCAGAGACCAGTCCAACAATCTTTGACAAAGATTTATTACGTCCAAAATAAACCCTGCAACCAACCAAACAACTTATTAATTTAGAGTGCAGAAGAATCTGAAGATAAATATAGAATTTTATTAATCATTATCAATACTTGTACGAATTATCGCCGTTGAGGGATTTGATGAACTTCTTGTACCGGGAGCTTTCTAGTTTTGCATAACCGAAAGAGAAAACATAGATGCTACTGTATCTTTCAATATCCGATGTAAAAGATTTCTTATTCAACGGGTTGTTCTTCAAGTACTTCCCCAATTCTCTAGCTCCAATGAGTTCCCTCTTTTTGGCTTCACGCCGTTGCTTTTCTATCAGTGGCGCTTCTTCATCCTTTCTACTCATATACTCATTGTCCCCAGCTGAAGATGAAAGCAAAAAAAAAAAAAACAAGAAATATAAAAGTCGAAGATTTTTAAGGTAATCAAAAACAGAACGAAACCTGAAGTAGAGAGACTTGAAGTATTTGTCAAGATTTAATTGATGAACTCGAGCGGCTTACACATATCATCAGAGTCATCTTCACACATCACGGAGATATATCCGTTTATCATCTCGCGAGCCCTTTTTTCACCTAGAAGTTAAGAGAGAAAGATTTCAAGAAAATTGAATTAAAACCTAAAAAAAGAATCGAGATCTAGTTTCAGCATCAAACTTACTGGCTTCGGAAACCACCATCTTGTCCACCGGTTGCACAAAGACGATTTCCTTTTCCTTGAGGCGGTTCACTCTGATCTTCTTCTCCCTTGCGAGAGAAACTCCCCTTAAAGTTTATATAAGTGGATGGCCATAAGACTCAAGTTTTATGCCAAAAAAAAAAAACATACCAAAAGTTCTCGACAAAGCTCCACTGCTAGGAATGGTGGGGATGTTGGATGTTGCAGAACGATTACTATTCCCTGCATTTGCCACCATTAGTGGTGTTACGTCCATCCCATATGCATTATCTCCAGCACCGCCAAATGCTCCTACTGCTGTTTGCATCGTTCTGAAGTGCAAATAGCAACAGTCATAATTAGAAATTCATGAAGTTGTAATATCACAACTTTTACATATTACAATAGAGAACAACAAGATCGACTTCCAAAACCTCTATGCTTCCACCATGTCCTATTCATATTAATTGTTTCTACAATACCTTATAGACATATAGGCTATGGAGCAGTTAGCAAGGTTTTTAACGAGCAATGGAGAAGAAGACTCCACGGACACAAATTTTGATGTAATTTGTGAACCTATATTCCATTTACTTAATGCTGGCTAGTATTACATAATACATATAGGAGAAAAGGACATGAAAATGCTGGTGCTCATATTAATACCTGTACCATGTGAAGTTGAACTGACGACAAATGAGTAATATAGCATGTAATGTGCCACATAATGTTAAAACAAACCTAAGACTCTTAATTAGAAAGAAGGCAATTGCAGATGAGTACCTCAGTAAAGGAGAAACAATGACTAATTCAACCTTCTTGGCAAGTCCACATTCATTAATATGCTTATTCAAGTTATCAACCTGTTAGGTTAATGGAAAAGTAAGATGCACATAACAACTATGTAGGGATTACAACCTGTAGAAATACAGCATAAGTAAAACACAGAGGAGAAGCAGTTAATACCTGCTGCCACCCCTGAAGACTAAGTTGAGCATCAAATAGTTCTTCAGATTTGAGTGCACCGCGATCTTCTACTTCGAGTTGGTGAGCTCCATGTGCATGCCTCACCTGATGTATATATAAATTTGATACCAAGTGGAGAAAATTAAATAAGTACCAGGAAATAAATAGAAGAAATTTGAGCTCACCTGTACAGATAAGCAACAAGAAGAAACTCGATAGTAAGTAATTTGCTCATACAAGATAAATGATCAATTCAAAATTCAAAATTCAATACCAGATGCAAAGTTTTGGTGCGATGCAAGGGGAAGAGAGTTGTACTTCCCGAACCTTCCAAATCTGCCGAAGTATCAAAGCAAAAACTTATGGCTCAAAACTAAACAATGAAGTTCAAAGAAAGCAATCTCGAAAGAAAATTCTAGCTGAACCGTGTGTGAAAGAGAAGAAAAATTTAGAAGTAGAACAATTAACTGCAAAATACTGCATTAAGTAGTTTTGCTGCAGACTATCAGAAAGGCTGTTTGTACAATTTTATATGCCTATGCCTATAGTTTGACAGTCAACGGGTGAGATGAAACATATGGGTGCTACTTCGTCTTTAACACCCCCGTGTTTTGAGCCTCACCCTCTGTTTCCCCAGTTTCATTTAAGTGTGCAAGTGCATGGTGGATTCTCGTCTATGGGAAATCTGTTTTCGGTCATGACTTTTTAAAGACTTAAAAAAAATTCTGAAATATCTTTGTATGTTTTCTATCCTGAAATATCAACATGACCAATTGTGTCCATCTAATTGACTTTTTTTTTTCACGAGAACACAAACTTAATTATAAGAATCAACCAAAATGAAACAGAGGATTCTAACGATCCTATCATATATGGATTCTTTCATTCCCATATCAAATAAATAACAACCAGACTGAACCAGTATCCTCACAGACATAGCCAAGATATATTTTTCTTCACACCTCTGGATATTAAAACTAGATAGAATGAGAAAGAAATCAATGATAAATCAGACACTAAGATAATAAAATTGACTGTTTAAGAACAACCTGTTAAAACAAAGAGATATAGCTAAAACCTTGGGTTTTAGAGAGTGTACAAACTAACTGTATGATGAGAAGATGAAGAAGAAGTACGAACAGGCGTACGAATGACTAAATATTATGAGTTCTTCCCCAATTACCGGTCATCACCATGTCAGAAAAATTATATACTATGAGTGCTTCCGCAATAACGGATCAGCATGGTGATGGTCGGAAAGTCAGAATAATTTATTAGTTCATTAATTAGTTTGTTTAGCTTTGTTTCTCAGTTTTGCAAGATTTAGGCTGTGAAGAGGGGCAACATAAATGGCTGAAGAGGGGCAACATAAAAAGATTTTGTAAGAAGACATACAAAATGTTTTCAGCTCCAGTGCTGCAAATGGTGGTGTGTGTAAGCTTGATATTGCAGAAAGATTACCATTTCACGCATTTTCCACCAGCATCAAATGCTTAAACTGCTGTTTGCGTAGTCTTAAAATGCAAGGGAAGATAGCCAGCCAATGATGCATATGCTGACATGACATTTCTTTCGGGCATCTTATCAAACACTTGCAGAGATACTGGTAATTCACCCCAGATATGCATACATGGATATCAAAACGTCTGGATTCAGATAATTAAAGCCTGACCAATCCATGAGCACTTTCGTGGAAGCACACTGTCGAGATATCGAGCTCTAGAGCACACTTGAAGAAGTTTATGTTGTTGCTGAAGCAGAGAGTAATGGTAAGAATAAAATGCATTACGGTAATGAACCAATGATAGTTTTTCTTCATGAGGTTAAATTTAAAATTTCCTATTGGGAAGAAATTGATAGTCTGGGTTGAAATCGTGATGAAGCAGAACCGAGTAGGTTTGACAGAAACAATGATCCAATAAAACCCACTCCTATTAATTTTATTTAAACCTTAAAATGTTGAATTTTGTATCTGTATATATTCCCTGGGTTCGTATTTCTTCTACGCCCACCCGGAGGGAAGCAAAGCGAGGAAAGGGGAGACAACAGCTCCAGAGCAAGCGATGCAATCTCCAACAAATTGGAGCGCGACCACAAAGAAGTATTTACATATACCTCGTAACGGCAAGTTCTATGTGGGACTCTTATGCTCCCTGTTATAGGGGTGGTGGGTTCGAATCTTGCCAATAAATTTCTTGCAAAAATAAAGGGAAATGATTAAGTCTTGATATAAATTATTTCAGTTGAATATACAAAATAATTGAACAACAGATTACTTATAAAAATATAGGTTCGAGACATATTGCACATATTACTTGTAACAGCGTAAATAGCACAAACACAAGATATGAATCATACCATCATAGCTAACATAACAAAAGGACAAGTCTTGAAAATTTAGCTAAATGCTCGAGCATACTCTCATGTGATCATAGGTGTGCAAGAAAAGCGTGAAACAGAGTAGTTTCACACATAACACCAACAGCTCCTACAGATTGCAGAGTACTTATCACAATCTTATGACAACTCTATAACAGAACTACGGGATGGATCGATACAGTGTAAATCTAGCTTTCACCTCTGACATGCTACCTGTCATGTATTGTTGTATACCAGTATCAAATTTAAATATAAATGCTCAGTAGGAGGGACCAAAATTCCAGTTTGCCTCTAAATGTCGTAGCTTCTGCTGCACCAGACTTTTTGAAAAGCATTCATTAAAACCGACTAAGTGGAAGAGAAAAATTCCCACTTAGCATTACAAACTGTTAAATATTCCCTCCGTTCTTTTTTAATAGGTCAGTTTCTATAAATAAAAGTTTCAAAAAATAGGCCAGTTTCCTAATTGGGAAAGTCAAATGTTATTTTAATTTTTTGGGACCACTTTTCTCTTAACTTTTTTTGATGACAAGTATCATGTGGACCACTTCACTTTACTTCTTTTGCTAATAAGTGTCATGGGGACCATTTCACTTCATTTCTTTATTGACAAGTGTCATGAGGACCACTTTCAATGATTAGTTCTCTTAATTTCCTTAAATTTCGCTAAAAACAAAACTGGCCTATTAAAAAAGAACGGAGGGAGTAGTTGTTTTCAAGCATCATCTGTTCCCAATTCTCACCTACATATGGTGATTGAAGGAATAGATTTGCGCTATCCGGTAGTTCAGTCCTTGTATGCTGATTAGGGAAATTACATTTTAACAAACTAAAATAGTTAATTAATTAAGTTCTTTACAAAATTTAGGAGTCTATTGTCCGAAATTTCCTCCTGATTCTGCACATGCCTTTTTGAGTTGCTTTCGAACTTCTTTGCTTTCGAAATTCTCACCTACAGCTATTACTCCTAATCCTAATGTGTGGCCATCCCAGGAACATTCTGCTCTGCACCTGACCCCTGTTGTTCCTGTAATCCAATCATTTTCATTACTGATTCTTAAGACTGCGCAACATTCTTGTTAGTAAATTATATAAGAAACATATGCACGCCGTTAAAGAAGTCGGAACTAATTCAATACTCCCTCCGTTCCTTTTTAATAGGCAAGTTTCTATGAATAAATGTTTCAAAAAAATAGGCTGGTTTCTTAATTGGAAAAATCAAATGTTACTTTAATTTTCTGGGACCATTTTTTTCTTAACTTATTTTGATGACAAGTGTCATGTGGACCATTTCACTTTACTTCTTTTGCTGACAAGTGTCACGGGGACCATTTCACTTCACTTCTTTTATTGACAAGTGTCATGAGAACCATTTTTAATGATTAGTTCTCTTAATTTCCTTAAATTTCTCTAAAAACAAAACCAGCTTACTAAAAAGGAACGGAGGGAGTAAAAGATAACTCGTATACCCGTATACAAGTTAACAGGGGCATATTCGACTTTGTGTTACATTGGAAATATAATTTAGTTACCAAATTAATTGCAAAATTTATTATTCTCTACATTGGAAGTAATGTCCGGATAATGCCCTTTAAATTTTCATTATAAAATATACAATAAATGTAGTCAATAAAATGACGACAATTTCTCCTCCTATATCACTCTTCTTTCCTTTTTCATCTTCTCTTTTTAGTTGCTTCTTCTCCATTTTTATTCTCCTATAAAACCCTAAACCAAATATGTATGTATTTTGTTTCCTCTCTGCAGACCTTAATATAATTGTATGTTAATTTTATCTTATTAAAATTCGATTTACTTTGATTGAATAGAAATTCATTACCACCCATGTCTTTTTTCTGATGCAGAATTTATTTTCGATCTACTTTTAGTTCTGTTAATTTTTGGTTTATAATTGGGTGGATGTAAATTTTCATCAAGATTGAATTTAGGTGGTTTAAAAAGCTTCTTTGATTTAGTAAATTCGTTTATCATTATGGAAACATTCAGATCAGCAAGATTAGATTTTTTTTTTTGTTGATCGGTGTCATCAAGTTCCTGCATAGGTAGGTATATGATGATTCTAATGATGGGATTGAATAGATTTAATTGGTTGAGTTTTTTTTTTTTTTTAAATTGTGGATTGATATTTCATCCGTTGCCATAGCTATTTAACAGAGTTGTAAACATTGAAATGAAAAATAAAAAGAAAGCCAGAAACTAAAGGAAGAAGAAAAGTTTGTTTCTAAATTCTAACCTTTAAGGTTACAATCTAGCCATGGTCACGTGTGGGTTGCATAATTAAGACCTAACTGGTATATGATTGCTAAAATAGAGACCGGGGTAATAGCGATTTTGATGTTCAAATGCATTGTTATCCCAAACAAATTACAACTTCAATAAAAATGACGAATCCCAAAACCAAAACTAAAATCATTAATGACTCCTTAACCTCTATACCGTTATATAAGATAACAATTGCCAGGAAAAGAATAAGAGGTCAAAACTAAGATCCAAGTTCCACATAAAATCCCGAGGTCAATCAAATTTTTGGGTAGATTTAATTTAATTAAGGTAGGATGTTGTAGAATAAAATGTTATCATAATGATTAAGCTGAATATTAAGTCTCGAGTCCAAGCTGGCTGAGAGACAATGATAGCTTGACAAGCAGGTAACCTAGATAATGCATCAGTTGCCTTGTTTTCTAACCCCTTTTTATACTTGATACTATATTCATACCCAAGCAGCTTCATCAACCATTTTTTTTTTGTAAGAATGTTGTAATTCTTTGCTCCATAAAGTATTTGGTACTTTGTTGGTCATAGTGGATAGTGAACTTATGCCCCAATAAGTATCCCCTCCACCTAGTAACAATTGATCATACTATGCATTTTTTTTAACAAAATTCCTAACGGAAGTGCCACACTCCCACACTTAAACATTACATTGTCCTAAATGTAATTGAGTCATCCAACGTAGAAATTAAGATGGGAAATTCGTAAGATGATATGCAAAAAGTAAACGAAAAATAAAAATAAAAGATAAGGAAAAGGAAAAGGAAACAAATCAGATGGGTTGACTCCCACGAACCAAATGGTATTTGTTTCCTGATACGTATGATCTCTATACCTTGGTAACTATTACTATAAAGGCGGAATTCAAAATAATAATAGACGAGAAACTTAGAAGAACACAGAACACAAGTAGTAGTTCAAAGAAAATATCTTCTCTAGATTATGAACAAGAAAACGATTACAATTCTCCCTTTGTTACGCTCACAATCTTCTCTAAACAGTGGAGCAACCTTAAACTGTTTGCTTGGTTTTCTGTGCCTAGAATCTGTGTAGGTGCGTCTATATCAAGAACACACTAACTAGATATGTTTAGTTATGAACTAAACATCCCTATTTATAGGCTTGGTTTGGTTTGCCAAACGTCTTAGGAATCTATTTCCTTTTGTAGGACTAATTCCTTTTCTGGGTATATTACCTAAACTAAGAATACTGCTCAAAACAATACTCCTTCCTAAACTAGGAATTTATCCTAAACAAGTAATCCTTCCTAATATAGGATTCTATCCTCTTGAGGATCACTAGTTCCCAGGGAAAGGAAGATACACATGTATCATGCGCCCCCCCTCAAGAACTTGAACTCCTGTGAAAGTTATATTTGTAGGTTAGGGAACTCTTGAGTTCCTTTCATCCTGCTGAACCATTTCTCCTTGCTGGAAACTTGACTTTGACTTCCAATTAGAAAAGCGTCTTTATCTTCTTATCTCGTCTTAGTCACTTTTCGCTCCGTAATGCAATACTCCTCGAGTGGTTCTTCTCTATCAAACCACAAGTCTTCCATATGTGGCAAGATCGTCTTGTCATCTCCATCATCATCTAGTAATGGTGGTTCAAACATCTTCAACCTTCCTAGGTCTTCTTCTTTTTGTTTGGTTAGAACTTCCAAACAGACTCTACTCAGCTTCTCGTCAAGATAACGGATCACAAGGAGATGAACTTTGTATTAGCATTCACCAACCGTTTAGCCTGAGTGGTTTTAATCAAGCTTGATCCCTCAATAGGAGAGTCAATGGCTCGTATTACAAAAGTTCTCCCATCTTTGGTAAAGGTATACTTCTGTTCCCTCCTGTGTAGAGTTTCATATCTATCCCATAGGTAAAGACTACCTAGTACTACTTGACAAACATCCAATGGAACCACGTCGTATGTAACCTCGTCAATGTGTGACTCATCAAAAGCAAACTTGAACGTGCACTGCTCTGCAACCTGTAGACCACCTTCCTTTTGAAGCCACCCTAAAGAATAGGGTTTCGGATGTTTAAAAGTTTTCAAACCCAACTTCTGTACCAAAGAATGTGAAAGTAAATTCTTCAGACTTCCCGGGTCAATGATAACATCTATTAGTGCTGTCTTAACATGCATCTTAACCGTGAAGAGTCGTTCCCTAGGATCGTCTTTTGTAAGTTCTTCTGCGCCTCCTGCCATTAGAGAGAGCTTTTGATTAGGTTCTGTTAGTCCTTGGACTTCTTTTGGATCTTGTGCGACTAGTGTTGCCATCATGGCTTCTTTCTTCTGCAACCCTTTTGGCTTTAGATTAGGATACTTCATCCAACACTTGTCAGCAACATGTCTTGTTTGTTTGCAATGAGTGCAAATCAAACCTTCTTTGTCTTTAGACTTCTTATCCTCTTTGCTCCTTTCATCTCCTTTAGCGACGAAACTTCCAGACTTCTCTTTGACGTTTCCCTCAACATCAGTTTTCTTAAGCCTGCCTTCAATGGCATCAACTTTTATACTTGCTTCGGAGATAGTATCCACCGTAAACATCTTCAACTCCTTCCATATATACTCATGGAACCCAGAAATATACTTCATATAGATAGCATGATCTTCCAAGTATAAATCCAAAACCATAGCTTGATTCTGAAATTCCGTAGTATATTCCTGCACGGTTTGGTTGTAAGTCTGCTTCAAGTTGTACCACTTGAACCATCTCTCCTCAAGGTATCCAACCGGATAAAATTGTTTCCTTACAACTGCCCTGAATCTTTTCCACGCCAATACTCTCTTACCTAGGTTTTGTCTTTGATAAGCTTTCCACCAGGTTAGAGCATGCTTTTGTAGATTCAATGCCGCGAAATCTATCTTTTCCTTTCAACCATATTCAAAGAAAGAGAAATACATCTCTAGACGTTCAATCCAATCATCCAATTTTTCTACATCGACACTCCCATCATAAAGTGGAATATCAACACGAAAATCAATTTTCATATTCTTACCATGAGGTTTAGTTGTTGTAGGACCTTTAGGAAGCTCGCTTTCCTCCTTTTCATCCTCATCTTCTTCTTCTTCTTCTTCCGACTCGTCTCTTCCAAATCATCTTTTTCCGAAGTTGCAGGTGAAGGTGTAACCTTTTTCTTTGTCTCCTTCTTAGGTGTATGAGAACGAATACATTCACTCAATTCCTGAAGGGTAACTTGAATATACTTCATGTATGTTTGCAGCGTAACCACCTTTTCTTCCATAATTTGTGGTTCGCCTTCCTCAGGATCATCATCTGACTTTGTCATCCTTGATCCCCTTGTTGTCTTAACGTTTTCTAGCTTCTCAAGTACCTCACCAAGCTTTATGTAGAGAGATCTAGTGAAAACCATAAACCACAGGAATTTACCCTAGAAACTAACCTTGCTCTGATACCAACTTGATACGTATGATCTCTATACCTTGGTAACTATTACTATAAAGGCGGAATTCAAAATAATAATAGACGAGAAACTTAGAAGAACACAAAACACAAGTAGTAATTCGAAGAAAATATCTTCTCTAGATTATGAACAAGAAAACGATTACAATTCTCTCTTTGTTACGCTCACAATCTTCTTTAAACAGTGGATCAACCTTAAACTGTTTGCTAGGTTTTCTGTGCCTAGAATCTGTGTAGGTGTGTCTATATCAAGAACACACTAACTAGATGTGTTTAGTTATGAACTAAACATCCCTATTTATACGCTTTGTTTGGTTTCCCAAACGTCTTAGGAATCTATTTCCTTTTGTAGGAATAATTCCCTTTCTAGGTATATTACCTAAACTAAGAATACTGCTCAAAACAATACTCCTTCCTAAACTAGGAATTTATACTAAACAAGGAATCCTTCATAATATAGGATTCTATCCTCTTGAGGATCACTAGTTCCCAGGAAAAGGAATATACACATGTATCATTTCCCTATTTGTGCCAGCAAAGAATCTCAAACAAGGTGCTAATACACCAAAGTCAGTTTCCAATCATATATATAAAGTCTAAAAAGTTGGGGATCAACCCAACAAATCCGGTCAGCTGAAAATATGATCCTCCAACAAGAATGATTAGTACGCACAAAGCTAAAACTGAATTCAATCTTATCCGTCACATAACTCGAATCTACCCAATCATATGTCGTAATGTGAGGTAAATCGGATTCTGGGATAATAAATAAGTATGGTTTAGAGAATTGAACAGTTGTTGTACACCCTAAATCTGGTTTTATGTCCGAGGAGAATTTCCAGTAATTCTTTCTCATAAGTTGAGATCCCCATGAATTTGGTACTTATAGCTTTGCTGAAGAAGGCAATAGGTTTTCCCTCCTGCATAAGAACTGCACCAATTACCTTGTCACAGGCATCAACTTCTACTATAAATTCCTTTTTGAAGTTAGGTAGGGCAAAAACTTGTGTACTGCACATGGCTTCTTGTCATTTAACAGGATGCCCCTTATCTTTTCTTAGGCGCGCTTAGCCAGAGTTACGTAGTAGTAAAATAGTTAGCATTAATTAAGGTCTAATTAGCCGTTTTTAGTTAATTAATTAGCTATTAGTGCCAACGGCCGGGATCTGCGCATCTTGGAAGTCAGTATTAGGGTTACGCTCATATATCTTTCTCTTGTTGTTTTCCTTTGGAGGCAGAAAAGAGTTAGGTAAAGAATATTGTTCTCTCAGGAATGAGACAGTGCATTGTTCTCTCAGGAATGAGACAGTGAGATTCGTTTAGGGTTTGTTATCCAATAAATATGAGTTATATTTCATCTTGAATCTGTGTTCATCATATCAACTTGATATTACATAACAATTGTTATCAGGAGCAGGTTAGATCCATCATGACATGACCAACAATTAAGGAGTTATTCGTTATTCCTGACCCTGCTTCATCTTAATTGTTATTTGAACAAAAAGAACACAATAAAAATCCTCGTTTTCAAATTTGATAGAGTACTTATCAGCAATAGCAGAACGTGGATATGCTCAAAGAAAGGACGATGCTGATAAGAGTGATAGATTGATGTCATTATTAGAGAGATTGGTTCTTCCAAACGCTGAGTCACAGAAGAGTACAGCAGCAGTTTTAAATGATATAACATCAAATGTCAAGAACAAGGCAGCAGAAGGGGAATCAAGGAACAATGAATACGCTGAAGAATAACATGGTGAAGGTACGTAAAAAAGCGGGGGTCTAACAACCACACCCAATATTTCGCTTAGAAATATGTATGGACAAACTCCAATATACTTTCTAGAGAATCAACTAGACAGTCATACTCAATCTATATTAAAAGTATATAAAAGAGTTTATATCTCAATCTCTCGATTTGATCTTTACTCAAGCAAATAGAAATCTGCGAGTTTTTTATCAAAGAGAGATAACTTGGATGGTACCAAAGACCAATATCCAAGTGTCAATCAATTTAAATCAACAACCAAAAAGGTCGGATATTCTAATTGATTGAACAACGCACAACCTGTGATATTTCAATTATATAAACAAATATAATGCGGAGTAGAAAAAACATAGACACCAGAATTTTTTTAACGAGGAAACTGCAAATGCAGAAAAACCCCGGGACCTAGTCCAGATTGAACACACATTGTATTAAGCCGCTACAGACACTAGCCTACTCCAACTTAACTTCGTACTGGACTATAGTTGAACCCCAATCAGTCTCCCACTAATTCAAGGTACAGTTGTACTCCTACGCCTCTGATTCCAGCAGGATACTGCACACTTGATTCCCTTAGCTGATCTCACCCACAACCAGAGTTGCTGCAACCCAAAATCGAAGACTTGATAATAAACAAATCTGTCTCACAAAGAAAAGTCTATCAAAGGATAAATCTGTCTCCCACAGAAAAACCCTAGGTTTTTGTTCCGTATTAAGATATGAAATCAATGTGAACAGGAACCAATTGATAATCCGGTCTTATATTCCCGAAGAACAGCCTAGATTAATCAATCACCTCTCAACAGTCTTACTTAAATACACAAGAGGACGTCGAGGAATCACAAACAGTGAGACGAAGATGTTTGTGACTTCTTTACCTTGCCTATCGGAGAACTCTCACGATCTCAAGCAATCAAAGATTGTACTCGTATGATAGAAGATGCAAGATCAGATCACACAACTACGATAAAAGTAGTATCGATCTGGCTTCACAATCCCAATGAAGTCTTTAAGTCGTTAACCTGGTTTTAGAGAAGAAAAACAAAGGTTAGAGGAGAATCGACTCTAGCGAGCGCACTAGTATCACACAGACGTGTGGGGATTCGTTTTGCCCAATGCTAGATGTCTCCTTTATATAGTCTTCAAATCAGGGTTGTGCCTTAGTTACAAAGCAATCAATATTCACCGTTAGATGAAAACCTGATTTAGATTCAAGCTAATATTTCTCAACCGTTATATCGAAAACTTAGCTTGTCACACACACTTGAGATATACGTTTATTGGGTTTGTGAAAACCGTGCCCAAACGTGTACGTGTATGTTGGTTCAACATAGTAACCCAAAAGGTCAACCATATGAGCGTTTCATATTAACCTTGTTCTTCTTCACCATAAGTATTTAAATTGACTCAAATGAACTAGTTAGAGAGTTGTTCAATTGCTATGAGATCTTATATAACTACACAAGACACAATTGAAACAAAGATGATTCGATTGAATCGGCTCATGAACTTTATAGCCACAGTTTGCATACTGCATTCCTTAGTAATTTAAGTTTCATGTTCAGAGCACATCTTTAGATCGTAACTCACTCAAGTACGTAAACAAGTTCGCGGACTTAAGACAACCGACAGAGTTTTCCAAACTCAGCAGAAAATCTCAGCAAGGAGACTTCCGCCAGTTCGCGGACTAAACACACAAACGAGTTTCTGGAAAATCCCAGCAGAAATTCTCGGTAAGAGAACTTCCGTCAGTTCGCGAACTGAGTTCGTGGACTTGGCAAAGCCATTTCCTCCGGTTTCTCTCAATCAACAAAGTTCGCAAACTTCGAATTAAGGAATAGGACTTATGCACATATATGTTTCCACACAATGCTTATATCCATCATTGGTTATATAGACCTAAACTCTCATTCCAACCATTGAAACATTCTTAGAGGACGTTATATAGTTGTTACACTATTTCTTGTCAAAGCGATTTTCAAAGTGATTGAAACATTATGACTTTCGTCATTAGGTGAAGATAAACCCGATCAAAGCGAAACATTTACCAACACATGATTTCAAGATATAGATAGGCGAGATATACTCGGCTCGAAATATTAAATGTGTATGATTCAGTCTATATAGCATACGACTTTTGTCTCATAAGAAGTAGGAGATAGAAGAGATAGACTTTTGAGTGATAGATAAATTCAAGTCTCCACATACCTTTTTGTTGATGAAGTTCCACGGTTGCTTGAGTAGATCTTCGTCATTGTATGATGAACCGCCATGAAGTCCTTGAGCTCAACTACACTTTTCTATCCTAGTCCGAGACTTAGCTATGTAGTCTAGAAATCAAGACTCATTGTTTTTATCACTAACATTGACAAACATGCTTGATATAACAACGCATGCGAGGTCGACCGAGCTATGATCTAACAATCTCCCCCTTTGTCAATTTTAGTGACAAAACTATTAATACATATGGAATACAAAAAAGATAAACTTTAGTGGCTCCTATTCCATAGTCTAATCTTCAACGTTTCCTGAAATCTTCGTCCTTCCAAGTACTCCAAGGATCCCAAAGGTTGTAAGTTTAGCATCACCGTTGTTGAAGATCCGTAGTTATAACAATGAGAGAAATCGAGATTCTCGATCATCATTATACAGTGACATAGTATTATTATGTAACATCAAAGTCCAATTGCATCACGACTTTAACAATAATATTACGTTGATATGTATCACTCCCCCTAGTCAATACTCCATATCACATGGAAACCACTCCCCCTTACACAATGATCCGAAAACCATATGTATATGTAGTAGAACTACACATTAATTCTCCCCCTTTTTGTCAATAAAATTGGCAAAGGTACAAGAACGGGTTCCTAATGAAATTTCCGAGAAGAGACGTTTCATAGACTAAAAGAAGAAATACCAACTTAATTTAGATGCAATCATAAAGCCGAAGCTAAATGAATTCATCAAGGAGTTTTAAGATACAAGATAACCCCTATAAAATTCCACAGCCGCACACCCCGCAAGATATTACCATTAAGCACAAGTTCAAAAGAACTCTCCCCAATTTGATGTCATTCCTGAGAGAACAACAAGAGCGACCTTAATTTCGAAAGAAAAGAAGGATTTTTAATTGGACACCAAAAACCATAGGAAAATGATTTTCTATATCCTAAACAAAATCAAATTAATCACAAGTAAACCCATGATTAATTTAATTAGAATATGCAACTAAATCAAACCACAAAAGTGATCAATTTAATTGATTGTGCTCAACATAAGTAAACTTACGGAGCTACGACTAAGGTAATCATACGGTGATGGCTAACTTAATCGTTCACATACTCAACATAAAGAAAACCTTACGAAATATACGACTACGTCAACCAATAGAACATAGTTAGTATAGTTGTTCATATACTCAACACAAAAACTTGTGGAATATATGAAAACTCAACTAGACTAATTACAAGAGAACCCATAATTAATCTAATTGTAATACAAACAACCAAACTAATCACGAAGGTAATCAATTTAATTGTCAAAAGTTTTGCTCGATAAAAGAAGACTTTCGGAGCAAATAACTAAATAACCAACCAAGATGGTTAATTTAGTTCATAATGCTCAACATATAGCATATTATGGAACAACCAACAAAGCCAATAAGAATAATCGACTTAGTTGTATCGTGCTCAACATAAAACACACAATGGATCCTTCATGGTAATACAAGAAGAATGGATCAATGAATATCAATACCGTGGAACATACAAGGATCTATTGTATCTTTCTATCACTATATGAATAATGACATAATAGACTTTATCCTTGTCACACAAAAGATTTTATCCTATTTTCCATCAAATAAATGACTGCATGGGCATAACTTTTGTATTTGTCAAAAGTCCATTCGTCATTTCATCAATACGAAAACCAATTCATGAACGATTTTACTTTTGACAACATATGGGACCTTCAAGTTCACGGACGCAAACAATACATATCCCATAAAAATATTGCAATATCACAAAATCATAAAGATTAATACTGCAATAACATCATCCTCCAAATATTTTTAGAATTTAAACCAATAAATCTAAAAACATGAAGATGAAAACTTTGGACATAGCTATGTGTAATCACAATAATGGCTATTCCAAACTCTAGTAATCCTTCTCAAAAACAAGAATAAATTCTCATAAGAAGTTTCCTAGGCATCAAGACAAACTCGTAATGCACATATAAGATGATTTGTCCTTAGAGGGTAGAATCAATCTTTTCCCCCGGATTTACACCAAGAATATCTACCAAAGGTGTATAAAAATATTTTCTTAACAAAGAAGAACATACAAAGTCATTAACGACCATGCACCATAGTTCACATAAAATGATTGTGAACATTCAAGAATCCCATAGTAATGCGTGTTACGACCAATTCTTGAACTTCCTTCTTTGTGATTCACCAACAACATTCTTGTAAAAGATACAAATTAGCTTATAAGAGTATTATTCCAAGAATCCAAGTGCCCAAGTTCAAGAGAAGTGGAACAAGTGCAACGAAACGGAGCAAAATACTCAAAAACAAGAGACAAGACAAATACCAATATTAACTCATCCAAATTCAAGATTTGTCATCTTCATTTTGAAGAGAATCCAAAGAGGAAGAGGATGCAAAAAGAATGAGGTCAATCCGAGTTCGAACTAAGAAGTTACGGCCAAAACAAATTTACCGAATATCGACGTCAAGTATGCATACGGGTTTGCAAACGAATTTTCGTATCCTGGAGCAGTATGCAGACGGGGTTTGCGAACTTAAACCCATGGATTTTGGTTTTAAATGATGTTATGCATACTGAGTATGTGTACCATGAAGTCCGAACATCCCGAACTAATGTTTTCAAACCTAAACATTTAAGAACGTTAAACACAGATCAAGTTAGGTAGAAATTAACGATAAGCAAGGTACATGGATCATTATAAGTACTAAAACAAGTAATAAAAACATAAAACTTGCTCAAGTTTATAGACATACCTTTTTAGAAAAGTCCAATTGAATTCTACAGCCTTACCGAATATAATTTGTGCGCCCCAGTTGTTGTGCTTCCCTCACC
Source organism: Papaver somniferum (assembly GCF_003573695.1). Classification (NCBI taxonomy): domain Eukaryota; kingdom Viridiplantae; phylum Streptophyta; class Magnoliopsida; order Ranunculales; family Papaveraceae; genus Papaver; species Papaver somniferum. The sequence continues at coordinate 103,514,974 of NC_039360.1, read as the reverse complement.
GTATACATAGCAGGGCATTTCTTGGTAAGGATGCACTTTCAACACAAACAAGTTATGTTGAGGTGAATAATGTCTTGCTCACCATGGCACCAAGAAAGAGTTTCTTTCCAACAACTCTTAAATCTTGTAGTGTCGAGAAACACCCAAGGAACTGTTTTTATAAGTCTATCAAAGAACTTCAAGAGAACCCAAAAAGATTTGTGTTTCTGATTTCTTGTTTTCCAACTTATAAAAAACAGTTTCTGCAGATAGTTTTTAGTACTGCGAAGGCAAATTCTTTTGATAAAAAGAGACGTCCTAGATTCTTCATAAAAGAAGATAATACTACTATCTTGATAGGAAGTATCAGGAATTGAGCAACAAGTCAATTCATGCTTTGAGGTGATACACTCAGATAACTGAGATTTAAACTCCTCTTGTAATTATTTACCTTATCACAACTAATTGGATTACGCAGAGGAGGAGCATTGCTCTCACTGATTAGTAAATCAATATCAACCAAAATATGAATATTATTCATCATAACTTGATTTAGCCTGTCAAGAGATTCTTGCTCTTTCTGGAGGTATAACTCAACATCAAGAGATAAGCTCTCAAGCTTCTTTTCAAGCCCTGAAAACACTTCAAGGGATTTTAAACCTGGTGGACGTTTAGATAGAACTTCTTCTACATATTTTATTAAATCAGTCATAGAAGAGAATTCTGAAATCCCTGGATCTGGTGGTGCATTTATTGAGATAGCACTACTGTCCATAGAGTCAGATCGCTACAAACACAGACTTGTAAGGTATTGAACATGTTTTCCTGATCTGATACCAATTGAAAAAGCGAGGGTCTAACAACCACACCCAATATTTCTTAGCAATCTGTATGGATAAACTCCAATATACTTTCTAGAGAATCAACTAGACAGTCAGACTCAATCTAGATTAAAAGTATATCAAAGAGTTTATATCTCAATCTCTCGATTTGATGTTTACTCAAACAAATAGAAATCTGCGAGTCTTTATCAAAGAGAGATAACTTGGATGGTACCAAAGACCAATATCCAAGTGTCAATCAATTTAAATCAACAACCAAAAAGATCGGATATTCTAATTGATTGAACAACGCACAACCTGTGATATTTCAATTATATAAACAAATTAATGCGGAATAGAAATAACACAGACACCAGAATTTTGTTAACGAGGAAACTGCAAATTCATAAAAACCGCGGGACCTAGTCCAGATTGAACACACACTGTATTAAGCCGCTACAGACACTAGCCTACACCAAGCTAACTTCGTATTGGACTATAGTTGAACCCCAATCAGTCTCCCACTAATTCAAGGTACAATTGTACTCCATCTTAAGATATGAAATCAAGGTGAACATGAACCAATTGATAATCCGGTCTTATATTCCCGAAGAACAACCTAGATTAATCAATCACCTCTCAACAGTCTTACTTGAATACACAAGAGGACGTCGAGGGATCACAAACAGTGAGACGAAGATGTTTGTGACTTCTTTATCTTGCCTATCGGAGAACTCTCACGATCTCAAGCCAATCAAAGATTGTACTCGTACGATAGAAGATGCAAGATCAAATCACACAACTACGATAAAAATAGTATCGGTCTGGATTCACAATCCCAATGAAGTCTTTAAGTCGTTAACCTGGTTTTAGAGAAGAAAACCAAAGGTTAGAGGAGAATCGACTCTAGCGAGCGCACTAGTATCACACAGACGTGTGGGGATTGGTTTTTCCCAATGCTAGATGTCTCCTTTATATAGTCTTCAAATCAGGGTTGTGCCTTAGTTACAAAGAAATCAATATTCACCGTTAGATGAAAACCTGATTTAGATTCAAGCTAATATTTCTCAACCATTAGATCGAAAACTTAGCTTGTCACACACACTTGAGATATACGTTTACTGGGTTTGTGAAAACCGTGCCCAAACGTGTACGTGTATGTTGGTTCAACATAGTAACCCAAAAGGTCAACCATATGAGCATTTCATATTAACCTTGTTCTTCTTCACCATAACTAGTTCAATTGACTCAAATGAACTAGTTAGAGAGTTGTTCAATTTCTATGAGATCTTATGTAACTACACAAGACACAATTGAAACAAAGATGATTCGATTCGATTGAATAGACTCATGAACTTTATAGCCACGGTTTGCATACCGCATTCTTTAGTAATTTAAGTTTCATGTTTAGAGCACATATTTAGATCATAACCCACTCAAGTACGCAAACAAGTTCGCGGACTTAAGACAACCGACAGAGTTTTCCAAACTCAGCAGAAAATTTTGGCAAGGAGACTTCCGCCAGTTCACGGACTAGGTTCGCGGATTGAGTTCGCGGACTAAACACGCAAATGAGTTTTTGGAAAATCCCAGTAGAAATTCTCGGCAAGAGAACTTCCGCCAGTTCGCGGACTGAGTTCGCAAACTGAGTTCGCGGACTTGGCAAAGCCAATTCCTCCGGTTTCTCTCAATCAAAAAAGTTCGCAAACTTCATACTAAGGAATAAGACTTATGCACATATGTGTTTCCACACAATGCTTATATCCATCATTGGTTATATAGACCTAAACTCTCATTCCAACCTTTAAAACATTCTTAGAGGACGTTATATAGTTGTTGCATTATTTCTCGTCAAAGCGATTTTCAAAGTGATTGAAACATTATGACTTTCGTCATTAGGTGAAGATAAACCCGATCAAAGCGAAATGCTTTACCAACACATGATTTCGAGATATAGATAGGCGAGATATACTCGGCTCGAAATATCAAATGTGTATGATCCAGTCTATATAGCATACGACTTTTGTCTCATAAGAAGTAGGAGATAGAAGAGATAGACTTTTGAGTGATAGATAAGTTCAAGTGTCCACATACCTTTTTGTTGATGAAGTTCCATGGTTCCTTGAATAGATCTTCGTCGTTGTATGACGAATCGCCATGAAGTCCTTGAGCTCAACTACACTTTTCTATCCTAATCCGAGACTTAGATATGTAGACTAGAAATCAAAACTCATAGTTTTGATCACTAACATTGTCAAACATGCTTGATATAGCAACGCATGCGAGGTCGACCGAGTTATGCTCTAGCAGTACGTATGTTCTGTCTAACAATAACTACATCTCTCACAGACCCCCAAAGTTGGATTTCCCTAGGTTTGATGGCGACAACCCAAAAGGGTGGCTTCGTAAATGCGAAAGATTCTTCTTGATCAACAGAGGCATTGAAGAAAAAGATTATGTGGGTACTGCTTCTTTATACATGGAGGGTAAATCAGATTTGTGGTTCTTTGATCGCTGTCGTAGGCGTCAAAAATAATATTACTTTCTCACTACTCAAAATATAAAATATAGTAAGGGCAAGAAAGGATCGTTCCCACAGAGAGGTATTGGATTGTCAATATGTTTTGGTTTCTTATGGCAAACAAGGGGGGATTTTATGTAACTAAACTAAAATAAAAGTAAATAAAGAAATACACAAGTAAATCAAATAAGATGAGAATATTGGTTAAGGATTTCATTTTCAGTCACAAACATGTTCTTGCCTTAATAATTAGAATTGATATTTAATCTCTCATTATCAAAGGCCCTAGGATACCTTGATCGCAATTTTATCCCGCAAACCTCCTCATATCATCAACAAACACATTAAAAGATGCGAATATGAATTTTATCTAAGAGAACAACCTAACGTGTAAAAGCACTAATCAAGTTTAATTCCCTAGATGTATTAAGTTCTATGAAATCAGGCCAATCAAATAAATCGAACGTGTAAAAGCACTAGTCCGATTTAACAAAGGTTATGATTCACTTGTGACTACTAGGATGTATCACTACAAGCAATATCCACAATTATGCTACTTGCAATCAGAAATTTATCACTTTTGCGTATAATAAATTCTAATCTAGCAATAAAGATGAAAGCAAACTCAATCGATTCGCGGCTCGACTAAACAAGCATTCAAATCATGTAACAATATTAATGGTGAATCATAAACGAAAATACTGAGACAAAACTAATTTATCAAACAAGGATTCATGTTATATGAAATCAACTTTATCCATAACCAATAATAAAAACTAGGTACTCATGTTCATGGAGTTCATAACAAGGAGGAAGATAAAACCTATCATGTTTCTAAACCCTAGAAATGAAAGTAGAAGAAAAGATAATATCGAGATGATAAGATCAAAGAGATCTTATATATCCTCCCCTGTAGTGTAAATTGGCTTTCCTAAGAAAAGTCCCGACAAAGCCTGACCACCTCCACCATATTATAACTCACGTTCCAGCCCACTAGGTATCCACATCCCAGTCAATACAAGCCCATGTAGAATTCACTAAGCATGTCAGTCTTGTGGAACTGACAAGGCATTCAGCTCTAGCATCACCTTAGCCTACACTTCCACAAATCTCCACCTGCATCTCACTGCAAAAACTGAAGCAACAACCAGCAACATCACAGACTGAACCATTATCTATCCACATGCACCATTTCAGACTCAAGTCCATTACAGACTTAGATGCATCAGGTTAAGTTCTCCAAGCTAACTCCATGACTCAACACCACTGCTTCCATTAGGTCCTCAACTCTTCCATTCATTCTCTGCCTGCACGTTGTTCGTTCTATATTTCCTTGTAGTCTCGATATCTCTCCAATCTCAATGCCCAACTCCAGATCCTTGCGTTTCCATTCTGCAGCTTCAGTGACTGCAATCTCTATCCTCCCTGTCACATTTCATCTGCAGCACCACTGCACGTTGCAGTTCAGCTCACTGCCATAGCTCAGCTACAACCATTCACTAGACAAGCTCCTAAAGTACCTCAAATCCCAGTCCATTCATTCCTTGTTCTTCACAGCCTCGCCAACACTTCCCTTTGCAGCACACTCATCACAGCTCCATATCCTGCAAACCATTCACCACTTCAGCTCAAATCTTCCCTGCAATACAACCTAACATTCATCTAATCACTCTGCTTCAGTCCTGCGACACCAACCATCTCCAGCTGTAGCTGCAATACTTGAATACTGCACACAACTGCAGCTTCTTCACTTTATGCCTGCACAACCCCATTTGCATATACTTGCATATACAAACACCACCAGTTCCTGGCACTATGCTTGTAAACCCCTTGCAATCACTGTAGAGGTACCATATTTAATTCCAGCCTTCATCTCAGCTGCACATCACCAGAACCAACATTGATTCTCTTGCAAAACACCAGGAAACAAACCACCAACTGCAGTTCAAACCATCATTCATGCTATACCCATGTCAACACTTCAGCCACACTGACTCATTCCACCTTCTTGACCTTGTAATTAACAGCACCAATTTCTTCATCTCACCACCACAGTTCAACCACACAAATTCAAGCTAAAACTAACCCAAATTTCATTCATCAGTCACAAATCTCGATGTAGATTAATAGTAACAAAACTCATCCTCATAATCAAACATGAATGAATATCAACACCGAAATCTTCTTCTTCACACCCTGTAGCAATTCGGCTGAAATCCCATCTCAATTGAAGCTCAGAACCCTAACTCTAATTCGGTGAAGAACAATAAAGCACAAATCTCCCTGATTCATTTTCGATTCTCCATTATTTCTTCTTCCTCAAAAACACCACAAATCCCAAGAGAAGCAACCTCTCTCTGCTGATTTCTCGGGAAACAATTCACCACAGCGACCATCTATTCGACTCACTTGCAGCAGCACACACAAACCCCTTTGAATCTCCTTCATTTCTTCAATCAAAAATCACCCCTATCTCTTCTTACACAGTTGCAGTAGAAATGGAGAAAGAACTGATTTCTTCTCGACCTATGTATGTCAAAATGAATGGGATGGCTATCAACACCCAGGGGTGCTTTTAGCAATTCTCACTAAACACCAATAGTTTTCCCTTATCCTTGACGAGGCTCCAGGTATCTCTCGCCTGTAATTGTATCAACTTGGCTAGTATCTCCTTCTTTTGTTCCAGATGACTCCATTGTACCTAATAAACTCAAACGCAAACATAAGATACATAATTTGCAAGAAAAGTAGCAAAGAAAGCATAAATACTAGATATAAAATTAGGTATTTTAGACACCTATCAAATGCCCCCACACTTAGACTTTGCTAGTCCTCGAGCAAATCAAACAAAACAATTTTAAAACATACATACAACTCTGTGTCGTCGAGGCTACGGTCACACTTAGCATGTATAACGAGTCTTTAAACCCCTATGTGTCCCTAGTGGACGAGTTTTACTCTCGTGAGGGTTTACTAGAGATATACCCACAAAACCTATTTTTCCAACTTACTAGTTTCTCGTAATGATAGCATCCAACGCGCTAAGAAGACATAGAGATTCTGCACACTAGTAATAAGAAGTTAGACATATAAATGAACACAATCTCATCCTTAAAAGTTGAGAGAGAAATAACCATCCCTATCGAAAGAAATTCGGGTTCGGAGTGATCAAAAGTCTCGACTCTGCCTCACAAGAAAGGGTTTTATGAAGTTGCTCTCAATAATAAATAGCTTTTTATGGGTCACACATGTGTCCAGGTAGGAATGAAGAGAGAATCCTGCGACACCTTGAATGATAGGAAGTCAAAAACCCTCCGAATTATTTTGAAAACCCACATCTTTTATTCATTTTGAAAAAACTTTTTTATGACGATCTCTAAGAAAGGAAATCAACCACTTAACGAATGTGGGAATATGCTTACTTACCTCGTTATCCGTTCGGCGTGCAGTTAGCACCACTCTCACATCATCCATAGAAACGTCTTCGGTCTTCAATCCTTGTCTTCATCTTCGTTTTCGGTCTTCAACTAGTGATGATAACTCTTGAACTTCGTAAAATCTTGACAATGTAATTCTTTCCTCTAATTCCTTATTGCTTGAAACTTCATTATGGATATTTCTTCTTTCCATTGGCTCTATTGACAGAATAAAACTAAAAACAAACTATACAAACCCAAAATAAGATACAATGAATTTTTCTTGTCTCTTTTTTTTTCCTCTTTTTTTTTCCTTTTTTTTTATTGAGACAAGAAAAATAAAACAAATACAAAAACAAAACAAAACAAAACAAAATAATAAAACTAATAATAAACCTAACAAAATTTTCTCTTGTCTCTTTTTTCCTCTTTTTTTCTTCTTTTCTTTTTCTTTTTCTTTTTTTTTTTCATTTTTTTTTGACAAGGGACTTGGCATAACGATGACCATGTCCCAAGTTTTTTTTTTTTAGAACAAGAGAAAATAATATACAAATAAGATAAAATAAAAAATGCTAGTACAAAGGCCATGGTGTAAGTACTTTACCGCTTGATTTTTCACCACTTGTATGTCTCGATATCATAAACTCCTTGAACTCTCATGTTAATAATCTTCGCTCTTGTACAATAGTCTTCAACTTGTAAAAATTCTGCTCATTGTCTTGTTGCTTTACTTGAATCTGAAACCTGTTCATTTCTGTACCGTTGCTCGTAAACCTTGAACGTCTTCAACTTTCCTTCGAATTTGTAATGCTCCTCTTGTTGATGATGATGGTGTTTCTACGGACCTGTTGGTGTAGAGAGAGATAGAGTGGATGGTGCTAACTGCGAACAAGATTACAAGTGGTATGTAAGTTAGCAATTCGATGTCACCATCATGATTGACAAAATAGCACTCAAGAGATCAAAGTAGTGCTTCTATTGGTGGGAGGTTGGGTAGCTCACCATTCTACCCGGAGTTTACGTACGGTGACACACACTCTAAAAGCACAAATTTAGACAGGTACAAAGAAGTGAAGGTCGGTGCCTCTCATGATGTAACATGGGTAGTCTCCACTATAGGGGACCACAACTCTAATACCGAATTCAATCTGCACCTTATTTTCCACTGGCATGGTTAAATCCAACTTTGACTCTCGTACAAGTAAGAAACCCGATCATGTTCTCTGTCATCTCTAAGTTCAGTCACTCTTGTGAGAATCTCAATGTAATCTTAGCGACATGTATACTATGTGACTCTAAACTAACTACAAGTTGGAGTTTGTTTATTCACTATTTTACACAAAAGTTGAAAATTTCATGAAAAATTTACAATGCAAATGCTTAACCACTCCCCACACTTAAACTTTACATTGTCCTCAATGTAGATTGAATCGTCCAAAGAAAGTCAAGGTGGGAAATCATATAATGATATGCGACAAGAAATCAGAAAAATAAAAACATAACAAGAAAAAGCTAAAAGATAAGAAATACAAAACTAGTGGGTTGCCTCCCATGCAGCGCTTGGTTTAAAGTCGTCAGCTTGACTTGCAAGTTGAATTCCCCATACACCAATAATTTGAAAAGTTGGGAATCCATCCATAGAACCTGTTTTCCAAACACTAGCTTCACACAAATATTAGTATGATAAAACATAAATGAAGCTATTAACTGATAGAAGTTTCCCACACACTTATTCTTTTCCACACTTGGAAGTGGATAAAGAATATAGAATTCAGGAACTTCCATGGTTTCTTCTTTACAAACATCCATAGTATGAGAATAAAATGTTTCTAATGACGGATATCGAGAAATAAAGTCATTTAACAATATTCTCGAAGCACATACATTCAAGCCAATAAGAGATAAAGGAGAAGAAACAATATGCAAAGGGTTAGACAAACCTTGCATAATCTCTTGTATCACATAATCCTCTTCATCCTTGAAAAACTCAAGTGAATTACTCACCTCTTTTATATCATGGTCCTCTATCAAATCTTGCAACCATTCTTCGTCCGTTTCTGCCTTAACCAAAGTCTCGACATAAACATCATCGTTACAATTCTTTGCAAGCTCAATTGGGTCTTCCACAATATTGGTCAAATCGGTCACATTCTCAACACACTCGTCATCATTAGGCTCAAACCTTGTTGCAAGGAAGTTCTGTAAAACACTAGTTTCATCATACTCGTGTACCTTTTCAATAGGTGTTTGATCATTATAAAGATCAAGAGTTGAGTCGACTACACTAATGTCATCAAATATCTCCAAAGGTTGGTCCTTTTCAACACAATCATCTTCATTTTCAGACTCACCATAATAAGAATCGTCGTCAGTTTCCCAACCTTTATCACGACGCCGTTTAAGCTCCATGTGAATGGTCCTACTAATTTCATCGAAAAGCTCTTCCGAGGCTCCATCATCTTCCAACTTGTATAATTTCTGTGCAAGTTTGCTGACATTCACACGCTTACCACCATTGACTACAATAGGTTCTCTTTCTCATGACTCTTCCCTTTGAATGAGTGAATGATCATAACTACGATCCGGAGTCGGGTAAGAAAAAGTGTTGCAGAAATTGGTTTGTGCGATGTTCAGTCCATTTATAGCATTCATACATCTCAGATAAAGCAAACTGGAAGTAGAATTGTCCCACCTAGGTGCTTGACTTACATACCCACTACAAGGTTGTTGTTGGTATGTATGAAAATCACCATAAGCTCTTGGAAATTTATCATAGCCAATAAATTGGTTCCGGTCGTATTCCATAGATGGTGGGCAATCGTCATAGTGTTGAGGAGGTTGAAAACCGTATCCATTGCTCCAGTATGATCCTTCCATGTGACAATAAGTACCTGAAACAAGAGTTCTCAAAACTACGTCAAAACCATAAAATAATAAAAACTAAAAACAAAACTAAAAATAAGAAACCAAAAACAAGTGACAACCGCTGCCTCCCCCGGCAGCGGCGCCAAAATTTGATCGTTGTCGTAGGCGTTAAAAATAATATTACTTTCTCACTACTCAAAATATAAAATATAGTAAGGGTAAGAAAGGATCGTTCCCACAGAGAGGTCTTGGGTTGTCAATATGTTTTGGTTTCTCATGGCAAACAAGGGGGGATTTTATGTAACTAAACTAAAATAAAAGTAAATAAATAAATAAACAAGCAAATCAAATAAGATGAGAATATTGGTTAAGGATTTCATTTTCAGTCACAAACATGTTCTTGTCTTAATAACTAGAATTGATATTTAATCTCTCATTATCAAAGGCCCTAGGATACCTCGATCGCAAGTTTATCCCGCAAACCTCCTCATATCATCAACAAACACAATAAAAGATGCGAATATGAATTTTATCTAAGAGAACAACCTAACGTGTAAAATCACTAATCAAGTTTAATTCCCTAGATGCATTAAGTTCTAAGAAATCAGGCCAATAAAAGCAACCGAACGTGTAAAAGCACTAATCCGATTTAACAAAGGTTATGATTCACTTGTGAATACTAGGATGTATCACTACAAGCAATATCCACAATTATGCTACTTGCAATCAGAAATTTATCACTTTTGCATATAATAAATTCTAATCTAGCAATAAAGATGAAAACAAACTCAATCGATTCGCGACTCGACTAAACAAGCATTCAAATCATGTAACAATATTAATGGTGAATCATAAACGATAATATTTAGACAAAACTAATATATCAAACAAGGATTCATGTTATGTGAAATCAACTTTATCCATAACCAATGATAAAAACTAGGTACTCATATTCATGGAGTTCATAACAAGGAGGAAGACAAAACCTATCATGTCTCTAAACCCTAGAAATGAAAGTAGAAGAAAAGATAATATCGAGATGATAAGATCAAAGAGATCTTATATATCCTCCCATGTAGTGTGAATTGTCTTTCCTAAGAAAAGTCCCGACCAAGCCTGACCACCTCCACCATATTATAACTCACGTTCCAGCCCACTAGGTAGCCACAACCCAGTCAATTCAGGCCCATGTAGAATTTACTAAGCTTGTCAGTCTTGTGGAACTGACAAGGCATCCAGGTCTAGCATCACCTTAGCCTACACTTCCACAAATCTCTACCTGTATCTCACTGCGAAAACTGAAGCAACAACCAACAGCATCACAGACTGAACCATTCTCTATCCACCTGCACCATCTCAGACTCAAGTCCATCACAGACTTAGCTGCATCAGGTTAAGTTCTCCAAGCTAAATCCATGACTCAGCACCACTTCTTCCATTAGGTACTCAACTCTTCCATCCATCCTCTGACTGCACGTTTTTCGTTCCAGCTTTCCCTGTAATCTCGAGCTCTTTCCAATCTCAATGCCCAACTCCAGATTCTTTGCGTTTCCATTCTGCAGATTCAGTGACTGCAATCTCTATCTTCCCTGTCACATTTCAGATTCAGCACCACTGCAGATTGCAGTTCATCTCACTGCCATAGCTCAGCTACAACCATTCACTAGCCAAGCTCCTAAAGCACCTCAAATCCCAGTCCATTCATTCCTTGCTCTTCACAGCCTCGCCAACACTTCCCTTTGCAGCACACTCATCACAGCTCCATATCCTGCAAACCATTCACCACTTCAGCTCAAATCTTCCCTGCAATATAACCTAATATTCATCTAATCACTCTGCTTTAGTCCTGCGACACCATCCATCTCCAGTTGCAGATGCAATACTTGAACACTGCACACAACTGCAGCTTCTTCATTTCATGCCTGCACAACTCCATTTTCATATACCTGCATATACAAACACCACCAGTTCCTGACACTATGCTTGTAAATCCCTTGCAATCACTGTAGAGCTACCATCTTCAATTCCAGCCTTCAACTCAGCTGCACATCACCAGAACCAACATTGATTCTCTTGCAAAATACCAGGAAACAAACCACCAGCTGCAGTTCAAACCATCATTCCTGCTATACCCATCTCAACACTTCATCCACACTGACTCATTCCACCTTCTTGACCTTGTAAACAACAACACCAATTTCTTCAGCTCACCACCACAGTTCAACCACACAAATTCAAGCTAAAACTAACCCAAATTTCATTCATCAGTCACAAATCTCGCTGTAGATTAATAGTAACAAAACTCATCCTCATAATCAAACATGAATGAATATCAACACCGAAATCTTCTTCTTCACACCCTGTAGCAATTCGGCTGAAATCCCATCTCAATTGAAGCTCAGAACCCTAACTCTAATTTGGGGAAAAACAATAAAGCACAAACCTCCCTGATTCATTCTCGATTCTCCATCGTTTCTTCTTCCTCAAAAACACCACAAATCCCAAGAGCAGCAACCTCTCTCTGCTGTTTTCTCGGGAAACAATTAACCACAGCGACAAACTATTCGATTCAATTGCAGCAACACACACAAACCCCTTTGAATCTCCTTCATTTGTTCAATCAAAAATCACCCCTATCTCTTCTTACACAGCTGCGGCAGAAATGGAGAAAGAATTGATTTCTTCTCGACCTATGTATGTCAAAATGAATGGGATGGCTATCAACATCCAAGGTTGCTTTTAGAAATTCTCACTAAACACCAATAGTTGTCCCTTATCCTTGACGAGGCTTCAGGTATCTCTCGCCTGTAATTGTATCAACTTGGATAGTATCTCCTTCTTTTGTTCCAGATGACTCCATTTTACCTAATAAACTCAAACGCAAACATAAGATACATAATTTGCAAGAAAAGTAGCAAAGAAATCATAAATACTAGATATAAAATTAGGTGTTTTAGACACCTATCATTCTTTGACTACCAGCTTGGTAAGGGTCCTATCTCTTGGTCTCAGTTTTGTCTTGCAGTTTGTACTCGATATGAAGATATAGCAAATGACAATTATGTGGGTATGTTCAACAAACTTATTCCAATATCTACTGTGGAGGAGTACTTTGAAAGATTCGAGACACTCAAAGCCATTATGCTAAGTAAAAACCCACACATGACTGATGCTTATTTTGTCCTCAGTTTCATGAGTGGACTGAAGGATGAAATAAAAACTACCATACAAATGTTTAAACCTTCCACTCTATCTGAAGTTTTCCAATTAGCTAGATTACAAGAGCTATTTGTAGAGGGTCAACAAAAGAAACTTAAATCCACTTACAAGTCATACCCTACCCCTTCTTATTTTCCCTCTACCTCCACAAAAACCACAAGTCACTCTACAATAACCAACCCACCAAAGACCCTCCCTAGACCACCCTTTCAACCCAGAACTTTTAAATCAAAAACCAATTATCTTCTTATCAAAAACTTACTCATGAACAACTAAAGGATAGGAAGGAAAGGGGGTTATGCTACATCTATGATGAGAAATTCACATTTGGTCATAAATGTAAGCAACAACAGGTGTACATGCTGGACTTAGATGAACAAGAGGAACCAACTAAACAACAAGACTTGAGAAGAAGAAGAAGAAGAAGAAGAAGAAGAAGAATGGTGATTCTACAGTTGAGTCTGACATGCAAATATCTCTCCATGCTCTTACAGGATGTACTAGTAGTGACACCATCAGAATACCAGGATATATCAAAAAGAGGTTCATCTTCATTCTGATTGGTACATGAAGTACCCACAGCTTTATTGATAAAGACTTGGCTCAACAACTGGACTGCTTAGTGGAATAGGCATCTCAACTCTTGGTCACAATGGCAAATGGTGATAAGACAGTCAGCTTTGGAATGTGTAAACATCTTCAATGGTCAACGCAGGGCAGAAAATTCAATGGAGACTTGAGGCTATTACCTCTTGGTGGATGTGACATGGTTCTAGGAGCAGATTGGCTCAGGACATTGGGAGATGTTGTATTCCACTTTGAGAAACTCTGCATCAGCTTTGTTCACAAGGGTAAGAAAATCACTCTCCCTGGTGCTAGAGAGAAACCTTCATTAAGGATGATCAGCACCAATGTTGTTACAAGGTTTCTTAAAAAGAATTCCCATGATATAATTGGTCACCTATTTTCCATTTATCCTACCCTACCGAAGCAAGAAATTCCACAACCTATACAACATTTACTACAAGAATTTACTGATGTTTTTTGAAGAACCTAAATATCTACCTCCACCAAGAACATTAGATCACAAAATACCACTTAAACCCAATTCAATACCCACCAGTCAAAGGCTATACATATTTCCCTATGTACAAAAATCTGTTATTGAATCATTAGTCAAGGAGGTGCTACAAGCTGGAATTATTCAAACAAGCCATAGCTCATTTGCAGCTCCAATCCTTCTAGTAAAGGAAAAGAACAATACATAGAGGTTTTGTGTTGATTATAGGAGGCTTAATGACATCACCATTAAAGATAAATTTACCATACCAATAATTGAAGAGTTTTTGGATGAACTCAATGGAGCAATGGTGTTTAGAAAGCTGGATCTCAGGTCAGGCTATCATCAGATCTTAATGCATATAGTTGACATTCACAAGATAGCTTTTAGGACTCATGAAGGGCACTATGAGTTCAAGGTTATGAATTTTGGATTGACTAATGCTCCAGCTACCTTCCAAGCACTCATGAATAAAGTATTCAAGCCTTATTTGAGGAAATTTATATTGGTATTCTTTGATGATATCCTAATCTACAGTTCCTCACATGAGGAACATGTTAAACATTTGAGGATTGTTTTGGACCTACTGAGACAACACAAATTGTATGCTAAACATTCTAAATGTTGCTTTGTCCAAGAAGAATTGGATTATTTGGGTCATATCATCACAGCTAAAGGGGTTGCAGCCGATCCTTCAAAAATAGCCAGCATGTTCTCCTCGACTACTCCTTCCTTCCTTAAGGAATTGAGGGGTTTCTTAGGCTTAAAAAGATATTATAGAAAGTTTGTTAAAGGGTATGGCACCATTTGCAAGCCATTGACTAATCTTTTGAAGAAGAATTCTTTTTCTTGGTCAGAAGATGATGACTATTAAGCAGATCATGAGCAGCACTCCAGTCCTATCCTTACCAAACTTTTCCAAACCCTTCATCTTAGAAGTTGATTCTTGTGCAAGAGGTATTGGTGTCGTTTTGATGCAAGAAGGAAGACCTATAGCATTTTACAAAAATCCATTGGGACTTAAATCTATGGGCCTGTATACTTATTAAAAGGAGTTATTGGCAATGGTCAGTGTGGTTACAAAGTGGAGAAGCTACCTGATGGGCAACCATTTTATTATCCATACTGACCAACAAAGTATCAAATACTTTATGGAGCAGAAGATGTCCACTGTGTTACAACAGAGATGACTTATGTTGGGATTTGATTATGAAATCAAATATAAAAGAGAAATGGAGAACAAAGCTGCAGATGCCTTATCAAGATTACCAAATTCACCCTTGAACTCCATCAACACCTCTCAACCTACTTGGGATTTGGATATTATCTTGAGTTATGAAGATGATGAAGCTGCCAATTCCATCATATCCAAGCTACTAATTTCCTCAGATGTTGTCAATAACTATACTTACATCAATGGAATACTGATGCATAGAGAGAACATTTATGTGGGGTCTGGTCATGGCATAAGGCATTCTATACTTACTTCCATACAAGCCTCTGCTATTGGAGGACACTCTGGTATTCAAGGAAGCTATATGAGGGCAAAGGCTTACTTCTACTGGCCAGGCATGAGGAGTGATATTATTGAGTTTGTGTCCACTTTTGATGTCTGTCAAAGAACCAAAGGAGAGCACACTTACCCAGCTGGGTTGTTGCAACCATTACCAATACCTGAACATGCATGGCAACATATAACCATGGACTTTGTTGAAGGTTTGCCTAAATCTGGAGGAAAGGATGTCATTCTGGTAATCATAGATAGGCTGACCAAATATGGCAATTTCATTGCTCTTAGCCATCCTTTCTCTGCCTCAACAATGGCTCAGCATTTTCTCAACAATGTCTTCAAGCTTCATGGGTTACCAACTTCCATTACATCTGATATAGATAAGATCTTCATTAGCAAATTTTGGAAAGATTTATTTCAAACAATTGGTACCAGCTTGAATCTAAGCACAGCCTACCACCCACAGACAGATGGTCAGACTGAGAGGGTAAATGATTGCCTAATGAATTACTGGAGATGCATGACAAGTCATAAACCTAAAGCTTGGATAAAGTGTCTACCTTTAGATGAATGGTGGTACAATTCTAACTACCATACTAGCATGGCCATGACTCCTTTTAAGGCACTTTATGGATACCAGCCACCACATTTGGCCTTTCCACTCTCAGTCACTACAGCTGTGACAGACCGGAAAATTACGCCTGGCGCGCCTGGGCACGCAGGCCATAACTTCCCTGGTGCGCCAAGATGAAGCTACGATCCGTGCCTTAAAGCTAGGCCAATGCACGTAAATTTTTCCTTGCAAGCATGCTCGTAGAGCATCATCTAGATAACTTAGCTTCTACACCGTTCCAACTTACCCTTGTTCCGCAAAGGGTTTAAAGCCTTGAAGGCTATGGTCAATGCATATTGCATGCATCACTGGCTCTCGAGTCTTGTCCAGTCATAAGACATGCCTTGGACCTACGCATAGGCCATTGCAGGCCTAACACTACCCTTTAGCTTGGGCATTACTGAAAGCATGCACTTGTCTTGCTCGTGCCAAGGGTGCATCAATCAGGCTCATGTCGTACTCTCTTTAGGCTTATGCAAGCTCTGTTAACTTGCATATCGATGTAGCTTATTTTTGAGGCCATGCCCAATGCGCCATTGGTACATGCTTAAGTTGAATGCCTTGATAGGAAGTATGAGCATCCAAGGAATGGAATGCAACTAGCCTCATCAAGTTTAGCCACAATCATCTCTTGCGTCGAGCTACCGATTCAGATGATATGAAAGGCCGGAATGCCGCAATCATCTCACAATTAGATGATATGAGAGAAAAAGTGTTGGACCGGCAATTTTGCAAATCATTGCGGTTGCCTATGTACCCTTCCCTACTCTAAGGGACCAAGCACAGACCATAGTTCATCCAAGAAGGGACAGAAAACTTAAACCAGCTCGTTTGCGAGGTCGTGGCCAAGCAATAATGGTAATGACCTAGTCCGTGTAGGTCGTTTCGTCAAAGGAATATATGATATGCCTTATCGAACCTGTGGCATGGCACAGTAATTCCCATGCTTAACATGTTCCATTGGCAAGTCTACGCAGCTATAAATGAGCCCTAAGCATCATTTACAACGTTCCGGATAAGCAATAAAGCTTACTTGGTGCATGGTCCGCATATGTACCTTCAACCAAGTACCCATCCCTCTATATGTTAACTTGACATTTTTAAAACTTAGATTAGGGGAGAAAATATCATTCATCAACTCCCAAGGTCGTGATGGCCGCACATGACTCCCCTGGCCAAATGCAATGTACGGTCGTGATGGTTGTACGTTCAGTTCCGGCTCACTGACCAGTTCCAATGCCCGGTCATGATGGCTGAACATTTCTTGAGCCAGGTCCAGTGAAGGGCCGTGATGGTTGTATGTCCGACTTTGGCCCATTGGCCACATTGATGTCCAGCCGTGATGGCTTTCCGCTGCCAACCCGATGTCCAGCCATGATGGTTGTCCGCTGCCAACCCGATGGCCAAGGGTCAACGTTCCTTTTTCTACGCAACGGAAGCTTTGGATGAAGCTTCATCTCGGGTCATGGCGCATCTTTTATCATGCCCCATGCTAAAAACACGGGGTGTTACAATATTCACCCCTTTAAAGAATTTCGTCCCCGAAATTCAAAACAAAACTATTGTGGACTAACTCTTCGGTTTGGATTCCTGAGCAAAATTCCCATACCAGATGCTCAGAAATCACGGGTTTCTTCAAGTTTGTCATGGAACATCAATTAGGATCTTCTGAGCAAATATTCCATACCGCATACTCAGGAATCCAAAAATAGTCCACAATGTTACCAAGAATCTCAGTTGGCCAGTTGCCAAAAGGATATCTAAACAAGGTATCCTAAATGTGCATCCCATACTACACACTCAGGGGTCCCTAAAGTTCTCAAAGTTGGTACCAACAAACTGTAGTACTATGTGGAACAGGATCCAGTTGCCTACCGTCCCTAATGGTCATCCAGGTTGTCACTCGTAAGCGGGATGCTAGCAGGGCCTGACAACGCACACCATTGGCCAGTTGCCAACGTGTGGGGATGATCAGTTCCATTGTCTACCCACCGTCCCTGAAGGTCTTCTGGATATCCACTTGTAAGTGGGGTGCCACTTAGTCCAGGAAAACTCACAGCACCCAAACAAGCTCAACTCGATTCACACAGTAACTGGCATAGCATTTACAAACTCCTTTCCGCGCAAAAGTTGGCATACTCTCCAACTTTATTTCCTTTTTAAAGGAAAATTACTCGTTGACGAGTCCACTCCGCACAGTCCCTAGAGTTATCTTGGAACTTGCTCTGATACCAACTCTGACGGACCGGAAAATTACGCCTGGCGTGCCTGGGCATAACTCCCCCGGTGCGACATGATGAAGTTAAGATCGGGAATTAAAGCTAGGCAAATGCACGTCCATTTTCCTTGCAAGCATGCTCGTAAAGCATCATCTAGCTAACTTAGCTTCCACACCGTTCCAACTTACCCTTGTTCTGCAAAGGGTTTAAATACTTGAAGGCTATGGACAATGCATCTTTCATGCATCACTAGCTCTCGAGTATTGTACAGGCATAAGACATGACTTGGACCTACGCATGGGCCATTGCAGGCCTAAAACTACCCTTTAGCTTGGGAATTACTGAAAGCATGCACTTATCTTACTCGTGCCAAGGGTGCATCAATCAGGCTCATCCCGTACTCTCATTAGGCTTATGCAAGCTCCGTTAACTTGCATATTGATGTAGCTTACTTTCGAGGCCATGCCCAATGCGCCATTGGTACATGCTTAATTTGAAGGCCTTGGTAGGAAGTATGAGCATCCAAGGATGGAATGCAACTAGCCTCATCAAGTTTGGCCACAATCATCTCTTGCATCGAGCTACCGAGCCAGATGATATGAGAGGCCGGAATGCCGTAATTATCTCACAATTAGATGATATGAGCGACAAAGTGCTGGACCGGCAATGCTGCAAATCATTGCGGATGCCTATGTACCCTTCCCTACTCTAAAGGTATCAAGCACAGACCGTAGTCTATCCACGAAGGGACAGAAAACTTAAACCAGCTCGTTTGCGAGGCCGTGGCCAAGCAATAATGGTAATGGCCTAGTCCGTGTAGGCCGTTTCGTCAAAATGCATATAGGATATGCATTATCCATCCCGTGGCATGACATAGTAATGCCCATGCTTAACATGTTCTATTGGCAAGTCTACGTAGCTATAAATGAGGCATAGGCATCACTTACACCGTTCCGGCTAAGCTATAAAGCTTACTTGGTGCATGGTCCGCATATGCACCTTCAACCAAGTATCAGTCCCTATATATGTTAACATGATATTTTTACAACTTAGATTAGGGGAGAAAAAATCATTCATCAACTTCCAAGGCCGTGATGGCCGCACATGACTCCCCTAGCCAAATGCAATGTACGGTCGTGATGGTTGTACGTTCAGTTCTGGCTCACAGGCCAGTTTCAATGTCCGGCCATAATGGTTGAACATTCCTGAGCCAGGTCCAGTGAAGGGCCGTGATGGCTGTATTTCCGGCTTTGGCCCATAGGCCACTCCAATGTCCAGTCGTGATGGTTGTCCGCTGCCAACCCGATGTCCAGCCATGATGGTTGTCCGCTGCCAACCCGATGTCCATCCATGATGGTTTTCCACTGCCAACGCATTGTCCAAGGTCCAATGTTCCTTTTCCTACTAACGGAAGCTTTGGATGAAGCTTCATCTCGGTCCATGGAGCATCTTTTAGCATGCGCCATGCTAAAAACACCGGGTGTTACAATAGTTGTTGCAAATGTGGTAGAATATATCAAGGAGAGAGACCAGATGCTGAGTTTGCTCATGGAGAATCTACACAAGGCTCAAGAAAGGATGAAGTTCTTTGCAGATAAAAACAGGAATGAAAGATCATTTGATGTGGGAGATGAGGTGTATCTAAAGTTACAGCCCTATAGGCAAACCTCCATTTCACTAAGAAGAAATCTCAAGCGATCAGCCAAGTATTATGGACCTTTCAAGGTAATTGAAAAGATTGGTTCAGTAGCATACAAGCTCCAATTGCCAGTCGGGTCAAGAATACATCCAGTCTTCCATGTATCCCAACTCAAGAAGTTAGGAACAACTATGTTATCGATATCACACTTTCCATTAGTAGATCGGCAAGGACAGATCAAGGTTGAACCAGCAGCACTGCTAGGGTAAAGGAATACTATGTGCAACAATATTTTTATTCCTCAAATCTTGATACAATGGGCCAACTCCAACACAGATGATGCTACTTGGGAAGATGTGGCACAAATCCGAGCTCATTTTCCAAAATTCTATCCTTGAGGACAAGGATGCTTTACAGAGGAGAGTATTGTCATGTAACAGGCCGCCCCTTATATGTTCTTAAGCGCACTTAGCCAGATTGCTATGTGTGGCAAGTCAAAGTCCAAAGACTTTCCATAGGAAAATAGCATGTGATGTTGTGACGGACCGGAAAATTACGCCATTGGCGTGTTTCCCCGCAGGCCGTAACTCCCCGATGTGCCATGTTGAAGGTACGATCTGGGCCTTTAAGGTTAGGCAAATGCACGTCCATTCGCTGTTGCAAGCATGCTCGTGGATCATGATGCAGCTAACTTAGCTTCCACACCGTTCCAAAGTCACCCTTGTCCGCAGAAGGGTATAAGGCCATAAGGCCGTTGCCAAGAGTTCAAGTCATAGAGGCTATGGCCAATGCGTATTGCACGCATCACAGGTTGTGCCTCAACATAGGGAATTCATCACTGAATTTCCTATCTATATGAGCAACCGTCAGCTCCCGAGTCATATCCAGACTTAAGGCATAAGATGTGGACTTAGGCATCTGACCCTCTAATCATATTGTCATTCTTTTACTCCGCTTTACCGACTCTTCGTAGCTTGATATGAAGTATGATCATCCACTTGCTGGCATGCAACATTCCTCATCAAGTCTGGCCGCAATCATCTCTTGCATCGAGTTACTGAGCTTAGATGATATGAGGGGCCAATGTGCTGGACCGGCAATGCTGCAACTCATTGCGGATACCTACGTATCATTCCCTACTCTAAAGGAATCAAGCACAGACCGTAGTCATCCTCGAAGGTCCAGAGACTTATGCCAACTCGTTTGCATGGCCGTGGCCAAGCAATAGTGGTAATGTCCTAGTCCTTGTAGGCCGTTCCGTCAAATGCATCCAAGTGATGCATCATCGAGTCTGTGGAATGGCATAGTGATGCCTCAGCATCATATGATCCATTCGTATGGCTACCCAACTTAGAATGATCCTCAGGCATAATTCATAGCGTTCCGGCTAAGCTGTGAAGCTTACTTGGTACATGGTCCGCTTATGCACCTTCAACCAACTATCCCTCCCTACATATGTTAACTAGACATTTTTACAAGTTGAATTGGGGGAGGAAAAATCATTCATCAACTCCCCGTTTACTGTTCATGGTCGTTGCCATGTATTTTCCTGAATGACCGGCCAAGATGGTCGTACATTCAGTTCTGGCTCACATGCCAGTTCATATGCCCGGCCAGGATGGCTGAACACTTCCTGAGCAAAACCCGATGAAGGGCCGTGATGGCTGTATTTACGACTTTGGCCCATAGGCCATTCAAATGTCAACTCGATGTTCAGCCAGGATGGTTGTATTATAGCTTTAGCCCGTAGGCCACTCCCATGCCCAGCCGTGATGGTTGTACATTACCAACTCGATGTCCATCCAGGTTGGTTGTCCACTGCCAACTCGATGTCCAACCATGTTGGTTGTACATTTTCCACCCGATGTCCATCCATGTTGGTTGTACATATTCAAGGCCATCTACCCAACTGGCATAATGCGTCACTTGATGCAATATTGGCTCTTGGCCAATGTATCCTCCAACTAATTCCATATTGGCCTTAGCGAATATGCATACGCGATGTGCCTTACTTGGCACCGGATATTGGCCCTGGGCCAAATGCATCTCACATGCAACGAAAGCTTTGGATGAAGCTTCATCTCGAGAAATGACGCATCTTTTAGCATGCGCCATGCTAAAAACACGGGGTGTTACACTCTTCACCCCTTCAAGTAATTTCGTACCCGAAATTCAAAACCAAAACTATTGTGGACAATCTCTTCGGTTTGAATTTCTTGAGCAAAATTCCCAAACCAGATGCTCAGAAATCACGGGTTTCTTCAAGTTGTCATGAACAACAATTTAGACCTTCTGAGCACATGTCCCGTACCACCTGCCCAGGAATCCAAAAGTGCCCACAACAATACCAAGAATCGCATGGCCAGTGCCAAGAGGATATCTCAACCAGGCATCCTGAATGGAGTCCCATACCACCACCCAAGAATCCTTAAAGTTCACAAGGTTGAAGATGTCATTTAAATGACAAGATTTTAGCGCAGTACTGTGTGAAACAGTTTCCAGTTTCCCACCGTCCCTGACGGTCATCCAGGTTTCCAGATGCTAGCCGGGCCTGACAACGCACACCATTGGCCAGTTGCCAATGTGTGGGGATGATCAGTCCCATTTTCTACCCACCATCCCAAACAGTCTTCCGGATATCCACTCGTAAGTGGGGTGCCACTTAGGCCAGGAAAACTCATAGCACTCATCCATGCTCAACTCGAGCTGCAAAGTAACTGGCAGTTCCAGTCACAAATTCTTTCCGTGCACAAGTTGACCTACTCTCCAACTTCAAATTTCCATTATGGAAAATACTCGCCAATGAGTCCACTCCGCACAAGTCTTTAGAGTTTTCTCGGAACTTTCTCTGATACCAACTGTGACAGACCGGAAAATTACGCTTTGGCGCGTTGCCCCGCAGGCCGTAACTCCCCGATGCGCCATGATGAAGCTACGATCCGGGCCTTTAAGGTTAGGAAAATGCATGTCCATTCGCCGTTGCAATCATGCTCGTGGAGCATGATGCAGCTAACTTAGCTTCCACACCGTTCCAAAGTCACTCTTGTCCGCAGAAGGGTATAAGGCCATAAGGCCGTTGCCAAGAGTTCAATCCATAGAGGCTATGGCCAATGCGTATTGCACGCATCACAGGTTGTGCCTCAACGTAGGGAATTCATCACTGAATTTCCTATCTAGATGAGCAACCGTCAGCTCCCGAGTCATATCCATACTTAAGGCATAAGATGTGGACTTAGGAATAGGACGCTCTAAGCCTATTGCCATTCTTTTACTCCGGTTTACCGACTCTTCGTAGCTTGATAGGAAGTATGATCATCCACTTGCCGGCATGCAACATTCCTCATCAAGTCTGGACGCAATCATCTCTTGCATCGAGTTACCGAGCTTAGATGATATGAGGGGCCAGCTTGCTAGATCGGCAATGCTGCAACTCATTGCGACTTCCTACGTATCCTTCCCTACTCTAAAGGAATCAAGCACAAACCGTAGTTCATCCTCGAAGGGACAAAAACTTATTCCAGTTTGCATGGTCGTGGACAAGCATTAGTAGTAATGGCCTAGTACGTGTAGGCCGTTCCGTCAAATGCATCCAAGTGATGCATCATCGAGTCTGTGGAATGGCATAGTGATGCCTCGGCATCATATGCTCCATTCGTAAGGCTATGTAACTTAGAATGAGCCTTAGGCATCATTCATAGCGTTCCGGCTAAGCTGTGAAGCATACTTGGTACATGGTCCGCTTATGCACCTTCAACCAACTATCCCTCCCTATATATGTTAACTTGAAATTTTTACAAGTTGAATTTGGGGAGGAAAAATCATTCATCAACTCCCCGTTTACTGTTCATGGTCGTTGCCATGTATTTTCCTGAATGACCGGCCAAGATGGTCGTACATTCAGTTCTGGATCACATGCCAGTTCATATGCCCGTCCAAGATGGCTGAACACTTCCTGAGCCAAACCCGATGAAGGGACATGATGGTTGTATTTCCGACTTTGGCCCATAGGCCATTCAAATGTCAACTCGATGTTCATCCAGGATGGTTGTACATTACCAACTCGATGTCCAGCCATGTTGGCTGTCCACTGCCAACTCGATGTCCAGCCATGTTGGTTGTACATTTTCCACCCGATGCCCAGCCATGTTGGTTGAACATATTCAAGGCCATCTACCCAACTGGCCTAATGCATCATTTTATGCAAGATTGGATCTTGGCCAATGTAGCCTCCAACTAATGCCATATTGGCCTTAGCCAATATGCATACGCGATGTGCCTTACTTGGCACCGGATATTGGCCCTGGGCCAAATGCATCTCACATGCAACGGAATCTTTGGATAAAGCTTCATCTCGAGCAATGGCGCATCTTTTAGCATGCGCCATGCTAAAAATACGGGGTGTTACAGATGCTATTAGGCTTGCCTTGGCTGGCCGCCTAAAACTTGCCACTGACCTGTCAATTCCATGGTGAATTTGGATGGCTGAGATTGTTGCTTATGAGAAAGGATGGCCATTGATTATGGCCACATCCTGTTATATAGAAAAGTGGCGCCATTGGCATAGCGGCATGCCATTGGCGTAGCGGTGGCAGCTGTTTTGCCATATTGATGTTAGAACCAAATATGGCTCCTGTTTTGGCATATTGGTGTTAAACCCAAATATGGCTCCGGCAACATTGTCCATGTTGCCACATCAATCCCAATGCTCTAGGAAACGTTACTTAGCTTGGTTAGCGTAGAAAGTTTGCCTAAATTAGGGTTTGGCGTGCCGAAACCCTAATTGGCGCATGCGGCATGTGGCATGTGGTCGTGGCGCATCGACGTTTTGTGCAAGTGGTGTCATAGCCACGCGAAAGGAACTAAATTTAGGCCATCATGTGGAAACGGACACAAGAGTGAGGATTGCCACAGGTGCCTATGATATGGGGTTTTTTTTATGGTTTCCTGGGTCTCACACGGCTCGTGGCATGTTTTGGGCATGTAGTGGCATAATTTGCACCACGACTGGAAATTAGGGTTTCGACTGCGGGGTCGTGTTTCTTGTTAGGATAACCACATTGAAGTCTGTTATGGCGTTGGCCACGGACAGAAGATGGGTTGGCACGTAAGTGCACTATTTATGGTATGTTGCCACATTCGACATGCTTTTGTGGCGAAGTGGCACGTCTGGCATGTTGGTTGGCACATTGGCCCAACTTTTTGGAAAGCCAATTTTTACATCTGTTTTTTAATACTGTGGCGGGTTTTGAGCAACTTGATTGGTCGAAAGAGAGGGCCGACCAAAACACGGGCGTGGCCACACTTCTGGTGTAGGTGTAGCAAGTTAAAAGCGACCTACTTGGCCGATGGGAAATAGGGCCGGCAAGTATGGCCCCAGCCACAACTTATGTGTTTGTGTGGCGGGTTTAAGGGACCTGATTGTTCGAGGGAAATAGGGTCGGTTAGGTGGCATGGGCGTGTCCAATGACAAGTAGCGCCGGCTGGCCTAAGGCATGGCCACGCCTCCCTTTGCTGGTGTTCCTATTCTGCGGCTCTTCTACTTCTTGTTTTCTGTTTTTTGGGTAGGATTTTGTACCTACTAATCCATGGCGGATTAATTACCTAGTTCGTTTAGGCTTAATTCGACAAGCAAGGTCTAATACACTGCGCAGGGCGCAAAATCCTAATTTTTGAAAATTAATCAGGGTAATATCTGAATTTTGTGAATTATCACAAAATCGATTGAGTTCTATGTATTGACACAGAGTTCTTTAAGTTCATTTCTAGATAGCAGTATGTTTTCTGACTGAATACCTTATGCAAGGACCTTATCCTTGATACTTGGAAATTCGTGCTACTCTGCTGCGAGTGAACACAAATTGTCATGCCATATCAATATTAAGGGTTCATCCGGGGAACATAGCAAAGAAAACATTCAAAGAAACTTATGTTAATTGAATAATATAGGCAAGACGCCAAATTTACAGAACATCTGGGATTGTTGCTACATGCACCATTCTGGGTAAATTTCATGTGAATATATGTGGTTCAATAAATGTGCCAGTGAAGAGGTTGAACACTCATCACTTTTACATGGCTTCGTTTATTTGCAGAGTGACGACACATTATATGCAGGGTTTCACAAATTTATCCCTGATCTAAAAACCACCATCAACATTAAGTCCCCTGCTTAGCACGTAATAGTGGCATTGTTGTGGGATAAGCATGAGATGGTGACAAACAAGGATAAAAAATCGAAAGGTAAAGACATGAGAAGATTACCAGGAAAATTCGATTGTACTTTGGCAAGAGGTATGAGCAGTATGTAATCTTTGGGCGGGCGCGCTTCTGTCTTGGCCACGGAGTACTGATGCCATATAGTGTTGGTGCAACGAGCCTTGAATACAAAGACGAGTACTGAGGTGGTGGAGCCGTCAGCACTGTAATGTATTGAGGCATTATGACAACACAGTAGTGAGTGTTGAGAAATTTGTACGTCTCAACACTAAAAGGAGGATGTGTGGAGGCAGTATGCCTCACAACAGAGTAGTGAGTGTTGAGGAATTTGCATGTCTCAACACTAAGAGGAAGGATGTGTTAGGGCAGTATGCCCTGCAACACAATGGTGGGTGTTGAGTAATTTGAACGTCTCAACACCAAAAGGAAAAATGTGTTGAAGCAGTTTGCCTGGCAGTGGTGAGTGTTGAGGAATTTGAACGTCTCAACACTAAGAGGGTCTCTG
This sequence comes from Papaver somniferum, assembly GCF_003573695.1. Taxonomy (NCBI): domain Eukaryota; kingdom Viridiplantae; phylum Streptophyta; class Magnoliopsida; order Ranunculales; family Papaveraceae; genus Papaver; species Papaver somniferum. The sequence continues at coordinate 103,488,391 of NC_039360.1, read as the reverse complement.
TGAACTCTTTGCCTCGATTTTGGAGAAGTCGTTCCTGATCTTCACGTGTGATGAAATTGGATTGATGATTCCTTTCTACTGGGTGTTCACGAGCAACGCAAGCCTCTTCATCTATAAAGGCGAGTCCTGCTGAAATGCTTGCGGCGGATGTTAAAAATATTCCTTGTCATCTCCATCTGGGGTTGACGTGACTCTTGCGGTAGCCGCTCTGTTAGTGTCTTGAGGAAAATAGGCATGTCTTTCTGAGTTGTATCCATGTCTGTCTGAGCCTTACGAGAACCTTTTGTCTTTCCATCAAGTCAACAGTGGTAAGAGGAGGTTGGATTCCTCTGGATCCTCCACTCTCTCGTCCCGGCGACAGCGGCTCTGGATTTGGTAATCGAAGGTGTAACGCCTGAGAGAACGTTTCCTGCGCCGCTGGTGTTGATCATGCTGACAGGTGGTACACTGATGTCACTGGAAGGAACGTTGATACCAAGGATGTTCTCAACGCCGGTGGCATCGTGGTTTTTGCTGACCCGGACCTTAGCTCTACCATCTTGAAATTGGGATTGAAAAAATGAAATTGAAAATTGATTTTGCAACCGAGAGATTAATCTCCCACTGTGGTCGCCAATTGTTTATGGGTAAAAACTGTTTCTGCTGGTTTTGGTAAATTTGGGTGTGTGGGTGAGAAACGAGTTTAAACCTAAAAAAAATGCACTGCACGGGAGTACTTTAGATTCAAGAGATCAATCTGTACAATCCAGGCCTAAACCAAGAAATGGTCGTTCCGGTCTTGCTTCGGTAACAAAGTGAAGGAGAATGGTTGGTGTTAGGGAGGGAAGCGAAGAAGGTGTTGAGACCAGAATGGTTAATTCTGAAGGTGTGGTTATTTTATGACTTGTATCAGAATTTGGAACTGGCTTGCGAAATAAAAGCTATCAGTTCTTTGGTATTTTTCTGGATATTGTGTTGTTGTTCTCACCAAAAACTTGTTGTTTGATGGAAATAGCTAAAACCTATTTATACAAGTCATAATTGAATACACCCTGGTCTCGTAGGAAATGAGAGTGATTGAGTGATGGAAGAGTGGAGTAATGTGTAACTGCCAGAAACCACGCCTCCACTATGAAGGAAGCGGGTTTGTTTACACCCACTACTTCTTGCCTCCACTAACTTCCCTGTTTTCCTGACACTTTCTTGTGATGGACGTGTTGCACGTCGCACGTAAACTTCCAGACCAATACCCTGATGAGCATCCCCCAGTTTGTGACATGTTTGATGTATCGAGTGTTTTGTGAAAAACGTGTAGCAGATTTCTACGTGGCAAGTCAAAGTCCAGAGACTTGCTATAGAAAAATAGCATGTGATGCAATTAGGCTTGCCTTGGCTGGCCGCCTAAAACTTGCCACAGACCTGTCAATTCCATGGTGAATTTGGACGGCTGAGATTGTAGCTTATGAGAAAGGATGGCTATTGATTATGGCCATATCCTGTTGTATAGCAAAGTGGCTCCATTGGCATAGCGGCATGCCAGTGGCTTAGCCGTGGAAGCTGTTTTGGCATATTGGTATGAGACCCAAATATGGCTCTTGTTTTGGCATATTGGTGTTAAACCCAAATATGCCTCCGGAAACATTGTTCATGTTTCCACATCAATCCCAATGCTCTGGGAAACGTTACTTGGCTTGGTTGGCGTAGCAAGTTTGCCTAAATTAAGGTTTGGCGTGCCGAAACCCTAATTGGCGCATACGGCATGTGGCCGTGGCACATCGACGTTTTGTGCAAGTGGTGCCATATCCACGTCAAAGGAACCATATCTAGGCCATCATGTGGAAATAACCACAAGAGTGAGGATTGCCACAAGTGGCTATCATATGGCGTCTTTTTTAGGGTTTCCTGGGTCTCACACGGCTCGTGGCATGTTGTGGGCATGTAGTGGCATAATTTGCACCACGACTGGAAATTAGGGTTTCGACCGTGCGGGGTCGTGTTTCTGGTTAGGATAACCACATTGATGTCTGTTATGGCGTTGGACATGGACATAAGATGGGTTGGAACGTAAGTGCACTATTTATGGTATGTTGCCACATTCGGCATGCCTTTGTAGCGAAGTGGCACCCCTGGCATGTTGGTTGGCGCATTGGCGCAACTTTTTGGGAAGCCAATTTTGACATCTCTTTTTTGATCTGTGGCGGGTTTTGAGCAACCTGATTGGTCGAAAGAGAGGGCCGACAAAAACACGGGCGTGGCCACACTTCTGGTGTAGGTGTGGAAAGTTTAAAGTGACCTGATTGGCCGATGGGAAATAGGGTTGGCAAGTATGTCCCCAGCCACAACTTATGTGTTTGTGTGGTGGGTTTAAGGGACCTAATTGGTCGAGGGAAATAGGGCCGGTTAGGTGGCATGGGCGTGTCCAATGGAAAGTAGCGTCGGCTGGCCTAAGGCATGGCCACGCCTCCCTTTGCTGGTGTTCCTATTCTGCGGCTCTTCTACTTCTTGTTTTCTGTTTTTTGGGTAGGATTTTGTACCTATTAATCCATGGAGGATTAATTACCTAGTTCGTCTAGGATTAATTTCGACAAGCAAGGTCTAATACACTGCGCAGGGCGCAAAACCCTAATTTTTGCAAATTAATCATGGTAATATCTGAATTTTGTGAATTATCACAAAATCGATTGAGTTCTCTGTGTTGACACAAAGTTCTTTAAGTTCATTTCCAGAGAGCAGTATGCTTTCTGACTGAACACCTTATGCAAGGACCTTAGCCTTGATACTTGGAAATTCGTGCTACTCTGCTGCGAGTGAATACAAATTGTCATGCCATATCAATATTAAGGGTTCAGCCGGGGAACATAGCAAAGAAAGCATTCAAAGAAACTTATGCTAATTGAATAATATAAGCAAGCCGCCAAATTTACAAAACATCTGGGATTGTTGCTACATGCACCATTCTAGGTAAATTTCATGTGAATATATGTGGTTCAATAAATGCGCTAGTGAAGAGGTTGAACACTCATCACTTTTGCATGGCTTTGTTTCTTTGCAGAGTGACGGCACATTAAATGCAGGGTTTCAAAAATTTAGCCTTGGACTAAAAACCACCATCAACAGTAGTAAAACAATTAGCATTAATTAGGGTCTAATTAGCCGTTTTTAGTTAATTAATTAGATATTAGTGTCAACGGTCAGGACCTGCGCATCTTGGAAGTTAGTATTAGGGTTACGCTCCTATATCTTTCTCTTGTTGTTGTCCTTTGGAGGCAGAAAAGAGTCAGGTAAAGAAAATTGTTCTCTCAGGAATGAGACAGTGCATTGTTCTCTCAGGAATGAGACAGTGAGGTTCATGTAGGGTTTGTTATCCAATAAATATGAGTTATATTTCATCTTGAATCTGTGTTCATCATATCAACTTGATATTACATAACATTTCTTTGGAGGTATTGAAAGCTTGCTAGGCTGTAGGAGACTACTGAAATGCATTCTTCTTAAGAAGTTATGTAAGTGGCTTGCTGATTACCCCATATCCCTTCACAAAATTTATATAGTAGCATGTTATCCCCAGAAAGCCTCTTAGCTCCTTAACATTCTTTGGAACTGGCCATTCCTTCATACTGACAATCTTTGTTGGATCTATTGTCATTCCTTTCACTGTGATGAGATGCCCTAAGTATTCCAACTCATCTTGGGAAAAACTACAATTTGACTTCCCTGCAAAGAGCTGGGGTTGTCTCAATAGTGACAATACAATGTTTAAATGCTTCTCATGCTCTTCATGGCTTGGGATGTACATCAAAATGTCATCAAAGAACACTAATACAAACTTCTTTAGATATGGTTTAAACACATCATTCATTAGTGCTTGGAAATTAGTTGGTGCATTGGTTAGCCCAAAGGGAATCACTTTGAACTCATAATGGCCTTGATGTATTCTGAATGCAGTGCCAAAGACTCTGATTTGATGATAACATGATCTCATGTCAATCTTGGTGAATACTATTGCTCCATTCAACTTATCATATAACTCATCAATGACTGGTATAAGATACTTGTCCTTAACTCTGATCTCATTGAGTCTTCTATAATCAACACAAAACCTCCATGTCACATCCTTCTTCTTAACTAATATAATAGTGATGCAAATGCGCTATGGCTGGTTTGGGTAACCCCATTGTGCAGCATCTCTTGGACAATTTTCTCTACCTCTGCCTTTTAAACATAGGGGCATTTGTAAGGCCTTTGACTAACAGGTTCTGAATTAGGCTTAAGGGGAATCTTATGGTCAAGATTCCTAGGAGGGGTAGTTGAGTAGGTTCAGAAAAAATATATCATTTTATTTAGAAAGAAAGGTATTGATTTTCGGTGGTGTGGAGGTGGTGAGAAGAGCTGGAGTGGCAGTCAAGGAGAAAAGTAAGCCCATGATCCCATGTGTGTTCTTCTTGAATAATTTCTTGATACCACTTGAGCTCATGGCCATCAAGGGAGTGTTGTTTGAGGACCCGGTAAGAGTGATTTTCTTCCCTTGGTGCTGAAGGAAATCCTGAGATTTGAGAAATTGAAGATTACATCCCCTAATCCCCTGATCCAGTCAGCCCTTAAAACCATGTCACATCCCCCAAGAAGAAGTAACCTGATATCTCATGTGAATAAATGACCTTGCATTTTCCATTTCAAACTTGTGCACATACCACAGCTAATAGTTCTTTCTTCATTTGCTATTGTCACCAACGTGTGAGCAGTGGGGTGGATCACACAACCATTTTCTGATTTAGATCACTATCCATGAAGCTATGTGTGCTCCATGTATCAATTAAAATTAAAATTTTGTGCTTCTTAATAGTACCAGAAATCCTTATGGTCTCCCCATTACTTCGACAAGTTAGTGCATTCAAAGAAATCTCAATATCTGTCTTTATAGGTGCATGTGATCCCTATATAGGTCCATTCTTCTCAATTTTAATATATGTCTTTGTGGAGGTCTGTTCTTCATTAGCCACTAACATAACAATTATTGCTTCCGCGTTTGTATTGGTCATCACAGTTGTAACATAGCCCTTGTGCTCTTTTGGCACTCATTTGATCTTGGGTAAGTCTTCGTGTAGTTGGGGTAAATGGCTTTCATCTGAGTTGTGGTGTATATGGGTTAGACTTGCCAGTGATATCTAGTCTCTGAGATAAATATCTTCAATTAATTCAGTCCAAAGAATAAGATTCTTACCAGTTTGGTAGTCTAAGTCAACTCTCCCATCTAGATACATAGAAGTTATGTTAACCTTTTATCTCTCATCTACTTGATGGAGGTTAAAGAATCTTTCACACTTTCTTATCCAAGATCTAGGATTGTCGCCTTTAAATCTGGGGAAATCAAGCCTTGGGTTTTTGAAAGAGCTAGATTTTCCTATATCAAAAAGGTTATTTGCAGTAAAGTCTCCTTCTGGCCCTCTTGATGTAGAACCGACATCTCTAACTGCAGAACCCTCTCCCAAAGTAAAGTGATTCACTAACTGTTGTAAGGCTGCAGTATTTTGCTTAAGATCTTCTCTATTACCACGAAGCTCCTCAGTGTTTTGTTTGGTGAGATTCATGAGTTCATGTAATAGATCTGAAATTTGCTTTAATTTCTATGAGTTTTCTTGTTCTATCACTCTCGTGTCATGTGATTCACGTACAAGATGATTACTCAAATCCGTGAGCTTCTGTCTTACATCATTCATGGTGTTGTCAACATCCTTGATAGTTGCTCCAGTCATCATAACCTTCTCTCGATACCAATTGTCCTGGACTGGAAAAATTGAACACAAAAACCCTTATGTACTTTTCAATACAACTTGTTTTTTGATTTCTCATTCCTAGGTCAACAAGTTACATCGCTTTCTCTTAAATACAAGCATACCCCAAAACCTTAATATGCATTAAGATCCAACGGTCCGGATATGCCCTAATTATTACAATCATTAAAGCATCATTACCGTTACTAAATATTAATTACCCTAATTAATTAATTAACAAAAGACCTAATGCTTAATTAACTCAGGTGCCTAGACCCTCTTGATACGTGCATATATCCATACAAGATATTATATTTTTCTGATAATTCTCGCGGTCTGCATTTTTTTAATTCGGCTTCTACTGCTGCTTATAATTTTGGATATATTATTCGTATATTTTGTCTACATGGTTGAATTTCGGGTCGATTTTTACGTGATGATAACGAATTATTTCGGAGCCAATCCCTTCCACATCCTCTATTTTCCCGGTTAACACATCAATGAACTCCCAAAACAATGCTTTGAGTCTGGCTACTTCCTCAATGTTTAGCAACGACCCTATCTTTGTAGATTTTGGCTCCTCTTCTGAACTGAGGTTGAGATATAGAGTGCTCTAGAGTTGTAAAGTTAGGTTTTGAGTCTCCAAAAGGGGATGTGCTCTTCGATTGTCATACGGTCTTGCCTTTGGAGAATCATAGGCCATAACTTCTTGTGAAAGGACTTCATCCAATTTTTACTGAAATTTTTGTTCTTTCGGCTTGTCCTTCTCTCTCCCGAGTCTTTCTCGCCAATCCTCATTTTGTTGAACATACATCTGCACACAATTCTTGGATGCCTGAGGTCACCTATCACTTTGGCTACCCCTTTTTATGTCGGGAATCTTATCCTATGATGATGTGCCGAGGCTACACCTTTGATCCTTGCAATCCATGATCTCCCGATTATGGCCTCATAAGGCGAGACTACATCCACGACAAAGAATGTAGTTAACATGTCTAGGTAATCTCCCACCGGGACTCTCAGAGTAGCTTCTCATATTGGCTTTGTTACAGATCCATTGAACCCATGTATGTTTTATGTAGATGGGAATGGGATGAGGATGTCATCCAACAAGTCCATCCTTTTGAAAGTGATGTAATATAATACTTCAATCGAACTTCCACTGTCTATCAGTATCCTTTTCATACCCACTTTTTTATCATCAAGGTGATTACAAGGGGATTTCCGTGAGCCTTCCCATTCATTTATACTCCATTTTCTGAAAAAGAAATAGGTTGCATCAGGGACGGAGCTAGAAATTGTATACACGGAGGCTAAAATATAAAAAAGTTTATTTAAGGGGGGCGAATCACAATTCTTTTAAACAAATAGTGGGAATTTTGAAGGACTTTTAAGAGATTATAAGTTTTTTAGGGGAGGCGGGAGCCACCCCTAGGTTGGACGTAACTCTGCCCCTGGGTTGCATCTTCACGACGTTATATATTTCCTTTCTCGAGCTGTCCCTTTTATGGATTCGGGACACGATTCCACTTCCTAACTACAAACCTTGAGTCGAAGAGTTTGAAATCATGTTGTATTAGAGAAATTAATTGCCTCCCTCGATACGAACCTGATGCACTGGTGTTTCTATTATTGGGGTTGGCAATTTCAAATACTGCATTATGTTCCCATCACAGATCAAATACTGCACAATATATACAGTTGTTAGAGGCTCTCCTGAAATGGTGAAAGGCGGAGTACTCTGGTTGATCTTTCGTCCCCTCATATTGCACCCCTCCACTTATTGGGAAGTGAATGTCGTATCGTTTCTCTACTCACTTGAAGATTTTATCTAAAAGTGTATTGAGTGGTATGCATACCTTATCCTCGAATCGTGGCTCTTTTCCTTCACGTGCCCATACCTTATGCGAGGGTTCTTCATTCTGCAGTTCTGATCTCTTTTCGACTCGCTTGGATTCGGAAGATGGAACGACATTCAAGATTGTAGTTGGTTCGGTAACTTTACTCGCCTCTTGACTTGAATGTCTTGCACACCTTCTTGTATTTATTCTATAACGACGTAGTACTCTTTCATTTTTCACATCTCCTTCGGAATTTGTGGCTTTTCATTGTCCATAGCTTCACAGATCGAGTCTTTTGAGTCTTGTTAACCTGTATACCAGTATATAGGATAAACATTAATTTCTAATACACCGTTTTATTGATTCTACAACATTTTGCATCGTAATTATGAACTTTTTCGATTAAGAAAATTACTCTAATAAATACTGCTTCCTTTCCACATATGCCCTTAAAAATTGTGGGAACTTTTTATTTTATTTGTTCTCGACCCTGCATAGATATATTAATGGGATGACTTTTATCATTCATAAACCCCCTCATCTTCCTCTCTTCGTTTTCCTCGTAGCTACAGATCTAAACAATTTTTATTTCTGGAAATCATTTTCAAACCACTGCGTTCCTTTAACATTGATCAGTAAAGCAAGCCCTCTCATAAATATAATTCATCCACTGGAAATCACTAGGGAATCCTTTTTAATTTAGGTTGTAAAGTGATAACAAAAAGAAAGAAAATGAAACAAAAACTATGTGTTTTCGTTTTTGGTTCAATAAAAAATAACGCATAAGGTCGATAATCTAAAATAAGCTACAGACATAAAAAGATTGAAATTATACGATTTAAAACTTGAATTAAGCATGAATCTGTGGTATGTGGTTGTTGGCTGTTTAGTGAAAGAGTAGCTCGAGATCTCATCTGTTATCACTATTCGGAGAATCCGAGACTAAGAGCGACTGCAGTGGACGACTAAGAGTAAATTTTTAGTCAAGCCATTACGGACCATCGATCAAAATTTGATCAAAGAGTAAAACCCAGATCAAATTTGGTCGGCGATCAAGACCAAACCCAGATATAATCGAGCGGTCGTATAGTTCACGCCCCACCACCAGGCGGTTATATAATCTACGTCCCACACCAGGCGTACGTAAAGTCCCCGCACCACATCAGGCGTACGTAAAGTCTACGCTCCACATGGGGCATACGTAAAGTCTACGCCCCATTTTTTATTTATTTTTTAATTTTGTATGGGGCGGGCATTATACCCCCGCCCCATTCTTTGTTTTCCAAATTTTTTTTTGTGGGGCGGGCTTTATACCTCCGCCCCACTTCTTTCTTTTTTTTTTCTTTTTTTTTAAGAATCTCCCAATCAGGCGGACGTATATCCCACGCCCCACACCAGGCGAATATATAGTGTACGCTCGATCAAATTTAGTCTTTCACCCGTAACGTCACACACCAGACTAAACTCAAATTTGATCGTTTGTTTTGGTGTTTGATCTTTGGTTATGATCGCACCACTGGGAACGCTCTAAGAAGATAAGAAGATTAAAAAGGAATCTAAAGGGAATAAGGCTAAGAGAAGAAATATTTTGAATCCCTGACTTACCACTATCCCTACACGTGTCTACTTTAAGTGAGAATTACTTGAGAGTTTTGGTTTAAGTGAGAGAATTCGTTAGTAAATCAGGGGATGGACATCAGGGTAAAAATGGCATTAACGTATTCGAAAATACATGTGATTTGTTTTCCCTAAGAAAGTGCAACTTCAATGAAACCAACGATTTCCTAGACAAAAAGTAAACTATTAATTATAGCTTAACCTGTGCCCGGGTACAGAAGATAATGAAACCCTTTATTTTTTAGGGTAATTTTGAACCCGAAAATTTGCTGACCCTCCAAATATCGGTACAGAGCTTCCTCCATCTTCCAGTCAAAAATCAGAGGGGTTCCTTGAACCTTCTTGCCAAAGTAAACAATTTGTTGACTCTGGGCCTTGCAATGTTGTTATGCATATACGTTTTCAGCGAGATCTCGGTTAACAACGCGAAGTTCCCAATCATTCTCTCTCGAAGTAAATAAAATTAAATTTGGGTCTCTCCATAGAGACTAGATGGAAACAATTTACACATCACAACATCACTCCATTTCAACCGCAATAACGTTATTCTGTATATTTTGACGTGCTCCACCACGTCACCCGTGCCATCGTATCATGATAAGAACGTCGAAAGGGTAGATTTTGGTGGGAAAATGGCTTCTGCCAATTCTCGGGTGAAGGGAGTTTTTTCCTCGATGACTGCTTCAGCGAGTTTGTTATCTTTGTATTTTGCAGTTAGTTTCTTGACCAGGTTCTCTAGTTGTTTTAATTTTTCTTTCATGCTTTGCCCCCGATCCCTACTCTTCTGCTCCTCCTCGGATGTTAAACTCCTTGTTCATACATACTGACTTTAGTGTCGAACATCTGGGTTTGGGGTTTGACCTTGTCGAAGAGGTTATTGAGGGGGTAATCTCTCGACTCTAACTCTTGGTTAGGTGTTGTCGTTTGATTCGCCTCCACTTGATCATTCTCTCTGCTCTTTTCTCCCATACACATTTCTCTGCTTGAGATGGTTATCTTCCTACTCCAAGGAAAGGTTCCTCCTTTATGGATTCTTTATCATTTCCTCTTGTCTCATTCAATTGTCTAGTATCATGACAAGAGTTGCATCGGTACTTTCGTTACTTGACGTATTGTTGGTATGGACGTTTCGTACAACTTGATATATTCTCCTGAGTCGAATCTGGTGTTGCATTTCTGCCTCTCGTTCCATTACTTCCTGAGCTTATCGTTCAGCTTCGGCAATCTCCTGATGCTTGTTTTCCCGCGCAACTTGTCGCGTGTATTCTTCTTCTTCGCTCTCAGAGGCGGCCAGTCCATCTTCGGGATATATTCTTCTTTCGCGGTCGTAGTTGTAAGAAGTTATACATCTAACATTCAAGATGAAAAGATGGCAAGATAAGCAAGTAAAAAGACACATAAGAACACAAGATATACGTGGTTCGGCATGATTATCTACGTCCACGGGGTGAAGAGATGATCTTATTACTTCTTTCAAGTTACAATGGTGATATCTCTCAACACTACTTAGTCTCTCTCTTCATTCACTTACCAATCACTTGCCTTTTTATCAACACAAGGGTCTATATTTATAGGCTAAGATGCTCATACAACGAGATTACAGTGTAGTCACATTCTATCTATCTTGATGGTCCTGTCGGGTGATCACTAATATCTCCTTCCAATACTCAATTCCCGACTTTGTGCTCCTCTGAAGAATAGGTCTCCTGATTTATCTCTTCTCGGCTCAAGTTTGCTTTCGCCTAATGGTAATGGTCCCGATATCCATTAATCCGATATTGCTACTCTGCCCGATCCGAGTCTGCCATCCTATGCATCCGAGCCTGTCATGACGTGACTCTTTTGCTCCTACACGTGCTCTGTCAGTATATTTAATGCCTTGTACCTCGATTCAAACCTGATCGTTGAATATGGCCTTCACTTTACACGTGTTTACTTCTCTTCCACATGCAGTAGATATTTTTTTTCCTGTATCTGATAGGGTGATTCCGTGCTTCGCCTTGCTCTCTTCTTTGATGTATCACAGCTCAGGATTGTGCCACCTTTACTTGCCAACTAATTGCTACTACATTTATGCCCCTTATTTCCACTCGTGTGCTCGACAAAATGGGAAGAAAACTACTTCGCCTTCCCCAACCGTTATCATGCCGTATTTTTCGCTGCCACGTCCCCCACGATCTCGCCTTTATTACCCTCTACCTCCTCAGCCCGTTGTAACTGCCTTGGTTATAAAAGAAAACTCATAAACCCTTAGATTTTTTGCTTCACTGTTTATTTCTCTTTCTCCGTTCAAAACCCAACATTCTCTACTACTCCATCTCTGTAACTCCATTTCTTCCTTAATCATTCTCTCAACGTTCTAGTTCTTCGTTGTTACCTTTGTTTCTTTGCTGTCTTTATTTCGCTGTCGTCACCATCTCTGTTTCTCGCTGCCTTTATCATCAACGTTATCATCGTTCAAGTCCTGTTCTGTAACTGTCTTTAATGGCTTCCCCATCTCCATCCATGATAGATAAAAGGTGTTAAGTTACACATTTTTTAGTGAAGATAGTATTCCCGTAGGTTCACTATTTTCTGTTGATAGTCCCTCCCTCCATGATCATCATGCTCTAGATTCGATCTTTTTTGATGATTCTTCTATTTTTGCGTGTAGGGTTAAGAAGAAATCCAGCAAGTACCAGAACCTTATTGATGCGCAATTCATCGATCAATTGAAGGATAACTATAATCTCCATGACTATGTCCTTCAGCTTCTATCGGGTCAGAAAGGTCTTCTAAAGAATGAGAAGTTTGAAGAGTACGACCATTCTTCCGATGCGAATATCATTACCAAGGGTCAACTCGAACTCGGGCTGCGTCTTCCTCTCTATGACCCAAGCCGACCGTTCATCTATGAAGTTCTAACTCAGATCCAACCTCCTCGGGTCTTGGGCCAATGGAATGGTAACACATTTCTCCTTATGGATGAGTGGGAGAAACGAGAGATGAGTGAATGCTCCAACACCCCCTGGTCTACATACGATCCTTCTCATGCGAGAAAGTATACCTCTGTCAGTTTTGTGGGTAATTATCGAAGCGATACTGCCTCTCTTGGTGATCTTGTCGGTTTCGCTGCAGTCCTCATCGCCTCAAGACTCCAGCCGTTGGGTTTGAAAAGTTGATGTTAGATGAAGATCCCAAAGGTGGTAGTAATACCAACAAACACGCTCGCCACACTAGCGACTCTGCTTGGGACCAAGTCCCCTTGGCTATCCGAGGTCCCATTTTGAGTGGCAAGCTCCCTCCTCCTTCCTTTCCTGTCGATCCTTATCAGTTCTGGGTAGTTAATGTTGACCATGTACAATTTTTTATGTTGTTGATTACTTAGATCACTTCGGGTCTTCTCCAATCGAGTGATCAAATTTTTCAAACAATTCACTTTTTTGTAGCCCGAGGCTCAGGGTACTCCCAAATCTCAAGGTACTCGGAATAGGGGTTCTAGCAACATACATGAGGAAGAGCCAGTGAAGGTAACAAATATAACTGCTCCTCTCTCAGTACGCGTACTTGCCCCTATTTATTGCCTTTAATGGGTCTGACGATGTTGTTTTTTCAGAAATCAAAGACTGGTGAGGATGTTGCGTAAGGCTCTTTCGGGAAAGATGCTGAGGATTCTGACGATCGGCTTCCACTATCTCAATTTGTGCCAAAAAAAGGTAGTCAAGAAGAAGAATTCTGACGTCTCATTTGTCGTTGTAGGTGATCAAGCTGAGAAAGGTGGCAAATGAGCTAAAGGTGGTAAGGGTACCCCTGAGAAGAATGTGTCTCTGCCCCAAGTGCCTAAAGTATCTTCTTCGGGTAAGGAGACAACTCTTCAATATACCAAATTGACCGTGGTAATACCGAATGATGATAGCGAGAATGATGAGCTCTTCGGCTCGGATACTGAGATTGAGGGATCGGGTGGGGGAGAAGAAGAGCAGAAGGAGCCCGACATTCCTTCAAACGATGGGAATGGTCAATCCTCTCGGGGAGATGAGCTGATGGAGAATATCGAGAGGGATACTCCGAACAAGATTGTAGTCGGGGATCCATTTTCACATTTTCTGGCGTTGCTTGCGATTCACTTAGTGCTCTCGCCTCTTCTAGCTTCAGTTCTCTTTCCGGTGCTGAGATGTTGAAGGTCTTGCCCCTATATGGTCCTGTTATGAGGGAGTCCATCAATCTTTTTGTAAGTTATACAGCCCCGGCTAAAAGATTTTTTTATTTCTTCTCGATTTATCACCTGACCCGATGTGTTTCTAGGCCGAGAACCAGGGACTTCTTGAGGCTGTTATTCGTCAAAAGGAGCTGGAGGAAATGGCCCGTCCTCGGACCCAGCTACAAGGAGAGTAAGAGCGATCTCAGGAACTCGAGAGGCAGCTAAATGGTGTTAAAGGTACATTACTTAGTCTTTCTGTTTCTGATTGATGATGTAGTGCCAATATCCCGAGTCTAGTGTTATCTTTTAGCCGAAATGTCTAGTTTACAACGAGATTCCGCTTCTGAGTTCCGCTGTCTGTCCAGAAAACTAAGAGATGAAGAAGGTCACGTGGATAAACTCCAACATAAGATTTACAAAAAGGATGATAAAATTGACCGCCAGACCTCCGAAATTGAAGAGCTTCGAGCCAAAATCACTCGTTATCAAAGATTCGAATATGTTCCCGAAGAGATAGACAACCTCCGCTCTGAGTTGTCCCGGTTGCAAAGGGTCGTTGCTGACAGACTCCTACTGGTTGCGAATTTATAGGGTCGGTGTAACTCACTACACTTCAAAACAGGGATCTTCACTCCAATCGCAAACGTCTCTCCCGATTGAAAGATGAGGTCGATATTTCTGTCCAGCAATTATGAGATAAACTTCTCGGGTATGATCAAATGAGTCAAGACTTAGAATGGACTCCGCTTCAATTGTCGGGTCTTCAAATAGCCCATAAGCGCCAACAGGTTTCATCGAGTGAACATAAAGAACACTGCCCCTCGAATGAGTTTAATGAACAAAAGTATGATGAATTGGTTCTCAAGATAAGTGAGCTTGAGGTTTCTCTTTTGAAATCAGAAAAAACCCTAAAATTAGTGTTACCCACGCTCTTAGATCCTTAAGCATACTTTATTCTTAATTTTTTATCACTTCGTCTTATCATTTTCTCGAGTTGTAATCACTTTATGTTTTTGTTTTCTGTAGCAGAACAAGGAAAATTCCAAGCTTTGGAGGACAGGTCATTCAGCTGAAGAAGAGTGAAGTTCTTTTGAACACCAAGCTTACTGATACTGCTACTGAGTTGACTCGCCAATTGGATGAGGAGGAGAAAAAGCATGAGAAGAAGCTCACTGAGAAGGTCAAGGAAGGCGTAAAGGAGTTCATAAACATGAGGAAAGAGAAGCTCGCTGCGAAGAGTGATGGCTCAGGTTCGGTTAATCCTGAAGAATAGTTTCTGCCTTTTGTAGTGTTGTGCTACTATTTTCCCCTTCTCTCGGGCTGTAATTTTCATTTCACTTGAACACCTTTAAGTTTTCGGGTTATATGTTTCTTGCAGTGTTGCGTCACCGATCATTCCCTCCTCCTTAGGACTTGTAGTTTTCGACAATGTTTCACATTTATTTTTTATGCATGGTCGTTCGTAACCTTTGCACTTCACCATCATGCATTTATGGTTTAAAGTATATGTTAGTATAAATTCCATGTTTGTCGAATACACTCAACAGGGAGGGTCATCGGGCCCAATTCCATGTCCCGATCGAGGTATCTCATCACTGGTATTTTCATCTAATAAGAGTACATTAGGTCTTTTCTAAGTCCTACGTCCCAATCATCCTTGGATTGCCATCAATCGGCTACCTTGGATCAAGTGAATCTGGTCACTTGCAATGAGAACAACCTGTAGATGTGCCTAGGTCGCTCGGTTACTAGCAACTCATGCCTTGGTAACCTTTGGTTACTGGTTTCCAACCACTAGAACCCTTATACTACCTCGGCACTTGCACACTGCCATCGCCCTGAGTTCAAATAGACCGTAGAGTGTAAGTCTCCTCGGCACTTGCACATTTTCATTGCCCCGAGTTCGAAACGACCATTCGAATGTAAGTCACCTCGGCAGTTGCACATTGCCATCGCCCCGAGTACGAATGACCATTAGTCGCTTATGTCATTTTTCCTTATTTATCTCTTATGGATGACACAAGGATTTGAATGACGGGGTATCATACCTGTACTTCCACCTCTCATGGGTGGTATAGTTTCTTGCAAGTCATCAAGTTTAGCTAGGATCAAATATGATGATAGATTCCGTCTCCATGCTTTGGTTCTTGTAATGGGTATCATTGCCTCGGTTGGGAGGATTGCTTCGTTTTGTGTTAGAGCATAGCTCGGTTGAACCCACCAAGAGTTGGTATGTGAAGTTTGGTTGTCATATTTTAGTGAATCAAAACTCATTTAAAGAGTCGCTTGATTATTTATTAGAGTCAACTTCGTATAGGTTAGAAATAAAGTTACTAGGATATGAGACTTACAAGTATTACATTAAGACTTGAAGAATGTGAAGAAGTAAAAAGCTACAATGATGACATCATCCTTCCACTTGAGGTTAGTAATATTTGACTTGAACTATTTCATTCCTAACGTATCTTTCAAGTCGTGCATATTGAAAACATAACTATGAAGTTGTGAATTATTATACTCTAGTTAGACATAGTATTAAGGAATTACAATACAAAGTATAACGTCTATCTTTTGAACTTCGTATATTTGACATCGACATAATCGTATGAATGCTATTGTGATTATGTGTATGGGTATAGGTGAAGATTTCGTCTTAGAAAACAATGTTTTACATTCGTTTAAAGGAAGTACAATTCATAAACTTATTTTATCAATCGAAAGGGAAATCGCTAGGCTTATTGGTATTGTTATTTATTACAAATCTTTGGATTACCAATATGTGTTTTTAGTATAACCGCTCATAACTTGTTTATGTATCTTGGTAAAACTATTCACAAGGCCTGACTTTTGTATTGGTATAACTTTTTGAAAATACGGGGTCTAACAACCACACCCAACAATTCGTTTGGAAATCCCAGAGGACTTACTCCAATACACTTTCTAAGGAATCAACTAGACAGTCAGACTCAATCTAGAATAAAGTATATCAAAGAGTTTAATATCTCTAACTCTTAATTCAATCCGCAATCAGCAAATAGAAATTTGCGAGCCCGATTGAATATAAGAGGAGTTACTTGAACGGTACCAAAGACCAATGTTCAAGTGTCAATCAATGTAAATCAACAACCAAAGGTTGGATATTCTAATTGATTGATTTTAACGCACAACCTTTGATATTTCAATTATATAACAAAATATAATGCTGAAAAGAAATAACACAGACACCAGAATTTTGTTAACGAGGAAACCGAAAATACAGAAAAACCCCGGGACCTAGTTTAGATTGAACACCACACTGTATTAAGCCGCTACAGACACTAGCCTACTACCAATTAACTTCGGACTGGACTGTAGTTGAACCCTAATCAATCTCACACTGATTCAAGGTACAGTTGCGCTCCTTACATCTCTGATCCCAGCATGATACTACGCACTTGATTCCCTTAGTTGATCTCACCCACAACCAAGAGTTGCTACGACCCAAAGTCGAAGACTTGATAAACGAATCTATCTCACACTGAAAAGTCTATATGATTGAATAAATCTGTCTCCCACAAAAATACCCAAGAGTTTTTGTTCCGTATTTTGATAAATCAAGGTGAACATGAACCAATTGATAAACCGGTCTTATATTCCTGAAGAACAGCCTAGTATTATCAATCACCTCACAATAATCTTAATCGACTAGTGAAACAAGATATTGTGGAATCACAAACGATGAGACGAAGATGTTTGTGACTACTTTTTATCTTGCCAATCGGAGATATAAATCTCAAGACAATTTTACAATTGTACTCGTACGATAGAATCAGCAAGATCGGATCACTTAACTATAAGAGAAGTAGTTCGGTCTGGCTTCACAATCCCAATGAAGTCTTTAAGTCGTTAACCTACATGGTCTAGAGAAGAAACCTAAGGTTAAAGGAGAATCAACTCTAGTTATGAAACTAGTATCACACATGAGGTGTGGGAATTAGGTTTCCCAGTTTCTAGAGTTCTCCTTTATACAGTTTTCAAATTAGGGTTTGCAATTAATGTTATCTTAGTAACAAAGCATTCAATATGCGTCGTTAGATGAAAACCTGATGAGATTAAAGCTAATATCTTTCAACCGTTAGATCGAACTTATCTTGTTACACACAAATTAAATGTACCCTCATTTAGGTTTATGTAACCGTACCTAAACGTGTATACCATGTTGGTTCAAAAATAGTTAACCGAGGTTAGCCATATGATTACTCTCATATCAACCTTATTCTTCTTAACCATAACTAGTTCAAATGACTCAAATGAAACTAGTTAAAGAGTTGTTCAATTGTATGGAAAACACAATCAAAACAAAATCGGTTTGATTCACTTGAATCAATCATGAAAATTAAAGCCACGGTTTGCAAAGATTGCATTCCTTATAATTTAAATGTTTAAGTTCATGAATTGACCGATGATAAAGTAACCAGCTTAAGTATGCGTACAGGTATGCGTACTTAAGCAACCAAATTTGAGTTGGTTTAGTTTCCAAACTCAGCAGAAATTTTCGGTTCGAAAACTTCCGCCAGTACGCGTACGGGTACGCATACTTAAGGTGACTAGTTAAGAGCCTGTTAATTTCCAAACTCAGCAGAATTTTTCGGTTGGAAAACTTCCGCCAGTATGCGTACGAGTACGCATACTTAACCTGCCTCCTTCACCAATTTTGTATACACACATATGCATACTCTTGGTTCCCGGTTTATGGATTTATACACTAATGTGCGAACACACTATATATGCTTATATCCAAAGATGGTTACATAATCTTAACTCTTCATTTCAATCATTGAAACTTTCTTAGAGGATGACAATAGCTATTTCCACACATTATTAGCATCAAAGCAATTTTCAATTTATTGAAATGATCATTATTGAAACATTCCAAGTCTACACCAAATGATTGTATCACACAAACCATATAAGATGTTACTCGGCAATTTTCTCATGATATAAAATGAATTTGGTCGAAGCGAAAGCTTGCCAACACATATTTCGAGAAATATGTAAGTAAGATATACTCAGCTCGAAATCTCAAATGTGTATATAGAAAACTATATCGTAATACGACTTATGTCTCAACATAGGAGATAGAGTAGAAATAGACTTTCTAGTGATAGATGAGTTTAAGTCTCCACATACCTTTTGTCGATGAAGTTCCACAAGCTCCCCTTAGTAGTTCTTAGTCTTCAAATGATGAACGTCGTGAAGTCTAAGCTCAGTTATACAATCTATGTCCTAGTCCGAGACATCTAAATAGGCTAGAAATCAAGATTTATAGTTTTGATCACTAACATTGACAAACATGCTTGAGATAGCAATGCATGCGAGTTCGACCGAGCAATGCTCTAACACTTTTATTAGTGAAACTGATCTTAATTAATCACCTGAGATGGTATGATCGATATTTGTAATTGGTGTGACTATTCCTAGTCATTGGGTGGCTGATCCTAGAACTTGGTTGGGACTAATCACAAGATGTGTAATCGATCCTTGTAATAGGTTAACAAGTTTTAGTAATTGGTGTGACTGATCTTATAAATTCTGCAACCGAATAAGTTTATAACATATATATGTGGTAACCGATCCTAGTAACTAGTGAGACCAATCCTAATACCCACATGGAGGTAGAACCGAAACTTTTTTTGGTAGAACCGTTAAACCCATGAATGATGATTGAATGTTTTTGATCAATCACATAGTTCTTGGAAATAAGATGAACCAATTCTAAACTCGTTTGGAAATGTGGAAAATCGGTTCCAAGATTGTAAATATGAAAAAGGATTTACAAAGTAAAGATGTCAACATACTTTGAACATGTGCAGTAACTCTTATCTTTTATTGTTCAAAGATATTCCTTAATAGCTAAAGGAAAGAATCCCGGATCGAAATAAATTGAGAATCTTTCAATTGAGGTTTTTAGTTTTATATGCTTTTAATTTCCAGCAATTAAAATGCATATCTTTAGAAAATAAAAATTGGTAATGTGCATTAACTAATTGGATATTTTCTACTGAGATTTCGGTCATTATTTGGACAGAGCATTTCCAGGAATTATGAAAACCGAATTTGGAAATATATTGCATATCTTGAGAATATTTTCGGTTTTGGAAATTCCTTGGTGTCCAAACTTACTTGGTTTATAAATATTGAAGTTTGAATTTCAAGCAAACTAATCCTCAAAGCCAGCAAAACTACCTAGTTGTGTTGTTACTGGTAGAGCCGTCTATTCGAAGAGGAAAGTACCATAATTAGGCGAAATCTCTTACGACCGCTCGTTTTAAAGACTTCTTTGGGATTGGGAAGCTCTACGAGTATCGGTGGTGGGAAACTAGATAATTGCAGTTTATTATTAGTTTTCGATTGATTTGATTGACTAACGGTGGTTGAACTGTTTATGCTTGAGAATCTTCTCTTCTGATATAAGATTCACTCAAACTAGATCGAAGTTTCGATGGGGATCTTTAGACTGTTTGTAAATCTAAAGACGACTTGTGATAATCTATTGTTAACAGACTCCGTTCTGTGTATGATTGATCACAAGAGATTCAAGTTGATTGTGTGCAGGTGTTTATTGAAGATCTAAGAAGATTTGGAGACGAAGAAGATTTCTGATTTGGGTTCATAATCTTTTGTGTGCACAAAACTTGATCCGCTAGGGATCCAACTATAATCGGTTTATCTTTGTGATAACCTTGATTGATTAATTGAGTAGATCGGCATCAATATATTGTCTTTGTGACTAAGAAGTATTGATTTCAAAATCTAGACAATTACTTTGGTAGTTGTATTGAGATATATCTAAGAACCTGACAAAGGAGTTTATTGGGATAACAGAAGATCCTTTTGTCAAACTCATATCACTTGTTTGAAAAGAGTTGTTACCGAACAAATTTGTTGTACCTTTACTGTTTGGAATACGAACCAAAGGAATTGTTCCAAGTGCGTGACTTATTACAAGTTGGAGGCGCATGGATACAAACGGAACTAGGTGAACTATAAGTTTAGTTGCTTGGTCTCAACTATACGAAGTTGGTTTAGATTTTGTATAGCGGCTTAATCCTGAGAGTATTAAATTCTGGACAAGGTCCCGGGGTTTTTCTGCATTTGCGGTTTCCTCGTTAACAAAGTCTTGCTGTGTCTTTTACTTTTCTATTTCCGCATTTATAATTGTTTTATTATAATCAGAAGTAAAATACACAAACGTTAAATCCTATTTACTTGATAGCAATCCTATTGTGTTGGGTTAAGTCTGAACCTATTATCAAGTAAACATACTCCGTTGTTGTATTGTCTCGATCTTGTATCCATAGTCAATCACACAAGTTATCTTGTTGTCATATTGTCTCGATCTCGTATCCATAGACGATCACACGAAGTGTGAACCGATTAGTTGTATTGTCTCGACTCAATCCATAGACAATCACTTTCGGCGAAAGGACTTATAGGTGGAAAAGTTTTAGATTAAGGTATATTTGGGTACCCTCGTCTTTTCTGTTCGTACGTGAGAATAAAGGGAGAAAGACACGTTCCCTTGTTCGATAGGACCATAGTACATTGTGTAGTTCTTCACACCACTCGTCGTACTCTCCGTCCAACTTCTTTTTCAAATTGTCTGTTATCGTCTTGTTGGTGATCTCTACTTTCCCATTACTCTGGGGATATATGGGTATAGCTTTACTCTTCCTAATTTGGTAGGTATTGAACAACATATCAATTTTTTTCTTGTAGTTGTTTCTCATTGTCTGACACGATAGCTACGGGAATTCCAAAACGACAAATAATATGTTCGAAGATAAACCGAAACACCTCCTTATCCCGAATATGCCTCAATGTTGTAGCTTCGACCCATTTGGTGAATTATTCCGTTTCCACTATGAAATAAAATATTTTCTTTGTCCCGACCCGACATGTAGTGGTCCAACGATATCGATGCCCCATTTGGCGAAGGGCCAGGGACTTACTACCGAGTTCAATAGTACTGATAGAGCATGTATTTTCTTCTCGAACTTTTGACATTCATCGCATATCTTAGCCATGTGTTTCGCATTTCATTCACATAAGGCAAAAAATACCCCATTGCTTTTGCCCTCGCCGATAGACTTTTTCCCAAGCTATGATTACCCACGCCACCATAATGTAACTCATTCAAGATCGAATGTCCTTCCTCTTTGCTCAAACACCTTAACAGTGGACCCAAATATGATATTTTGTACAATATGCCTTCCCGAAGCTCATAGTCTGCTGCTTTACTTTTAATTTGTTAGCTTGGGATCGCCATTTCGGTAATGCTCCCGACTCTAGATATTGGTGAATTGTATTTCTCCAATCTCTCGTCTCATACCTATCGGCTGTAGCAATAACCGTTTATACCTCCATATCCCCTTCTTCGGATATTGATGGAGATAATACTCTCCCGATTCGTATAACTTCTATGGTCGCGTCTGTTAACATAAATGCGACGTATGCCGAGGCGTCTGCGTGACGATTGTATCTTCTATAAATGTATCGGAACTTGATGTTGGGAATTTGGTCGATGTAGAATTTCTCCAATTTCCAGTACTTCTAAAGTATCGGGTCATGAGCAATGTATTCTCCGCTAATTTTATGAACTACCAGCTATGAGTCACTATTAAGTCTTACTTCTTCAAGCCCCAGTTCTGCAATTAGTCTCAGAGCATGTTTCACCGCTACGCATTCAGTGACATTGTTAGTTGCTTCGAACTCGAGTCTAAAAGAATGGACTATTTTTTTCCCTTTCGGCGTTGTGAAGACCAACCCCAATCCCGAGACATCCTTGTTTGATAATCCATCTGTAAACACATCTCATTGTGTTGGGATGCATATCTCGAGAAGGTCAGAGGGGTCGTCCATATCTTCTTCCATACGGGGGATATCCTTTACTTCTTCCTCCTCACCTAGGGGAAAATCAGCAAGGAAATCCGCTACCGCCTGTGCTTTGATCGTTGTTATCATTTCATAAAAGACGTCAAACTGTTTGATTTGAGCACCCCACTTGGATATCCGACCCGATCTAGCGGAGCTGTCTAGTACCGATTCGATATAGGACTTTGTTAGCACCCTAATTTTGTGAGTCTGAAAGTATGTCCGCAGTTTTTGTGTTGCAAATAGTAACGCGAGTATCAATTGTTTGATTTTAGTATAACTCTTCTCTGTCGGTCTCATGGTCTTACTAATGAATTATACCGGTTCTTCTTCCATTCTCACATTCTTGACCAATATCATACTGATAGCACAGGTTGTAGCCCCGAGATAGAGTGTGAGTACTTCCTCGGGTTCGGGTCTTTGCAACACGGGTAGACTCGCGAGATGATGTTTAATTTTCTGAAATGCTTCCTCACACTCCTCATTTCATTTGAACTTTTCTCCTTTTCTCAAGGTTCCAAAGAAGTCTTTATATTTGTCTGACGATCGTGATATAAAACCCCCTAGGGCTTCCAAGCATTCGTTTAATGTTTGTACATCTTTGACTTTCACTGGTGATGGCGTTTCCAACATAGATCTGACCTTATCGGGGTCTGCCTCAATTCCTCGGTCCGTGACGACGTATCCCAGAAACTTACCCGAGGTCACCCAGAAAGTGCATTTGGCTGGGCTCACTCTAATTTTGTATTTTCTCATTGTTTGAAAGATTTTTCAAAGGTCTTAGACATGATCGATTGCAACTTTTATTTTGACTAACATGTCATCTACATAAACCTCAATTCGTGGATCTTATCTCGAACATGTCTTCCACTAATATCTGGTACGTGGCACCAGCATTCTTTAATATGAATGGCATCTTAGTATAACAATAGAGTCCTCTTGGTGTAAAGAAAGACGTGTTTTCTTGATCCTCGGGAGCCAAAGGGATTTGGTTATATCCCGAGTACCCATCCATTAACGATATCGCTTTGTGTCCGACTATTGACTCTACAAGTTGGTCGATATTCGGGAGCGGAAAGCTATCCTTCGGGCAAGCTTTGTTCAAATCGCTGAAGTCGATGCAGATTCAGACTCCTCTTGTTTTCTTAGGTATTATTACCATGCTCGAGATCCATAACGGATATTGTGCCTTGCGTATGATCCCCGATGATTGTAACTTCTTCAGCTCTACTTCAACTGCCACCTGCGGCTCGCGTGTAATCCTACGCATTTTTTGTCGGACTAGTTTAAATTCCGGATCGATTCTTAGGTGGTGACAACATACATCCGGATCGATACCTTCCATACCATGCATTTTCCAGGAAAACACATCCATGTGTTCTTGTAATAGAGTTATCAATCGACTATATTTTTCCTCTGATAACAACGACCGATCTTTACCAATTTAGGTTCATCCTCCTTTCCCAAGTTGATATACCGAGTAGGTTCTAGACCTGTGAAGTTCGATTTTAGATCTCTGATAGGTGTTGCTACCTTTGATTTTTATGCGATCTTGTCCTCTCCTGCTTCATATGACATAACTGCTTGTGAGATTATCTTCTCTAACTCTTGGAAGGATTTTATTTCCTTAGCTTTGTTCTTGTTTCGATGTAATCTTACTCGCTTATCTTCGTTTTGTTGAATTTCCACTTGAACACAATGTCTAGCGGCTTGCGTGTCTCCTGTGACCTCAACCACACCCTTGTAAGTCGGGAACCTTAACCTTTGGTGATATGCAGAAGCAACTCCTTTGATGCCAGTGATCCAGTATCTCCTAATGATCGCTTCATATGGTGACACGACATCTACCACGTAGAAGGTGGTAAGGGTGTCCAAGTAATCGGCTCCATATGAAACTCTCAGTGTGACTTCTCCTTTTGGTATAGTCATTGTCCCATTAAAGCTATAAATTTTATAGGTCGACGGGATAAATATATCATCGAATAGTTGCATTCTCTTGAAAGTTTCGTAAAAAAGAACTTCTACAGAGATCTCGATGTCGACCAGGATACTATTCATTCCCCATTCCTCTATCATTAAAGTGATGACTAGTGGGTCTCCATGTGCTTGGATATTCATCGGGACATCTTTAGCAGAGAATGTGATCGTCTGCATCATCCACTCCTCCATGGACAAAGTCTTGTCCACACTAAATATTTCATTTCCTGATCGGTCCCTTTTGTGGATCCTTGTCATAATCCCTGAGCGGAGGTCTAGAAAGTGAGTACCCCGATCAATCCTGACTTGATGTACTGGAGCATCGGGTAGCGGCACTACTTGCTTGACAAACTTCCTCAAATAACCGTCCCAAATCAGGTGTTGAACTATATATTTCACTTCTCGGAAGTCATTGGTTGAATTCCCCCTGAACTGATGAAAATGACAGAACTCGGGATGGTTTTTCGTCTCGTTAAATTGTATCCCTCGGGTATTCGGGTACCGGATATCGTTTCTCTTCTCCACCTCCTTGGAAATTTCTTCTAGGGGTGGGTTCAATGGCATGTACACTTTTGGTTCATAATGAGGCTTTTTTCCCTTCTTGACCCACTCCTTCTATCCTGGACCTTTATTTTGTGGCCCCGATCTCTACTCGGGTCGCTTCGTAACTTCTTTCAGAACCGTTTTTTCCGTTTTGGTTGCCTCATGGACGCTCTTATCTTGTGCTCCCTCTTGAATCTCTTCTAGGGAAATGTAGTGTTTTTGCATCTTCCGCATATCCTTTAGGGTTTGTGGCTTTTCGGTGTACATTGCCACCCATATAAGGTTTGTTTTCCCAAGTGAATTTTAGAACCCAAATATCTGTTGGTCCACGGGTACCTTCCCGATCTCGGTACATAGCTTCCTCCATCTATCTTCTAAAGACCTCAATGGTTCTATGAATCTTCGTGCTAATGTGAATAGCTTGTTAACCCTTGGCTTGGCGATGCTGTTATGCATGTAGGTCTCGAGAAAAGTCTCCACTAACGCACCATTGTTTCCAATGGAGCCTTCGGGTAGGGTGTAGAACCAATTCTTAGCTTCTCCTTCCAAACTTTCCGGAAAAAATTTGCACATGACTATGTCATTACTCTTCCATTGTAGAAGCGACATCATGTACATCTTGATGTGTTCCACAGCATCCCCGGTGCCATCGAACCGTGACGGGAATATTGGAAGAGTACACTTTGGGGGAAATGGTGCTTGCTCCAACTCTCGAGTAAAGGGTGTCTTCTCCTCTTCATTGATTACTTCCGCCAATTTGTCATCTTCGCCATCTCTAGCCAGTTTCTTAACCATCTCCTCAAGTTGTCTGAGTTTAGCTTCGGTCGCGGTATCAGGTCTCTCATTTTGTCGGGGTATTTCCTCCTCAGACGTTGAATCTTCGGGAGGAACGTATCCCATTCTCGGTTTAGTGGGATCGAGCACATGCCCTCGGTGCCGAGGTGGTTCGTGGACGTACCTTGATCGGGTCCGGGTTTGATCGTTTGATGCTCCTCGGCTAGATGACTCTTGTGACCTCGATCCTTGGTTTCTAAGTCGATGGTTCTCTTGCTCAAATGTTATATTTCTCCTTTGTAACGCCCTCATAAATTCTTCTTGCCTCCTTTAGTTTTCCAATATTTCCAGTTAGGTCAGGTCTGTTCTCTCATGAATAGACGGATCATGATGGTGATTTCACGGTACGATTGGTGGTACCTCTGGTGGTATTACTGGTGGTGATGTGGTCTCATTCCTTTTTCTCAGCTGAATCTGTTGTAGTCAATCCTCTTTCCGATCTATAGTTGCCTGGTGTTCAGCGTGCATCCTGGCCCGTCGTCGTTCCTCCTGATGTTAGAGCATGGCTCGGTTGAACCCACCAAGTGTTGGTATGTCAAGTTTGGTTTTCATATTTTAGTGAATCAAAACTCATGTTAAGAGTCGCTTGATTATGTACTAGAGTCAACTTCGTATAGGTTAGCTTGAAAGTATTAGGATATGAGACATTACAAGTATTGCGAAGTCTTGAAGATGTCAAGAAGCAAGGAGCTACAACGACAACAATCATCCTTCCACTTGAGGTCAGTGATATTTGACTTGAATTGTTTCATACCTTAACGTATCTTTCAAGTCGTGCATATTGAAAACATAACTACGAAGCATATTTGAACTCTAGATAGACATAGTATTAAGGAATAAAATACGAGGTTTATTGCTTAACCATTAAACTTTGTAGATAAGACATCGCCATAATCAGTTGAATGCTATTGTGATTATGTATGGGTATGAGGTGAGGATTTCATCCTAGGGAACAATGTTTACATGTGTTCTAAGGAAGTAAGTTCATAAACTTGTTTGTGAACCGAAAAGGAAATTTCCAGGTGTTATTGGTTTTGTTATTCATTGCATATCTTATGAACAACCAATATGTGTGATTGAGTATAACCGCTCAAAACTTGTTTTTGTTCTTGGTAGAACTACTCACAAAGGCCTAACTTATGTATTGGTATGACTTTTATTAGTGAAACCGATCTTAAGTAATCACCTGAGATGGTATGATCGGGTTTGTGTTTTGTCTGACCAAATATGGGAAAGGGGAACCGATCCTAGTTAGAGGTGCAGTACATCACAAAGGAGAACCGATCCTTGTATGGGGTGCAGTAAGGTTTATAGCAGAAAGGGGGACCGATCCTATGGACATGTGCAACACGTTTTTAGGCAAAGGGGAACCGATCCTATGGACATGTGCAACACATATAAGTTAGATACCATATATATGTGGGGAACCAATCCTAGTACCTAGTCAACCGAATTTTGGAAAGCTAGTGTGACTATGCACAGTACTCACATGGAGGTAGAACCGAAACTTGTTTTGGTAGAACCGTTAAACCCATGATTGTGATTGAATGTTGGTTTGATCAATCACATAGTTCTTGAAAGTCATATGAACCAATTCTAAACTTGTTTGGAAGTGTGGCAAATCGGTTTCAAGGTTGTAAGTGTGAAGGAAAACTTACAAAGGAATGATGTCGACATACTTTGAACATGTGCTATGAATGTTTATTTATTTAATTGTTCAAAGATATTCCTTAAAGGATGAGGGAAGAGAATCCCAGGATCGAAATATAAGTAAGTTAAGAATATTTTAATTAAGGTTATTAATTTCATTTTATAGGGAAATTCCAGAATTAGTAATGTGCATTTACTAATTAGATTTGGCGAGAGATTTCGATCATTATTTTTGGATAGAGCGTTTCCAGGAATTATGAAAACCGAATTTGTGCTTTAATGAATATCTTGAGAATATTTTCGGTTTTGGAAATTCCTTGGTGTCCAAACTTCCTTGTCTATAAATACTTGAAGTTTTCCTTTCTAGCAAACTAATCCTTTGTAACAACAGACTTCCTCTTTTGTTGTTGTTACTGGTGTAGCCGCCTATTCGGAAAGGAGAGAAACCTAATTAGGCGAAATCTCTTACGACCACTCAGTTTAAAGTCTTCTTTGGGATTGAGAAGCTCTAGCGTGTACCGTTGGTGGGAAACTAGATAATTGCGGTTTATCCTTTGTTTTCGATTGATTTGATTGACTAACGGTGGTTGAAATCTGATTGCACCTAGTTTGTTTATTCTTGATAATCTTCTTGTTAGAGCATTGCTCGGTCGAACTCGCATGCGTTGATATCTCAAGCATGTTTTTCAATGTTAGTGATCAAAACTATAAGTCTTGATTTCTAGTCTACTATAACTAAGGTCTCGGACTAGGATAGAAAGTGTAGTTGAGCTCAAGAACTCCATGGCAATCATCATACAAGACGAATGACTACTCAAGGAACCGGTGGATGTTCATCGACTAAAAGGTATGTGGAGACTTGAACTTATCTATCACTCAAAAGTCTATTTATCTCCTATCTTGAGACAAAAGTCGTTTTGCTATATAGACTTAGATTATACACATTTGCTATTTCGAGCCGAGTTTATCTCGTCTATCTATTTCTCGAAATATGTGTTGGTAAGCTTTCGCTTTAGCCAAGTTCATCTTTACCTAGTGACGAAAGTCATGACAAGTTTCAATCACTTTGAAAATTGCTTAATTTGACGAAAAATAGTTTGTGAATAACAACTATAGAATATCAACGTCCTCTAAGAATGTTTCAATGATTGAAATGAGAGTTTAGATTATATAACCATTGGAGGATATAAGAATTATTGTGGAATCACATATATGTATAAGCCCTTATTCCTTGAACCGAAGTTTGCAAACTTTGTTGATCAAGAGAACTGGAATGGTGGCGTGAGCCAAGTCCGCGAACTTGCGGAAGTTCTCGTCCCGAGAAATTCTACTGGAGTTTGTGAACTCCGTCCGGGAACTTAATTCCGCGAACTTGAGTAGGTTATATCTAAAAACGATGTTTGTGAACTTATTCTTATATAAACTAAGGAATGCAAATTGCAAACCGTGGCTATATAGTTCATGAACCGATTCGAGTGAATCAAATCGTTTTTGCTTCAATTGTGTCTTGTGTAGTTACATAAAATTTCTTTGCAATTGAACAAGTCTCTAACTAGTTCATTTGAGTCACTTGAACTAGTTATGGTGAAGAAGAATATGGTTGATATGAAAGTGATCATATGGCTAACCATTTGGTTGACTATTGTTGAACCAACAAATGTACAAGTTTGGGTACGGTTACACAAGCCTAGAAACATGCATTTCATTTGTGTGTAACAAGCTAGTTTTCGATCTAACTGTTGAAAGATATTAGCTTGAATCTAATCAGGTTTTCATCTAACGGTGAATATTGAATGCTTTGTTACCAAGCTAACATTGATTGCAAACCCTGATTTGAAAGACTATATAAGGGAGAACTCTAGCAACTTGGAAACCTAATCCCCACACCTTCTGTGTGATACTAGTTGTGCTAACCTAGAGTTAATTCTCCTTTAACCTTTGGTTTCTTCTTCTAAACCAGGTTAACGACTTAAAGACTTCATTGGGATTGTGAAGCCAGACCGATACTACTTTCTTGTAGTTGTGTGAACTGATCTTACTGTTTCTATCGTACGAGTACAATTGTAATAATTGGATTGAGATTGATATCTCCGATAGGCAAGATATAAAAGAAATCACAAACACTTCGTCTCATCGTTTGTGATTCCGCAATATCTTTTGTCGCTGCGTCGATTAAGATTATTGTGAGGTGATTGATAATACTTGGTTGTTCTTCGGGAATATAAGTCTGGTTTATCAATTGGTTCCTGTTCACTTTGATTTATCAAAAGACCGAACAAAACTCGTAGGTATATTCGTGGGAGACAGATTTATCTATTACCGTAGACTTTTCTGTGTGATACAGATTTGTTTATTAAAGTCTTCGACTTTGGGTCGTAGCAACTCTTAGTTGTGGGTGAGATCAGCTAAGGGAATCAAGTACGTAGCATCCTGCTGGGATCAGAGACGTAGGAGCATAACTGTACCTTGGATCATTGTGAGATTGATTGGGGTTCAACTACAGTCCAGAACGAAGTTAATTTGGAGTAGGCTAGTGTCTGTAGCGGCTTAATACATTGTATGTTCAATTTGTAAGTTGTTAGATCAATTAGAATATCCGACCTTTTGATTGTTGATTTAAATTGATTGACACTTGGATATTGGTCTTTGGTACCATCCAAGTTATCTCTCTAGTATTTGATAAAGACTCGCAGATTTATATTTGTTTGAGTATATATTAAATCGAGAGATTGAGATATAAACTCTTTGATATACTTTTTATCTAGATTGAGTCTGACTGTCTAGTTGATTCTCTAGAAAGTATATTGGAGTTTGTCCATACAGATTGTTAAGCGAAATATTCGGTGTGGTTGTTGTACCCCCGCTTTTTCACTTCTCTTCTGATATACGATTCACTCAAACTAGTTCAGAGTTTCGACATGGATCTTTAGACTGTTGTCAGTTCTAAAGACGATCTTGTGATAATCCATTGTTAACAGACTCCGTTCTGTGCGTGATTGATCACAAGAGATTCAAGTGATTGTGTGCAGGTTTTTATTGAAGATTTAAGAAGATTTGAAGACAAAGAAGATATTGGAGATCTGACTTAGGTTTTATAATCTTTGGTGTGCACAATACTTGATTTGGTAAAAGAGGATCCAATTAATAATCGGTTTATCCTTGTGGTAGATTGGATTGATTAATTGATTAGATCGGCATCAACACAATTTTTTGGATTAAGAGTGTTGTTGGCTTAATCTTAAACGATTACTTCGGTAATTGAACATAAGATAGATCTAAGGACCTGACGAAGGAGTTTATGTTAAGATAAACGGAAGAGCCTTTGTCCGACTCATATCACTTGGTTGAATAGAGTTGATACCAAACAGATTTGTTGTTCCTTTACTGTTTGGAATACGAATCAAAGGAATTGTTCCAAGTACGTGACTTATTTATAAGTTGGAGGCGTGGGAATACAGACGGAACAAGGTGAACTATAGGTTTATTTGCTTGGTCTCAACTATACGAAGTTGGTGTAATTTTGTGTAGCGGCTTAATCCTGAGAGTATTCGATTCTGGACAAGGTCCCGGGGTTTTTCTGCATTTGCGGTTTCCTAGTTAACAAAATCTTGCTATGTCATTTACTTTTATTTTCCGCATTATAATTTTTTATTATAATTAAAATAAATTACACAAATGTTAATTCCTATTTACTTGATAAACAATCCTATTGTGTTTGATTGAGTCCGAACCTTTGTATCAAGTAAACATACTTAGTTGTTGTATTGTCTTGATCTCGTATTCATAGATGATCACACGAAGTGTGAACCGATTAGTTGTATTGTCTCGACTCTGTCCATAGACAATCACTTTCGGAGAAAGGACTTATAGGTAGGAAAAGTTTTAGCTTGAGGTATATTTGGGTACCCTCGCCTTTTCAATTGGTATCAGAGCAGGCAAACACGAAAAGATCTAACAATATGTGTTTGGTGCGATCCAACCTATAATGATTGAATCTAATGAATGATTCAGTTAACGTAAAGCAAGACATCAGGAGTGTTGAATTAACACTTGATGATGGCATCCACGATTCAATATCTAAAGAAATCATCTCTAGAGATTCTACGAGACAAGTTAATCTTGTTAATAATGTAGAAACCGATGACGACTGGAAAATACGTCTACAAGAAGGGTTAGATGAAATTTCCGATAATGATGACTCAGATTTTGAACAATAAGTAGAAGAAGATATCTCAGAATACTCTAAACTGCTGGAACCTTTGAAAAATGAAAAGCTGAGAACTTCGGATTTTCTTGGTTTTATGACTCCTCTTTGTCGTCAGAACAAGACATTGAAGAAGGATTTTCAAGGATATTTTATTGGTTACCAAAACAGTAAGTATCTTCTTAAAGATCGTACAAACGATCTAAATTCTAAGAAATTAGAATGTGAAAATCTTCGAAGAGAACTGTTTTTGTCGGAAAAGAAACGTGCTGAATCAGAAGCAATGTTTAATTCTCGACAAGTACAGGGTCTTGAAAAAAAGCCAGTGCTAGTCTCTCTCAAATAAAATTGTTAGAGAAAGAGCGTAATGTTTCTCTTGAAAAAATTCACTTGTTGGAAGAGAAACTTGTTGAATCAGATGCAAGGATTAACTCTCAACAAAAGAGTTTTGAAGAGAAAGAAGATGTATATCTCTCACGAGAAAAACGCCTTGAGGCTGATCTAGTCGGTGCTCTTGATAAAATCAAGATGTTGGAAGAAGAAAATTTGGAACTGAAAAAATCCAATGAAAGCTCAAACAAGTTAACCTCAATATTAGAAGCAAGTAGAAATCATCGTAATACACGAGGATTTGGCTATAAGAGAATAAATGATTCAAATATTAACAAAGAGGTAAAATTTGTTAAAGATACTAATTCTTCTCAACCAGAGGCTTCCACTGATGACAAAGAAGGCACTTCTGCTAATGTCAAGAAAGCAACAACGTTGAACAAGGATCAGAAGAAGAAGAAGAAGAAGAAAACTCATCGATCTCCAATGCAAGAGGATCCACAAAAAGGTAACATTAAAACTCATACTTCGTATATTTATACTAAGCATTCTTATTATTGTGGTAATAAAGGACACTTGCAATGGGGATGCAAAGTTCGTAAGATGCAAGTTGTTCTTTCTATTGTATCAAACGGATTGGATAAGTTTTCTCCTCATAAGAACTCAGATTGGTATTGTCCTAAGTTTAGGCAAAAGAATTATTATAATGATAGTTCAAATTTTGCGTATCACTCGACAAGGTCATTTCATTAAAGACCCAATTATAAAAAGAGAAATGATTTTTTAAATGCAAAAATAAGATCTGATATTCCAAATTGGAGAAAGGGTGTTTCACAAAATATTCAAAAGGACAATGATCCTAATGGTGTGAAGGAGAAAGCTGCTCCTTCGAAACCCAACTCTAAATGGGTCACGATGTCCTCTATAGCCAAGAAGGGACCAAAAATTAGTCACAAGAATGACTCTCAGCTGTTAATTGTTGGTGACAATAATTACAAGAGTCTTCTTGAAAGGCTGAAGAAAAACATTATATCTGAAATCTCTTGTACTAGTAAAGGTTGTGATAATGACACTCTTCATCACAAGTCAAAGAATAAAAACAAGAGATGGAACAAGAGAAAACAAACCAAGCAAGAGGTCAAGAATGATGATTCTGTCGTAGTCACTCATGACGAACAAGAAAAGGATCAACTCAACACAACCTAGTTGTGTTAGAACATGCATACTCACCTTAATGCTCAATTTTTTGAAAGGTGAGGAAGCACATGAAATTGAGCACATGATCTCTTGGTTATTATATGATTAATTGACATCTTTAGGAGATTTCTTTTCTTCTATACTCATACTTTCTCTATCTATATTTGAGGTTTTGATGGAAACGGTAATTATGAGTATATGATATTTACATCTACTGATCATATATGTGTAGCTCTTGTTTTTACGGTTAAAACGAGCCAAAAATCACTGAATTCGGACATCGTATGCAAAAGTTATGTCAAAAAAAGTTTAGTGTTGTGATCTGTCACAAGTAACTCTTGGGAACCGATCCTAGTATCCTGTCATGGTGAGGGAACCGATCCTAGTACCATGTCATGGTGAGGGAACCGATCCTAGTGAGAGTTCCCCTTACGAAGAAGTGTAAAACTGTTTTGCACATAACTTTCGTCTGAACTCGAAATGACCTCATTCTTTTTGCATTGTTTTGATAATTCAATTTCCTACAAGATTGAGGTAATTGCAATACTTGATTTTATGTTGAATATTTATGGTGTATTACAAATTGGTTTATGGGATGTTTGATTTTGGTTTTACTACCTTAATATTCGATCTCATATAATGTGAACCCTTATGGTTTGGGTGACTTTTTGGTTCAGCAGGATTAAGTTCTAGCCAATGTTGGTAGGCTTTATCAAAGAATCATGAGGGGTTCTGGTAGAAACAATATGTGAAAAAGTCACAATATGTTGAATCGGTTTTGGTTTAGCATAAAACATATGTGTTTCAACAGTTTTCAACTCTTGCTTGCAATTGTTAAAACCGGTTTTCAACCTTTCTCTGGTAAAGGTTGAGGGTTGTTGTTATTCTTTTGTTTTGGCATAAGGATGACAACGTGGTGATATTTCGATAACAATTCTCCCTGGATGAAGATGCAAACATATTGGAGAAGTGGATGCGAAATTTGAGGTAACAATCTTGTTTGTTAATTGTTTTCCTGTTTAAGAAAAGACTGAGTTTATATTATATATATTTGTTGCTTTTGCTTAACAAAAATTTCGGTACAATTGATATTTATTCCATGATTTGTGTGTGGATGTGTGATTCAATTGGTTCCGGTTAAGAAGAATTATTGTTATCTTACTTTTGTATGGTATCAATTGTTTAGGCTTACAAAATTTCGGTGCAATTGCGGTGCTTTCAATGTCTATGTTGTTTCAATTACTTCCGGTTAAGGTGAATAATTATGCAAGTTGATTTATTTTGGTTTGAATAAATTATTTATGGCTTAACGAAATAAAAAGTATATGGGATGAGTTGTTTAGTCCAATTCGATTCCGGATAAGAGAAACTAAGTTAATTCTGATCTTAGTTAGACTTATCGGAGTGAGGTTTCAGTTATTCAAGTCTAATTGAATGCCTTAATAATAAATTCTAGTTAACTAACCTAGTACTTGTCTTGTTTAAAATTGAAAGGTCTAAGTTTATGGATAATTAGAACCTGATGAAAAAAATAGAGTTTATCTTTATTTTGGTCTTATCGAATTAAGCGGTTGTTTTTGAACAATCGGTTTAGCAAAGGGACTAAAGTGCTTAGTTGATTTTTGGTTTGCTAAACTAAATTGGAAAAATTATTTCGAACAATTGTTTCCTTGATAACATATCAAAATAAAACTACTTGTAGTTTCGGTTTTGATATTGGTTATCAGAACATGATGTGTGGAACCCTCGTGCCTAATTCTACAGGTTTGCAAGTCTATTTTGAGATTTGTAAGATTCTTTTCGTATTGTCCTTTATTTTTTCGTTTCTTTGTCATTTTGTGACAAAAAGGGGGAGAAATATATGGAGTAAACAGGTGATACTGGCATTGATTTTATATTGATTGGTATCGTTAAGGAAAAGAACAATGGTGCTTGAATGTTTATCTAACGAAAGAGTGAAAGCACAGACTAAGGGGGAGTAACATGTCATATGAATTGGTATAACAAAGACGTGTGAATATCTACCTATCTTCCTTAGGGGGTGTATTTGCTTTGTTATTATAATGTCAACAACGACATTTTCAAGGATTGAATTTAAGCAGTTTTACTGTGCTGTTGAATCGGGAATCAAGCGGATGTGTAATGAATTCTTGTAATTTGTGTATCCATATGATGTAAGAGTTTTGTCACTAAAATTGACAAAGGGAGAGATTGTTAGAGCATGGCTCGGTTGAACCCACCAAACGTTGGTATGTCAAGTTTGGTTGTCATATTTTAGTGAGTTAAAACTCATGTTAAGAGTCGCTTGATTATGTACTAGAGTCAACTTCGTATAGGTTAGCTTGAAAGTATTAGGATATGAGACATTACAAGTATTGCGAAGTCTTGAAGATGTGAAGAAGCAAGGAGCTAAAACGACAACAATCATCCTTCCCCTTGAGGTTAGTGATATTTGAATTGAACTGTTTCATTCCCTAACGTATGTTTCAAGTCGTGCATATTGAAAACATAACTGCAAAGCATATTTGAACTCTAGATAGACATAGTATTAGGGAATACAATACGAGGTTTATTGCTTAACCATTAAACTTTGTAGATAAGACATCTCCATAATCAGTTGAATGCTATTGTGATTATGTATGGGTATGAGGTGAGGATTTGATCTTAGGGAACAATGTTTACATGTGTTCTAAGGAAGTAAGTTCATAAACTTGTTTGTGAACCGAAAAGGAAATTGCCAGGTGTTATTGGTTTTGTTATTCACTGCATATCTTGTGAACAACCAATATGTGTGATTGAGTATAACCGCTCACAACTTGTATTTGTTCTTGGTAGAACTATTCACAAAGGCATGACTTATGTATTGGTATGACTTTTATTAGTGAAACCGATCTTAAGTAATCACCTGAGATGGTATGATCGGGTTTGTGTTTTGTCTGACCAAATATGGGAAAGGGGAACCGATCCTAGTAAGAGGTGCAATACATCACAAAGGGTAACCGATCCTTGTATGGGGTGCAGCAAGGTTTATAGCAGAAAGGGGGACCGATCCTATGGACATGTGCAACACGTTTTTAGGCAAAGGGGAACCGATCCTATGGACATGTGCAACACATATAAGTTAGATACCATATATATGTGGGGAACCGATCCTAGTACCTAGTCAACCGAATTTTGGAAAGCTAGTGTGACTATGCACAGTACTCACATGGAGGTAGAACCGAAACTTGTTTTGGTAGAACCGTTAAACCCATGATTGTGATTGAATGTTGGTTTGATCAATCACATAGTTCTTGAAAGTCATATGAACCAATTCTAAACTTGTTTGGAAGTGTGGAAAATCGGTTTCAAGGTTGTAAGTGTGAAGAAAAACTTACAAAGTAAGGATGTCGACATACTTTGAACATGTGTTATGAATGTTTATTTATTTAATTGTTCAAAGATATTCCTTAACGGATAAGGGAAGAGAATCCTAGGATCGAAACATAAGTAAGTTAAGAATCTTTTAATTAAGGTTATTAATTTCATTTTGTAGGGAAATTCCAGAATTAGTAATGTGCATTTACTAATTATATTTTCCGAGAGATTTCGATCATTATTTTTGGATAGAGCATTTCCAGGAATTATGAAAACCGAATATGTGCTTTAATGAATATCTTGAGAATATTTTCGGTTTTGGAAATTCCTTAGTGTCCAAACTTCCTTGTATATAAATACTTGAAGTTTGCCTTTCTAGCAAACTAACCCTTCGTAACAACAGACTTCTTCTTTTGTTGTTGTTACTGGTGTAGCCGCCTATTCGGACAGGAGAGTAACCTAATTAGGCAAAATCTCTTGCGGCCACTCAGTTTAAAGTCTTCTTTGGGATTGAGAAGCCCTAGCGTGTACCGTTGGTGGGAAACTACATAATTGCGGTTTATCTTTTGTTTTCGATTGATTTGATTGACTAACGGTGGTTGAAATCTGATTGCACCTACTTTGTTTATTTTTGAGAATCTTCTCTTCTGATATAAGATTCACTCAAACTAGTTCAGAGTTTCGACAGGGATCTTTAGACTGTTGTGAGTTCTAAAGACGATCTTGTGATAATCCATTGTTAACAGACTCTGTTCTGTGTGTGATTGATCACAAGAGATTCAAGTGATTGTATGCAGGTTTTTATTGAATATTTAAGAAGATTTGAAGACAAAGAAGATATTGAAGATAAGATTTGGGTTTTATAATCTTTGGTGTTCACAATACTTGATTTGGTAAAAGAGGATCCAATTAATAGTCGTTTTATCCTTGTGGTAGATTGGATTGATTAACTGAGTAGATCGGCATCAACACAATTCTTTGGATTAAGAGTGTTGTTGGCTTAATCTTAAACGGTTACTTCGTTAATTGAACATAAGATAGATCTAAGGACCCGAAGAAGGAGTTTATGTTAAGATATACGGAAGAGCCTTTGTCTGACTCATATCACTTGGTTGAATAGAGTTGATACCAAACAGATTTGTCGTTCCTTTACTGTTTGGAATACGAACCAAAGGAATTGTTCCAAGTACGTGACGTATTTATAAGTTGGAGGCGTGGGAATACAGACGGAACTAGCTGAACTATAGGTTTAGTTGTTTGGTCTCAACTATACGAAGTTGGTGTAATTTTGTGTAGCGGCTTAATCCAGAGAGTATTCAATTCTGGACAAGGTCCCTAGGTTTTTATGCATTTGCGGTTTCCTCGTTAACAAAATCTTGTTGTGTCATTTACTTTTATTTTCCGCACTATAATTGTTTATTATAATTAGAGTAAATTACACAAACGTTAATTTCTATTTACTTGATAAGAAATCCTATTGTATTTGGTTGAGTCTGAACCTCTGTATAAAGTAAACATACTTCGTTGTTGTATTGTCTCGATCTCGTATCCATAGACGATCACACGAGGTGTGAACCGATTAGATGTATTGTCTCGACTCTGTCCATAGACACTCGCTTTCAGAGAAAGGACTTATAGGTAGGAAAAGTTTTAGCTTGAGGTATATTTTGGTACCCTCACCTTTTCACCTGAGTTAGTAGTAGTTCCTCATCGTCTTCAGTGTCAGATGTGGTCAGTCCATCTATCATGTTTTCAGGCCTTCTCTGACTCGCCTCGGTGCATCCTAGGAAAGTGTTGTCATCATCATGTCCTAAGTTAACTTCCTCATTGACGGTTGTCATTTCTTCGGCTAGTGCTAATATCGCCTCGGGTCGTGGACAGTGACTGCTCCCTTGTCGTGAGTCAGTAACCCCTTCTTGCATGATGATCCCCGCGACTGTTCGGTTACTCAGAATCCTGACAGTTCCCGAAGCACTGGCCATCGGGTCTTGTCTACTTTTTCCACCGAGAATTATACCTACGTCCACGGGGGCGAAGAGATGATCTTATTACTTCTTTCAAGTTACAATGGTGATAGCTCTCAATACCACTTAGTGTCTCTCTTCACTCACTTACCAATCACTTGTCTTTCTCTCAACACAAGGGTCTATATTTATAGGCTAAGATGCTCATACAACGAGACTACAGTGTTGGTCGCATTCTATCTATCTTAATGGTCATGTCGGGTGATCACTAATATCTCCTTCCGATACTCCATTCCCGACTATGTGCTCCTTTGTAGGATAGGTCTCCCGATTTATCTCTTCTCGGCTCAAGTTTTTCCTAATGGTAATGATCCCGATATCCATTAATCCGATATTGATACTATGCCCGATCTGAGTATGCTATCCTCTGCATCCGGGCCTATCGTGACGTGACTCTTCTGCTCCTACGCGTGCTCTGTCAGTATATTTAATGCCTTGTCCCTCGATTCAAACCTGGTCGTTGAATATGGCATTCACTTTACACGTGTTTACTTCTCCTCCACATGCAGTAGATATTCTCTTTTACTGTACCGGATCCGATAGAGTGATTTCATGCTTCGCCTTGCTCTCTTCTTTGATGTATCACAGCTCAGGATTGTGCCACCTTTACTAGCCAACTAATTACTACTACAGCGATTATGAATATTTTCCAAGATGATGTCGTCATTTTCTAGAACACTTACTGGTGGCATGTCAATTCTGGGTCTCTGAACTGTCACCTGCCTCATGATCGGGTTACTTTACTGCCTTGATATTGTGACTTCCTCCTGCAAACTCGTGCCAGATACCGCCCGACCGCAGGTTTCAGGTCGTAGCTGAAGTGCTTGTCATCGAGTCATTTATGTGTATTTTTCGCGAGTATAACCTAATCCACAAACAGAAGTAACACCTCACTTCGATCTATGTTTGGAAAGTAAAGTAAAAAAATAAAAGGTTTTTTTTCTTATGCTAATCCCTAAGTCTGACGATCTCCAACCGGCTATCAGTGGTACAATGCAGCTTTCTGTACTTTGACACAGTTCTCACCCTCTGAAAATCTTATAGTGGTCTCACGTTTTTTTCTTTTTTTTTAAAAAAAAAGAGCATCATATCCAAATACTAGGTTATGTGCAGTTAACTTCTAGTGAAGTGATGCTCCTTTCTGACATTCACCGATTCACAAATGAGGAAGTTGTCATCACTACCTTAGCCCTGATGACCGGAAAAATCAAAAATTAACTACGTAATCACACGTGTGATTTTAAATTTTCCTTTCTTGAGATTATCTTCTCAAGGAGCACGGTGTTTTAGATCTCCAGTGTTTATGATGAAAATGAACATGAATCTCAAAGACAATTTTTTACAGAACTATGTGGTTTTGCAAGTTCCTTGCTACAGTCTCTAAAATCAACAAAAAATGATTGTAGGGGTTCTACCATATTCCTTAAAATGTTAAGACGAGAACAAGATTATTCATATTATTTGAAAATCCAAACTTAGCAGAATATAAAGCTTAAGCTCATCGATCAATACACGGTAAAGTAAAAGCTTAAAATACTTCAATGTTACCAACGTACACAGTTGTTTCCCTTTATCACACTAAGATCTTTTCTAGCTCAAATAAAGTTTAGAGAATCTCTGGAGATGTTAGATCCACAGTGTAACGAGGGGTTGGTTATAAATTTCACCTTAAACCTCAATCCTTTTGTTTATAACTTTATGACCGGAAAACTTCGACTTAACCAATAAAAAGATTTAAATACAAACATAAAATATTTAAATACAAATACTATATTATCATAAATTTAAAAAGTTACATCCCTTCATCACCTTTGAGGCCTTCTTTTTAGCTCAAACAAAGAACATAGATGCTTTGGAGCTTCTAAATCTACCTTTGTAAAGCACAAAGTAACTCAACAAGATGTAAAATCTCCATTTCTAGCGCCAAAATGTAGTTGTAGAAAATCTAACATTCTACGTCTAGCATTCAAAGGACGTATCAAAGGATAAAAACAAGTAAAGAGATGCATAATAACAAGACACCAGCAGATACTTGATCCGACCTGATTACTTACGTCCATGACGGTGAAAGGTTGTTCTTATTAAGTTTATGAAGATTACAAGTTTCTAGGCTGACTTATGATTCTCTCAAGAAAACTTATCAGTCTAGTTTTTGCTCTCTCTATCACCTAACGAATTTGTCCACTCTTCACAACTAATTAGCCTGGTATTTAAATA
Source organism: Papaver somniferum (assembly GCF_003573695.1). NCBI lineage: Eukaryota > Viridiplantae > Streptophyta > Magnoliopsida > Ranunculales > Papaveraceae > Papaver > Papaver somniferum. The sequence continues at coordinate 103,447,757 of NC_039360.1, read as the reverse complement.
CGAAGTGCTCATACAATAATATTACAGTGTAGAACATGTGTATTTAAGCTGTTGTGTTTATGTCAGGAGGTGTGACCCGAACTCTCCACAGTGTCGTTCCCGATATCTTCTCTACTTCTCCCGACGCAGTAGCCGTCCCGACCCGAACTTTGAGTGACTTGCAAGTCTTTACCTTTTGGGGTCGATACCATTTTGGTTTTCTAATCACTTCACGTGTGCCTTGTCAATGACATTTTGTGCTTGGTCTCCCATTTCAAACTCAACCGTAAATCTTCTTGTCTGCTTTCCGCATGTTGCTCTTCTAGATTGATATAATAGATATCTTGATTACTGTGTTGGACCTTCAGAGAGATCGGGTGCTTTAGGCTTATTTTACCTCGGCGACTCTTCAGATGCTGCCATGTGTCCCTGGATAATTTACATTACATCAACCAAGGTTTCCGTTGCATCCTGAAATGCTATATCGTGTATTCGATTTTACCACAGTAAAACATTGTGCGTCAAATCTAATTTTGTATACCTATTTTGCCCCCACAAAACATCAAATTTTACAGAAATCCTTACATATTTACATTGCAATAGAAAAACAAGTGGGTCTGGTGCACCCACTTGTCACTATGTAGCTACGTCACCGGCCATAGGAATTGCCCAAGGTTCTGAACTAACCCAAAGTCCGATACACTAAAAGAGGGTTTAGGGTCTAATTTTGTTCGGTAGGTCAAAGATTAAGAGGTCGATTTAGCTCCAACAGTTCTAATTTCTAACTAAAACAGCTTCAGTTTTAGGCCTTGTATTTTTGCCGCAGAAAACGTGGACGAATTCTAAGCGAGAGAAACTCCTTGTGACATGGAGGAAGAAACTCCTTCAAATTCCCAACTCGAAAGTTAAGAACTTAATTAGCGAAGTTAAATCAGTGGGTCGAGACAGACTCCAAATTTCTTGGAGTTTTGAAGTTTACTCAGTGAATTCAGTTCAGACATTCACTTTCATTTTATGATTTCGCTGTTTTGAAAAAAGAACGATCCATGTGTTCGAAAATGGGGTTTGAAAATAAGCACTGAAGAAGAAAAAGAAATGGTGGAAAAGAGTCTAGTAAAAATGAGAGGCGTAGATGGGAGAATCTGTGAAGAATTCTCTATGAAATATTATGGGATCTGTACCATTGGAGGAATGCTTAGTGCTGGAACAACCCATTTAGCTATCACTCCTTTAGATGTCTTGAAAGTTAATATGCAGGTTAGTATTAATTATGATCTTGTTTTTCAATTTCTCTTAAATTTTGTATCAATTTTTTTTCTTTCAATTTTGTATCAATTATGATGAGTTTGTCTCTGTTTTGCTGCATTTTCATATAGGTGGAGACACATTTAAAATTAGAGATTTTATTGGCGGCTATGTTTATAATAGGGGTATCATAGTGCACTTACTGGGTCTTGGTATTACATAAAGTCTATATAGACTATCTTGTTTGTTTTGTTGAATGCTGGTGTCGCAGTAACCAGGGAGCACAACAAAGAGTGAGAATGCCTAATTGACGATTTTTCGATGGTTGATTGGAGAAAACATGGAAAAGAGTTTCCCAAATGAACACATCTGTTAAGCCAAAAATGCTCGAATTCTTACTATACACTGTTTGGCCATGTTTAATAGACTACTGTTGTCATTCTTGATAATCAAAATGGAGGGTTGTTAATATACTTATTTATGATTTAGGTGAACCCCACCAAGTATAGAAGTATTTCCTCGGGTTTAAAAACACTTTGGAGAGATCAAGGTTCATCTTCTCTTTGGAGAGGCTCAACCAGTAAATTCTTTGGATATGGTCTTCATGGTGGATGTAGATTCGGTCTTTATGAATACTTTAAGCAGCTTTACTCAGATATATTGGTAGACCAACATAAAGATCTTATCTTTCTTCTCAGCGGTGCTTCGGCCCAAGTATTTGCTGATGTTGCTCTATGCCCTTTTGAAGCCGTTAAAATTCGTGTCCAAGCGCAACGCCACTTCGCAAAAGGTTTAGTTGATGGCTTTCCGAAGCTCTATGCAGCTGAAGGTGTTTCAGGGTAAGCAATGCGGAAATTTCCTCTATTCTTGTTCCGAAATTGCGAAGTAGTGTTTATAGGGTGAACGTTCTTACTGTGTGCAGATTCTACAAGGGGCTTGCTCCACTTTGGGGTCGAAATCTTCCATGTAATTCCTTATTTCATCTATCTTCAACAAAGTTTATCACATGTTTTCTTAATATTTGAAATTTGTATTATGGTACATGATAAATTAGGGGTAACATCTCAACCCAGTCGAACATTGTTTATGCAGTTTCGATATTTATGTTCTTCACTTTTGAGCATTCTGTGGATTTCTTATACCGGGATATCATTAAAAGAAAAAAGGAAGATTGCTCAAGAGGTCAACAGCTGGCCGTGACATGTGCAGCTGGTTATGCAGCTGGAGCTGTGGGTACATTTGTTTCTAATCCTGCAGACAACATTGTTTCTTCTCTCTACAACAAAAATGTGAATACTATATCACAGGTACTCTCAACATATGCCACCCAAGGCTTAATCTTTCTTTTTTAGTTTGTGCATTACTTTAATCCAAACATTTATAATTTTGGTTTCCCGTTTAATTCTATTTTTGAAACATGCAGGCTGTGAGGCAAATTGGGTTACTAAATTTGTTTACTAGAAGTCTTCCAATTCGGTTTATGCTCGTTGGTCCGGTTATAACTATGCAGTGGTTTTTATATGACAGCATTAAAGTGTTAGCAGGACTGTGAGTACATCTTCCGTCACCGCTTTTATTCCAAATATTTTCTTAATTCCGGTTTACGCAGTGTAGTTCTTCATAGGTAGCATATCCTAGCTAACTCATTGCCAGTGCCATCTTGAAAAACTAAACACAAAGTAATTAAAGAAAATATTGTATCAAATTCGTTAACTGCTAATGACCATTTGGCATGAACGATGAAATGGTGATTAAATACAGATTAGCTGCCCTGGCTTGCAGATTTATATTCCAACAACTTGTTAAAATTAAGAAATCTTGAACGTGTAAATGTTTCAGGCCAACAAGTGGAGGTGTCAAAACTCAACAGTCATCTGGGAGAATCAGCGAAAACAGCTTTATCGCTTATGAAGGGTGATAGACAAAGCTCAACCACCGTAATTAACCTACAGTGGGGGCAAGACATCATTGTGAAATAACCAGCAAAATTTGGAGATTTCCAGGTTTACCCAATATACAGTATAAACAGATAGCTCATTATATGAACATGCTTTTTAAGCGGAGTTTTGTTGCAGTCGCTTACAGTTTTATGTTTTTTAGTAGGTATACATCGTAAGAATCCCCAAAGTTTCTGGTGATGGATTCTTTGCCTGCCATAACTAACCTTTGTGAGGGGAGATAGTATAGAATATTTATGTTACTAACAGCTCTCTATTACAAAAGTACTACCTCCGCTTCTGGAAAAGAATCTACAGAAACGGAGGGAGTACTATATAATGATCGTGTAAAGTTGTAATTATGTTAGTGGTAAAAATCGAACACTGTTATACTTTTGCCCAAAAATAATTATCTCAAAATGATCCATGATAGCATTGTTGATAGTCTGAGATGGTAAACCTATTATTGTAACACCATTACAGTGAAAACATCTGAAACTGAAAACAATGAGCTGATTCATTCAGAACGCTTGCGATTTTTTAATTTTTGTGGAAAACTTCCCATGTCACAGACATGATATTGTGGTCATTTGAAGCATTTTGATGGAAGTAAAAGCCTCGGCCATTACTGATTACATCAATCAAAGTTCTTTGGAAGGTTTAAGGTGCTAAAATAGTCCGGGTCTTGTAGTGCTTGCATGCTTGACAAGGCTGTCAGCTGCTCTGTGTTTCCTATGAGTATGCTCTATGCAAGCAGGCTGGGTTGCATAGACGCGGACGCATAGACGCGGACACGACGCGGACTTGGATACTATAAAACTCTCAAAAAACTAGGACGCGGACACGTATACACATATTATGTTGAGTACATTATTTATATGTCCCTACTTTTGACACCCAATAAATATATCCTTATATAACAATAAATATGTCCCTACTTTTTGATAACCTTATCCATTTAAAATTGGATTACCTAAATACCCTCACCCATATAATATTTTTCTTTATTTCAAAATGGAACAAATTTCTTCCTCTACCACTTCACCACCACCACTAGCACCACCATCACCAACATTCAACTACCATTCCACCACCACCGTTCAACAACCACCACCTACCAACCGCCACCACCACTAATATTCCACCACCACTCCTTCACCACCAACAGTCCTCCACCACCACTAGTCCGTCGCCGCCACCATCACTAGTCCGTCGCCACCACCACCGCCATCGTCGCCGCTGCCACACTGGTTCAGATATTTTTGTATCAACAGATCCAAATAAAAATAGAACCAACAGTAGAAATTGATCGAATTTAGGGGATCAACAACGGTAGTTGATCCAAAAAAAAAGGATCAACAGTAGAATTTGATCCATGTAAATGGGGTGAACTTGGCGTGAGTCGAACACGCATCATCTGACATGGAGTCAGTCATGCTACTATTGCACCAAAAGTTCAACATTGGAAGAAAATTGCATGATGTAAACTACAAGAATGATTTAAACTACAAGCATGATTATTCTTATCCAAAGGAAATATTGCCAACAATAGGAGTTGAAAGGATCAACAACAGTAGTTGATCCCATAAAAAATTGGGTCAACAATAGGAGTTGATCCAATAAATGGGATCAACAACAGTAGTTGATCCCATAAAAAATTGGATCAACAACAGGAGTTGATCCCATAAATGGATCAACAACCGTAGTTGATTCATAAAAATTAGGCCAACAACAACAATTGATCCCAGAAAAACATAAAAACAAGAATAATTCCTCCACCAATAGTAGCACCCATCCTTGTTGTTCTGTCAATAACTCAGCACCATCATCTACAACTCATTTGCAGCCTCAGTACCATCATTATAATCCATACTTGCAATTCCAGATTCATGGAAAACAACACCAACAACTCCATTTCTTCTTCTATAATGCACATTATTTAATCAATCATCCTTATAGTACCATTCACCACACAATTCAGAGAAGATAAGCAATTGAGCATATAGAGAGAAAGAGGAGTTGCAAAACCTAAACCTAAAAAATAAAGTCGAACCTTACCAGTTTCAGAATCAACAAATCTGGAGCTCAAATCACTGAGTTCAAATCTCTAACTCAAAATCCACTTGCAATTGAATCCAAACTCGAAATTACCAAAAATCGAAAAACAAAAAATCAAATCGATCTCTGAATCTGTATGAAATCAGTTGAAATCAAAAGAAAATCGTGAAAGATCTGTTGATACTAGTGGTGGTGCTAGTTGTGGTGGCGATCAAATCATATTTTCTGCTTCAAATAACTGCAGCCTCCTCCTCTTCAATCTCAGTTCAGAAACAACTTCATCTTCTCGATCTATTCACAGTTCATCACACAAAGAAACCAAAGAAACCAGATCTCTCAATCGCCATGAATCTGATTTCCAAACTCAATTTTCAAACGACAAAGAAGAAGATAAAGTTTGTAATGACGGACATAATGGAGGTGGTGGTGCTGGTTGTGGTGGAGGCGATCGAGATGGTGGTGGTGATGGGAACGATGAAGATGGTGGTGGTGAGAGCGACGGAGGCGATGGAGATTTATCTACTGGGTTAATAGTTAGAAATAAAGAAGAAGAAGAATCCGTGGAAGGTTAAACACAGAATTACTGGTATTAAGTTTTTAATGAAAATTCCAGTTATGCCACTAGGGATATTTGTAAAGTCTGTTAGGGATATTTGTGAAGAGCCATTAGAAAGAGGGACAATAATTCAATTTCCACTATTATGTTTATATATTATTTGTATATACAATCATGTATTTATACAACAAAGTCAAGTGTTTTGATCCTAAAAATTAGAAAATGATGCTACATGTGTATAAATTTCAAAAGAAAAGAAGATATTGTTTGTTTATACACGCCGAAGGTCAAACAATCAATCAATATTAAACACATGACACAATCAAAATGCATTCTTAGATTAACACATGCTCAACTAAGGGTATACGTGATGTCATTTCCAATAACAAAACCCTAATAAATACCTAGATGATTTATCTAAATGTTTGTCTTTCTTAATTTAGTTAATAATAGTAAAAATAAAGGAAAAAATTTAACTGAAAATGAAAAAAAATGCATTAAACCCGAGTTATTGGTGCGTCCAAACCAGACGCGCACAGGAGCGCAAATTAGTGCGTCGGACACGTGTCGTGTCAGCGTCCCGCGTCCGACTGAGTTGGATGCGGACACTGCCCAAAAAATGGAGCGTCCGTGCAACCCAGCAGGCAGGTGAAGCTAGTACTCGGGTTTAGTTCCATTCTGGTTCGGTTCTTAAAGTCCCTTCAAAATTTTTTAGTCTCCCTCCATTCCCTTTTTTCCCGCTCTCTTCTTATTTTTTTTCTTTTCAGGAACGAAACATCAAAATGAAATGAAGGTGTATGTAAAGTTTTCATCATCCACCACGTGTACAGGAAGAGACACGTGGAAGGCATGCAAAACAAGATATCAAAACATGATAACAAGCATCTCATCAGAAGATGCCACCGGTCAGCAGATCTGACGGTCAGGGACAGAGGATCACAGAGGTATGATGGCTTAGAGGAGCACCAGATAATACCCCTTGGGTGTTAATACACCCAATCCCGAGGAAGATCCAAGATCAACGGCTGAGAGGAAGTTTGACTGACACAGATGTGACCAGACAAAGAGACACTTGTCTGACACGAGCAGACATCCATCTACCCGCATTAAATACCAAAGAGATATACACGTGTCAATCAGCTCGTGGAAGAAGCGAGGATAACCCTTCGTATTCAAGCTTAGGCCGCAGCATATGCCGAAGACCTCTGCGTAATGGGCACAAAGCACAAGAAGATAAGATTACAACGGCACCTCAGAAGTAGGACCCACGTTCCAACCCTATAAATACTCCTCTCCACTAAGAGAGAGGGGGTCGACCAGTCCAGAGAAAAGATAGAAGAATATAAGAGAGAGAAATAGGAAGAGTAAGTGATCCCCCTACTTCCGCAGACCTATGTGTACTCTAAAGTCATTTGACCATCTTTGTAATCATTCAATACATAGTGAAACACCAGCCCCGTGGATGTAGGCCTTAGTGCCGACCCACGTAAATCTTTGTCTCATTTATATTTCAGCACTTTACATTCAACATTGAACTTCATGTGCTTTACATTTATGTTTGATTCTCTGTTTACCCCTTTTTATACGAACATTATTTATGATAATATTCGACTAGACAATGACAAGCCCGAAGGCTTAGAGTCGATGAATCGATATAATCATCCCCTTTACATATACGACGTACAATTTCAGAATTAGAATGTATACGAATATTGTTTGTGAACACGTGGATGGCTTCGAGATTTATGTGTTCACAATCTGGCGCTAGAAACAGGGACTTTGTCCCGATAAAAGATTTATCTTATCATGTGATTTCACCTTAAACGCGCATTATGGTTGTGCCCTATTCTGGGTTCAGCGTGCTTTCAAAACTTTTTTTATTCTGGGTTCATGGCCTTCATTTTCACAAACACCATTTCAAAGCAGGCAAATCCACGGCTATCTATCACAAATTTGCACGTGAGGCGTTTTTCTTTTAAAACTAAGACTTAATAATCCAGATTCATGAGTTCTCGCTACGGATCTTCCTTTTCAAGAGTTTTCCTTTTCAAAAGTAGTCTGAAAACAAGGTCCATGATTGTTTATTAGAGGATTTGTATTGCGAAAACTAGACCGATGGAGTCTTTATGTTTCTCTTTTATTAAGGCCCTTGGGCAACTCATTTCTTTTTATTCCACAAATTTTGCGGATACGAATGGCACTAACCCGATCCTCGTGGATATCTTTGGTTCTCTTTATTTATTCCCCTATGCAGAAAAAGACTAAAAATGGAGAAGATACTAGAGGCAGGAAAAACCAAAGCCTCATCAAAGGAGATACCGAGGACTACCCCGGTCATGACCCGAAGCAAGCAGAAAGGAGACAAAGCTAAAACAGCTACTCAGAGGCAGGATGGTGCGGAAATCACCTCACCTATGAACACTAACTCCATTGCAGCTGCGGCTCTCAAAGCAGCATCCACAAAGAACGATGCAACTGTTGCGGCCCTCCAGGCTACAGAAGCTAACAAAACTTTGGTTTCAAACCAAATCCATCAACAAAGAGAAGGGGTGGCAGAATCTATGACACATCAGCCCGCACATCCTCCAGTCTTCGGAATGTCATCAACCAACGGTCAGAATCAAACCATACCAGCGGTTTTAGTACCGCGGGTAGAAGCTCAACCGAGGGGACCAAACTTGGAGATACCAACAATTGAAGCTGATCCTCTACCACCCTTAATACACACAGTAGACGAAGGGGGAACTATGGTCGTAGGGGTACAAGCCGGAACTCCCAATCATGGATCTAACCAGTCCCACCGACTGATGGTAGAGCTCGAAGAATTGAAAAATAGCCAGCAGGTCTACGCAGATGTCGTAGCTCATCTGGCCAGAGAGAACCAAGACTTGAAAGATAAGATTGCCCAAAGCACGAAGACCATCCAACAACTGGACGAAGCAAATTCTAAGGCACCAGAGCCTAATCGAGACCGAAGAATCATCCTAGCAAACGCCGCTAGGGGAAGCAGTGCATCCGATCCGGATTATGCCGCCGAAGACTCAGACTATTATGACAGTGAAGATCGAAGAAACAAACGCTCAACTGAGCACGAGAACGTGGGACATTACCGCGCAATGGAAGAGGTGCGTGATGAGATGATGGCTGAGATCAGGCAGTTAAAAGCCATACAAGGCGGAGGAAGTCTTGAAGAGGTGATGAAAGAGGCTAACTCCACGCCCCTAACTCATTGCCTGGAAAATACCCCCATTCCGCTAAAGTGCCCTGTCCCAACTTTTGAATGCTATGACGGATCTAGTGATCCCGCGGAACATATCCGGTATTATAATCGTATCTTAGCCCGGTGGAGTCAAAATGACGCCGTCCTCTGTAGGTATTTCCCATCAAGTCTGAAGGGATCGGCTTTGTCTTGGTTTGACAACTTGTCACCTGATTCCATCAACTCCTACGATCAACTCGCAGAGAAATTCTTGAGAACCTACATGTACAACAAAGCTGTCAACACCGGAATGGATAAACTTTTTTATCTGGCAATTGGTTACAAGGAGAAACGAGGGAATACACCAACAGATGGCATAAGATCTTCCAAGCCATAGGGAGTGTGGATCCCGTAGTAAGCATCAACTGCTACAAGTGGGGATTAGACCGAATGAGTCCACTGTTTGTTGAGATCCGCGGAAGCGTACCTAAGACAGAAGGAGATCGTCGAATAATTATTGAGAAGTATGCTCGTCTTGAAGAAATCCAGCTTGAGAACCCGTGGGCACAAACGCAGAGGTCTCACCGTACCAATTCCGCAGAACAAACCAGCGGGGCCAAAAGAAATAGCTCAGTGGAACGACCGCACGAAGATAGTAAGGAACGAAGAGATGAACGACAAAAAGACAATCGAAAATTCGAAGATTAGGTTTACACGAAGCTCAATGCTAGCTACGCTCGGATCTTGCGAGAGATCAAAGGAAGGTAAAATTTGGAGTGGTCGTGGTCTAAGGGAAAACAGCCCCCGAGGACCGAGAAGTCAAAAGATTACTGTGAGTATCATTGCTTCAATGGTCACCAGACCGAGAAATACAAAAACTTCAAAATAATGATCCAAAAATTGATTGACACTGGCGAACTCAAGAAATACATACGAAAGGAAGTCACCGAGGACAGATCCAAATGAACCAAGCAAGTCCAACTTCCAGAGGGAACCGCACAATCAACACCATCTCGTGTTCCGAAACCGTAGGGCCCTCACTTACAGCGCAGATAGAAAAGAGGCTACGAAAGCAATTCGAAGACCACTGCGAATTATATAAGATTGATGGCGTAGAGGTGGTCGAGCACGAAGAATGGATGGACGCACCTATCATCTTCGATACTGAAGATATCGAAGAAGATATGGAAGACCATAACGATCCCTTGGTCCTCACACTACCAGTGGCCGGATGTAACCTCAAAAAGATCCTCATCGACGGGGGAAGCTCAGTGAACGTTATATTCTACGACGCCTTCAAACGGATGAATCTCCATGATGAACAGCTGATGACCTCTTATTACACCATCTACGGGTTCAACGGAGCGCCCACAAAGCCATTGGGAGACATCGTGTTGTAGGTGAACGCCGGGCCCATGAAAGTAGAAACACGATTCAGCGTGGTAGACGCCCCCTCCCCCTATAACGCCATTATTGGACGAAAGTGGGTACATAAACTCAAGGGAGTGGCAACAACTTACTACCAATATATCAGGTTCCCTACACCCGAGGAAGTAATGGAAATCAAGGGAGATCGGGTCTCTTCAAAAGAGTGCCAGGCCACTCAGGATCGTATCAACAACGAACAAGAAGAGCAGCGAAAAACCCGAAGGATCAAAAATAAAGAAGCTGCGAAAGAAAAGGCCATAAACCTGTTCCTCAAGGAAACCGCAGGGAAGGGCTTGACAAAAGATGATAATGTCCTTAACACAGAGCCAAGTACTTAAGCAGCCAACGAAGGACAGAAACATACCAAATAACAATTAAAGAACGTCCCAGTCCTTGGGGACCCGAAGCCGGTGTTCACACCAGTGGAGACCGTAAAAGAAATCAACATAGGAACGGAAGAAAACCCGAAGATGATCAAAGTAGGGACCATAATGGACGAAGAAAGAGAAGATTCCTTAACCAAATTACTTAAAGAATACGCGGATGTATTCGCCTGGAAGTTAGGACACATGCCGGGGATTGATCCAAAAATAATCCAACACGAGCTTCGCATCAAACCAGGCACGCCACCTTTCAGGCAGAAAATAAGAAAAGTTGCACCAGAGTACCATAAGGCAGTAGAGAAAGAACTTCGGAAACTACTAGAAGCATGCTTCATCAAGGAAGTCAAATACCCTACATGGATCTCCAACATGGTCATCGTTCCTAAGAAAAATGGAGGGGTTAAGATATGCATCGACTTTACTAACCTCAACAAGGCATGTCCAAAAGACAGCTATCCCCTACCGAGCATTGATAAACTGGTTGAAGCAGTGGAAGGGTACGAAGAGCTGTCATTCATGGACGGATATTCTGGTTACAACCAAGTAGCCCTGGAAGAAGAAGATCAACAACACACATCATTCTACACCCCGCATGGCCTTTATTGCTACACTAGAATGCCCTTTGGACTTCGAAACGCATGGGCAACTTACCAGAGAATGGTTGATGCTATCTTCAAGCCATGGATTGGTAGTACCCTAGAATTCTACGTTGATGACATGCTCGTCAAAGGTAAGCTGCGCAAAGATCACCACCAGGACCTGAGAGATATTTTCGAAGCAATGAGGAAACATCACATGAAAGAAAATCCAGAAAAATGCACCTTCGGTGTCACCTCAGGGAAATTTCTCGGATATCTGGTAACAAAAAGGGGTATTGAGGTATACCCCGCGAAGATTCAGGCCATAGTGGAAATGCCATCTCCGGAGAATTTAAAAGAAGTGCAAAAGCTCAATGGGTCCTTAGCAGCCTTGGGCAGATTTATTGCCCGATCCTCGGACAAATGCAAATATTTTTTCAATATTCTCTAAAAAGGGAGTAAGTTTGAATGGAACGCACAATGTGAAGAAGCCTTCCAAAGAATCAAGAAATACCTGGCTTCAATTCCAATCCTGCAGAAGCCTGATCCTGATGAGGTTTTGGCATTGTACATAGCAGCGACAGAAGACGCAGTTAGCGCAGTGTTGGTCAAAACCAATACGAAGATAGAACAACCTATCTATTATGTCAGCAAGACCGTCAATTCAGCAGAAAGGAATTACACGAAGATCGAACAACTCATCCTGGCATTAGTATGGGCTACTCAAAAGCTGAGAACCTATTTCCTAACTCACTTCATCCGCGTCCCATGCAAAGCACCACTGGAAGCAGTCCTCAAAAGCGCGGGAAAAGTAGGGAGAATAGCCAAGTAGAACACCCACCTGGACCAATTCAACATCATTCATGAAATTCAACATTCCCAAAAATCCCAAGTATTGGCGGATTTCTTAGCAGACCTCCCCCTGGACAACAATGAAGAGATTAGGGGCATACCAGAAGCCGACGAGGAAAACAAGGATCCAGTTAATGTCCTCGAACCCACGAGTCAAAGACGATGGGAAGTCTTTGTTGATGGTTCCAAAAATAAGGAAGGGGCAGGAATAGGCATTGTCATCACCACCCCAACTGGAGAAAGGATCGTACAGGCACTCAGGTTAGAATTCAAAGAGCATACTAACAACATCGTCGAATACGAGGAAGTCGTACATGCCCTCCGCTTGATAATAGAGATGGGGGTAACTGATGTAAGACTGACAAGTGATTCGCAGCTTGTCATACGGCAAATAGGGCTCGAATACAATGTGTACGACGACACCCTCTCAGCTTACATGGCCTTGGTCCAAACATTGGCATCACAAATTCCGAACATCAAGTTCCGGCACTTATGCAGAAGGGATCTCAGGCACGCGGATGCCCTAGCATATATATCATCCATGCGGAAGGACAAGAATATCGAAGCTATCAAAATAACAAGGGTATACGAGCCTTCGATTGCATCACAATTTTCCTTTGCTACAAATCAAGATACAGTGGAAGAAAATATCGAAGATCAGGTGGGAGAAGACATCCATAACGATTTTGACGAAGAAGATATCCTGTCAAGAGCAAATCAAGACGAAGATTTCAGCAACGAAGATGATTGGAGAATGAGGATTCATGCGTTTCTCAAGGATGGAACCTTACCCGCGGATCATAAACAAACCAGGAAAATAATCTCCAAAGTAGGAAGATATGATCTTCGGGATGGGGTCATGTACAAGAAATCTTTCCTCGGAACACTACTACGTTGCTTATCCAGGAAAGAGGGGCATCGAATTCTAAACGACATCCATTATGGTGACGCATGGAATCATAGCGGCATGAGATCACTAGCCGAAAAAGCAAAAATGCAAGGATATTACTGGCCCACAATGATACAAGATGCTGCAAGAATGTACCGATGATGTGAAGAATGTCAGCGTTTCGCCAAAAAGATACACCCACCAGCAACAACGTTGAATTCTGTGGATAGTCTGTGGACATTTGCAAAATGGGGCATAGATATTGTTGGGCCTCTCATCGAAGGATTAGGGAAAAGACGATTTTTGATAGTAGCCACGGACTACTTTAGTAAATGGGTGGAAGCCAAAGCCTTAGTCAGGATCAGAGACGTGGACGTATTTACTTTCATATTCCAAAACATCATTTGCAGGTTCGGCATACCAGCGGAAATCGTGTTCGATAATGGTAAACAATTACAGGGGAAAAACATAGACATGGTCTTCGACACTTTCAAAATAAGGAAAAACAAGTCCACCCCCATATACCCTCAAAGAAACGGACAAGCGGAAGCTACTAACAAGACCCTCGCCCTTATCCTCAAAAATAAATTAGAAGAACACAAGGGGCGATGGTGTGAACAGCTACACAATGTATTATGGGCATACAGGACAACACGAAGATCTGCCACTGGGGAGTCCCCGTTTCTCCTCACTTATGGAGCTGAAGCAGTCATCGCAACAGAGATCCTCATGCCAACCACAAAGACTGAAGCATGGGAGAAAAATCTCACAACAGACATGATGTTAGAGAGACTGGACGACCTGGAAGAAAGGAGGGAAGCAGCATTGCAAAAGATGGAAAATTATCAACGGAGATTAGCGAGAGAGTACAACAAAAAGGTTAAGCTTCGAAATTTTGTAGAAGGGAAGTATGTGCTAAGAACAATCCCGCAGTATCAACGAGAGAAGAAATGGGGAAAGTTAGCACCTACATGGGGAGGACCTTTTATAATACACGACATTGCGGGAAACGGTTCCTATTATCTTCGCAATCTGAAAGGCGAGGTCCTCCGACACCCTTGGAATGCTAAATGGCTCAAACCGTACTACCCATAGGAGCAGCGCAGCTTTGCATCTGCGTGAAGAATACCAGAAGAAGAAGGCAGCGTAACAGCTCTACATGTTTCTATCTCTGTACGAGGAGTAGCAGGCCTCAACCTATCAATCAAACAAATTTTTTGGGAAATCTTCAAGCAAATGAAATGGTCAAAAGGCTCGCTGGGTGAACGCATGTACATTACATAATAAATTAACAATATTGGGGAAAGTAATTAATCTACAATCTCCCAGGGCTCCCCTATCAGTGTCTATGAGTGTAGGACCAGGGGGAGGCACCCAGCAGAAAGAGATACCCAACCAATTTGAAGGCAGCGGGTTGACGGAATGGGTGCATGTAAATATTTCAAATAAGCATCCCATATCCTAGAACGCTGCCTCGGCCCCCACTGTTTGGGAATCCTCTGGCCCAGGATTCGCCAGCGGGGTGACAGGTCTCAAGACGATCACGAAGGTATTTACCTTCGATGTCGCACCCAAACACTCTCAACTTTTTACAAAGCAAGTTATTTCTAGTTTAACGCTTCACAATACTTAAAATAAAAATGAATTGATAACGCAGGTATGCCAAAGGGATGATCCATTTCATAAAGAGTTGATTACAAGTTCAGCAAATAAGATAAAGCAAGAAACACATCAAAAAATGATCCGAAATTATATAATCAACAAGGATCAACTTTCTATGACTAATAAAGAAATCTACTTGGACGATACATCTCCATCAACAGGGTTTTCTTTGCGAGATGAAGGTACGCTACCACCTGAAGAAGGCCCAGAAGAACCAGGCAAGGGCGCGGGAAGGGGACGACGCGGATAACTATTGACAAGACCATGTTCGACTTTAAGATCAAGTTCAATCTTGTCTAGTACTTTGTTGGTCTCTTCAGCCAACTGACATCGAGCTTTATAAGTGATAACAGCGGTCCGCTGGTTGTCCTGAGACAAGAGGCAATCTCTGCTGCTTCCTCACGAGACGCGGCCAACCCTTTGAAATAGTTGGCTTGTCCTTCCTGCTGCACTAAGCCAGATTGAGATTTTTTAAACTCATCATTTGCTGCGTGAAGCTGTCCCTCGAGTGCTGAAAACAAGAAATACCAAGGGGTTAAAACGAAGAAATAACAGAATCACACTCGATAAAACGAGGTTATACCTTCGACATTAGCCAAAGCCTCTTCATACTCATTAACAACTGCATCCCGAGCCTCATCAAGAAAATCATATTCGTCGGATAGTTTCTTATAATCCGTTTGAAGGTTCGTAAGAGAAAATTGACTCGCGTCTAAGTCTATCTGCTTCATTGAATCCAAGTGACCAAGATGGTTGACTTCATCATTCATCTCCCCCATCCTTTTATGGAGTCGATACACATTCACTTCAAGATCTCTTTCAGATTCCACTTGGCGAGCAACATCAGCTCGAGACGCTGCTAGGGATTTACTAAGAGCACCAACCTCAGCCCTAGCATTATCTCTTTCCTCGGTAAGATGCAGCATACTATCCCTAACCCCGGGGCCTAAGAAAGAACTAGCCTGTTGTAACTCTCCTTACAAAAAGCGCACTCTAGCCTCTAAGTCCGAAGCAAGTCCTCGAGCTTCACGCAGGTTGTCACGCGTCCATAGCAGCGTACCATTAAACAGACGACGGTCATGATTGTACTTATTTTGCATATTAACCATCAGTGTTCGCTTTTCACGCCACTCAGATGCTAAGGCGTTGTGCTCATCAGCACGAGCATTCCACTTTACGGCTTCGCTTTTCAACTTACCCACCAACTCTGCAATGCGGGATTTCTGTCGTTCCCTTTCTTTCCGAAGCCATATGAGCTCGGGGACTCCACCCACTGAAGATAGGGTGGGGAGACTCAGACAGAACACCAAAGTACAAATAGGGAATCACGAGGAGTAAAAGACCAATAAAAAATACGAACCTGTGAGGGACGATACATTTCTACGAACTTGCTCTAATTCGTTGCGGACTATATCAAGTTTCGAACGGAGACTCTCCTCAGCATTACCCAGCCACTCCTTTTCCTTCAGGCGACCCCTCAGTTCACTTATTTCCATCTCGGCCGCAGATAGTTCTTCTTCTCTATGACGAAGCTTAGCCTCCAACTTTAAAGACTTTGCTTTAAAGAATTGGTATAGAACATGGTTAAATTGTTCGCTCCTCATCATCTATGTCACAAACAACAAACATTATTATACCCAAGGGATCGGATATCACAAAGAATACAATGTTCGGATATCATGAGGGAATCAGTACAAGGATTTACCTCTAAGACACGCTGCTGGGAAAAACCGTACTGGTACCCATCAGCTATGGCCATCATATCAGCAACAGAGGAGGGAGGGTCAACCACTAGGTTAGCTTCCGAAGCTCTCAGATTCTTTTCCCACATTTCAGCAACGCGGGCTTCAGAAGACACTTGCATCATTTGACGAGTATAAGTGTCAGAATTCTTCTCACCAGGGACCACTGGGGCAGGGTTGGGGACGAACATCAGATTTTTCTTCTTAAGCCAAGCCAAAATGGCATCTTCGCCTTCAGGAATTAGCGAGTAAGGGAAATCCTATGAAGGATATTCAACCGCAGACTTCCCTTTGGCTGTTCTCCCCTCACTCGCGCAAGTCTCGACATCACCAGCCTCAGTATGACCACCTGCGTTTTCAGCCTGCTGACCGGTGGCATCTTCTTTACCAATATCCCCAAGCACATCCTAATCATCATTTGGGGAAAGCAATGAGAAGTCTTCGGCAAGACCCATGGAAGCATTCACATCAAAGGATTCCCCCGCGGAATATATCCTACCAAAAGAAAATTCAGTGGAAATAACGGGCAGAGTACCCACACCAACAATATTATCGCCAACAGGGGAAGATCCACCCCCGCCAGTACCACATACGGTAATATTACCCTCAGACTCACCATCACCACCCGCGGCAATTTCTTCTTCACCATCACCACCCGCGGAAACCTCTTTTTCACCATTACCACCTTCGTCATCAGGATGAGAAGTATCGGTACGCTCTTCTCCATCGGACATTTCTTCATCCTCAGCATACCCTTCGTTTACAGGACTCGTAACCTCCTCATAAACCTCAGCCTCACCGGTAACCACATTAGAAGATTGTTTGGGTCCAAGTTTCTTCTTCTTCGACACCTACAAACCAGTACACATCCCCAGAAAGGCTCATTTTTTTCCCTCACTTCAAAAATGAAATTTATTTCAAGCAAGGAAAAAGGGGCAAATAGAATAGAGAATATAAGAAGAAACTATACCTTGGCGGCAGCATCACTCTTCGGTGGATGGGTAGCACCAGAACCTTCCTCCTCATCTCCATCAACAACATCAAGAGCGTAAGAAAAATTCATGCCCGCGAAATTCGGATGCCAAGGACAGAAATCTCCATAACGATCAGGAGGAGTTTCACGAGGCTTGTTGTTTTCAGAAGGACGCCAACCGCGCGGACCAGGAATCCAACCATAAGCCCAAGGACCAACTACCTCAATAACAGTAGCATGCCATTCATAATCATGGTCACGCTTAATCCTTTCACGAGCAGGAAAGAGTTTCTGTTTAGCAGATCCCTCAGTACCAGGAACATACTTCAGCTTGGCATCACTCACCTCACTCAAAAGACGAATTTCACCACGAGGAGCAGCAATGTTACGAAGACTAACACTCCACGGCTTACGGTTTCTACTGTTGACATAATCCCCAAAGGAACTGTTAAAATTCTGAGGAGTGTACCACTCTCTCTCAGCAGGATTTGGAACATAGCAGGTCATCATAGTCTCTCCCTTGCTTCGCAGGTAACATTCCTTCAGTGCACGAAGATAATTCCCAGATAGTTGTGACACGGAACGATTATGAGTGTTTGTGGAAGAGCCTTCGCGACTAGCCAGCATGTCATAATAAAAGGAGTCACCCGACTTATATAGGGGCAACATGAGACCCGCCTCGAAGGCTCCAACCGTAGTCAATAGATGAAACTCGTCAAACTGATACTTCGCAAGGAGCTCGTAAGTGATATCATCGTCAGGGGCATAGAAGCGAACCTCAAAAGCTTGAAGCTCATGTTTTTCCTTGAACATCTCAAGATCAATATGCTTGAAAGTGACCTTCTTCTTACCAACTGAAATGTTGCGTATCACGGGGACAGTTTCTTATTCGTATGCGGAATCAGAAGTAGGACTCAATTACGAAGCTTTCCTTTTAGAAGGAATATTTTTAGACGGATCATCTCTCGACATAGTACCCTTGGAGTACTTACCTTTGAAAGAAACCGTGGGAGGAGGCGGCAAAGATTTCTGCGGAGGCACTGAAGGAGGAGCCATAGAATGAAGGGGCGGAACATCCAATGTTTCATTACGAGGAGGAGGAGCCTGCGTACTCCTAGAGTCATCACGAGGAGGAGCCTGCGTACTCCTAGAATCTTCACGAGGACGAGAAGGGGCGCGGTTAACAGCATACCTAGACCCAGAAGGACCCTTCGGCAAATCCCCTTTCTTAGTAGGCAAAGCCTTCGCACCAGAGGAAGATGAAACCCTATGACCCCGAGGATCTGATTGCGAAGACTTGTAAGGACCTTCCCCAAGTGGAGATCTGTCAGAATCTCGACGCGGAGGGGATCTTGGCGGACTAGACGGCGGGGTTTGGTAAGGATCCTGCGGACGATCAGACATATCTACAAGGAAACACAAAAACAGTTTAGAGAAGAATACGAGGAGATCACTAAAGATCAAAAAACCCATAATTGAATGGTTCATCCGGATAAACATTAAAAACCCTAAGAACTAAAAATAACCAGAAATACCTCATCAAACTCCAGAGATAATACTTAGATACAGACTCACAGACTTTGTAACAAAGAACAGGGGCAAGCATATATGCTTCGACATGTGTGTTCTTCATCACAAAGCCAAGAATACAGCAACAGGAAACAAACGGGTAGATACATAGATAAATCAATGATGAACAGCTAATGAAAAAACCCATACCTGTATAGAAGAGGACGACAAGCACCAACCACAGTCGAAGAAAGGAGGATCGGAGATATCAAAAGCTAGTTGTCTGTGATACAGGGGCAACAGCAGTCGAGAGCGAAAGAGACAGAAAATTGAATGTTATTATCTTCCTCACAAGAATGACGATAATAAATGACTAAAGAACAAGAATATAAAACAAAAAAAGGATGAACACTGACAAGAAGAGGATGAACACTGACAAGAAGAGGATAAGAGTTTTTTTCACATTCTCTTTCCTATTTATAAAGCTATGGAAGACAATAACTATCCCTCGTACCAAGGAGCAGTTATGGAGAAAGTTAATGCAAAGTGGGAAACGTGCCCGTATTTATAGGGGAAGTTATTTCAGGAGAGATAAAACGTGTAGGACGACCTTTCTTCTTCTAAATTGCAAAATACGCCCAAGTCAGAAGAAGAGGGGCAAATTGTATGTACACTTTTCATCATCCACCACGTGTACAGGAAGAGACACGTGGAAGGCATGCAAAACAAGATATCAAAACATGATAACAAGCATCTCATCAGAAGATGCCACCAGTCAGCAGATCTGACGGTCAGGGACAGAGGATCACAGAGGTATGATGGCTTAGAGGAGCACCAGATAATACTCCTTGTGTGTTAATACACCCAATCCCGAGGAAGATCCCAGATCAACGGCTGAGAGGAAGTTTGACTGACACAGATGTGACCAGACAAAGAGACACTTGTCTGACACGAGCAGACATCCATCTACTCGCATTAAATACCAAAGAGATATACACGTGTCAATCAGCTCGTGGAAGAAGCGAGGATAACCCTTCGTATTCAAGCTTAGGCCGCAGCATATGCCGAAGACCTCTGCGTAATGGGCACAAAGCACAAGAAGATAAGATTACAACGACACCTCAGAAGTAGGACCCACGTTCCAACCCTATAAATACCCCTCTCCACTAAGAGAGAGGGGGTCGACCAATCCAGAGAAAAGATAGGAGAATATAGGAGAGAGAAATAGGAAGAGTAAGTGATCCCCCTACTTCCGCAGACCTATGTGTACTCTAAAGTCATTTGACTATCTTTGTAATCATCAATACATAGTGAAACACCAGCCTCGTGGATGTAGGCCTTAGTGCCGAACCACGTAAATCTTTGTCTCATTTATATTTCAGCACTTTACATTCAACATTGAACGTCATGTGCTTTACATTTATGTTTGATTCTCTGTTTACCCCTTTTTATACGAACATTATTTATGATAATATTCGACTAGACAATGGCAAGCCCGAAAACTTAGAGTCGATGAATCGATATAATCATCCCCTTTACATATACGACGTACAATTTCAAAATTAGAATGTATGCGAATATTATTTGTGAACACGTGGTTGGCTTCGAGATTTATGTGTTCATAGAAGGAGTTTCACTATAGAACTATCTCTCTATGATTTTCAAGCTTCCATGGCACAGAATTATTCGAACCCCTTTTCTGTCTCTAAAACTGGTTCGTTACATGTCGTGCGAAGAAAATCTCGTTATACAAACCATGAATTCTCTGTACCAAGACTTCTCCACAGAAAAATCTTATATGAGGTACTCCCAAAGTCTCTCAGAAGCCATGAAAATATGTGGAAAGCAACGTTCAATATTAAATGCTAAAAAACTCCATGGTCATTTGATATCTACTGGTTTCATATCTTCAGTTTTTCTGCAGAACCATCTTCTTAATATGTACTCAAATTGTGGTTTAATTGAAGATTCTTCCCGGGTTTTCAATGAAATTGATAATCCAAATGTTTTTAGTTGGAACACAATGATTAATGGGTTGTCAGATTTGGGTATGATAGAGAAAGCTAGACAACTGTTCGATGAAATGCCGGAAAGAGATTGTGTTTCCTGGAATACTATGATGTCTTGTTATTTTCAAAATGGGAAAGTTGAAGAAACCATTAAGGTATTCTTTATAATGTTTAAGGATTATATCTATTGTCCCGATTTGTATTCGTTTTCGTATGTGATTAAGGCTTGTGGCAGTCTCCGATTGTTGAAACTAGGTTTGGTGTTGCATTGCCTTGTTGAGAAATTTTCATATGGCGAAGACCCATTTATTCAAGTGTCTATTCTTGATATGTATGTTAAGTGTGGAGCTGTGGATTTAGCTGATAAAGTCTTTAAGCGGATTCAGAGTCCGAGTTTGTTTTGTTGGAATAATATGGTTTATGGTTATTCAAAAGCATACGGAGTAGGACGAGCAATTGAATTATTCGAACAAATGCCTGAACGTGACACTGTGTCATGGAACACTATCATTTCGATCTTATCACAACATGGGTTCGGAGTAAACACTCTTTCTATGTTTATGGAGATGTGTGCTCATGGATGTGAACCAAATTCTGTGACTTATGCTAGTGTTCTTAGCTCATGCGCAAGCATTCTTGATGTGCAATGGGGTAGACATATCCATGCTCGGATTGTTAGATCTGAACCAAGTCTGGATGTTTTTGTAGGTAGCACTCTGATTGATATGTATGCGAAATTTGGGCATTTGGAAACTGCAAAGAGAGTGTTTAGTAACTTACCAGAAAGAAACACAGTATCCTGGACTTCTCTAATTGGAGGTTTTGCTCAGTTCGAATTTGAAGAAGAAGCTTTAGTATTATTTGATCAAATGAGAAAGGTAGCAGTGGCCTCGGATCAGTTTACAGTTGCTACTATACTAGGAGTCTGTTCAAGTAGAAAATATACCTGTTTTGGAACTCAGCTCCATGCTCATTCAATCAAGATAGGACTTGACTATGCCATTCCTGTAAGTAATGCTCTTGTTATAATGTATTTTAAGTGCGACAACATTCAGATGGCCAATCATGTTTTCAGGCACATGCCTCTTAGGGATATAATATCATGGACAGCAATGATCAGTGCATATTCTCAGAAAGGTGACATTGGAAGTGCGCGTGAATATTTTGACAAGATGCCACAGAGAAATGTTATAACATGGAACTCAATGTTAGCTGCATATATACAACATGGGCACTGGGAAGAAGGTCTGAAGCTGTACAAGGTGATGTTACTGCAAGATAATGTAATGCCTGATTGGGTAACTTTTTCAACTTTATTCGGTGCATGTAATGATTTTGCATCATTGCGACTCGGCAACCAAATTATTGCTCAAGCTGTGAAAAGTGGGTTTGATTCTGATGTCTCTGTTGCAAATGGTATCGTCACCATGTATTCTAAATGTGGACAGTTCGAGAAAGCACGAAAGGTATTTGATTCGATTGTTTATAAGGATCTGGTTTCTTGGAATGCAATGATCACATCATACGCTCTAAATGGTCAAGGAAAAAGTGTGGTTCAAATTTTTGAAAATATGTTAACATCAGGTGTCATCCCAGATCACATAAGTTACATTGGTTTGCTGTCAGGTTGTAGCCATTCGGGACTTGTATCAGAAGGGAAATATTACTTTAATTCTATGACCAAAAATCATGGTATCTTGCGGAGTTCTGAACACTATACATGTATAGTTGATTTACTTGGAAGAGCGGGGTTTTTAGAGGAGGCCAAGAAAGTAATCGAAGAGATGCCTATTCAACCAGATTCAGCTGTTTGGGTTGCTCTACTTAGCGCTTGTTGTACCCACGGTGATTCAAAGCTAGCAGAATATGCAGTCAAACATTTGCAAGAGTTGGATTTGAAGGATTCTGGTAGTTATGTGTTGCTAGCTAACGTCTACGCAGAAACAGGTGACTTGAATGGTGTGGTGAAGGTGAGAGCAATGATGAGAGACAGAGGAATCCGTAAGAATCCAGGGTGTAGCTGGATTGAAGTGGGAAACACAGTGCATGTGTTTACAGCAGATGACGCAAGCCACCCACAAATTAACGAGGTTCATAGGATGGTGGAGGAGGTTCTTAAGAAGATCGAGGATACAGGCAAGTATGTGAAAGACTACAGTTCTTCTCGATATCGAGGCTGTCACAGTGAGAAGCTTGCAGTAGCTTTTGGACTAATACATCTTCCTTCTTGGATGCCAATACATGTGATGAAGAACCTTAGGATTTGTTCTGATTGTCACACAGTCATAAAGCTGACATCTCTTGTTACTGCTAGAGAATTGGTTGTCCGAGATGCAAATCGTTTCCATCATTTCAGAAATGGAACCTGTTCTTGTGAAGATTACTGGTAACACCGGGTGGACACATTCTTGTAACAGCAACTATATCTTAATACAGTGGCCAGCCAAAACATTTCGTTGCCCATGGATTTGTAAGGACTGATTGAAACTGATCTATTAAACAAACTTCAGGTTAGTTCGTTAGCAGAAAAGTGAAAGCCTTTTGGGTTATTTCATCCAGAGTTCAGTGAAGCAATACCATAACTCTTGATAAGTTGTATTCAATTGATCATGAAGACCGCAAAGCATTTTTCCCTTCAGGCCTCGGTTATCGGAGGGGCTTTAAATGAGTTTCTGTTGGCTGATTATTTATTTCTTTATTAGTGTATTGAAACTGAGAACACTTTGGAGAAACAGCCGCAGATCATTCCTTGTAAAACTCTAAACTTTTAGGTCCTGTTTGGTATAGTTTTCAAAAACAGTTTTCTGTTTTTAAAAACAGAGAAAACAGAAAACAGGAGAAAACGCGTTTGGTAAAACGCGTTTGGTAAGGACATTTTCAGAAAATGTTTTCTATCTGTTTTCTGTTTTTAAAAACAAAAAAATGAAAACAACAAATTATTGTTTTCTGTGTTTTCTCTTTTTTTCTTTTCTTTATTCTTTTCTTCTTTTCAGAACAAAGTAAGAGATGGGGAATGACTGCAAGTGAGTCATGGCTAATATCACTATCTCTTAGACGAATCTTTACATTTGATCCGATTTAGTTGGTTTTCCTTGTTTTCAAAAACAGTTTACCAAACAATTTTTAGAAAATGAAAACAAGGAAAAAAGGGTATGTTTTTAAAACAGTGGAAAACTATTTTTGAAAATTGTTTTTCAAAACTGTTTTTCAAAACTGTACCAAACAGGCCCTTAGATACTCATATTGTAGAATGCAGAAACAATACCATGCTTAGAAACCAAAAAAAAGGGATGACATTTTCTTCAAATATGATAAAATCTCTGCAAAGTAACCTTCATCACACTATAGGATAATTATGGACTTGTAATACATAGAAGTAAAAGATAGTCTAAACAAAGTAAAGTATTAAACGAAACTGTCGATCAATGATTTCCGCATCTCATCTTTTACGAGACTAGGTTGGGCTTCCCTCAACTTGAACACACTTTCAATGACAGAGAGTTCTGTTGCCGTAGTGTCTGATCCACAGAATGCAGTCCAGTCATTAACAATCATACCAGCACCAATGACTTCGCTACCTCTGTTCACCGTCCCAGCCACTAAAGGAACTTGAAGAAGAGTTGACAGTTCATCCAGGTCTTCAATGGATGTATGGGGATGAACCTGTTTCAGACCAAAAAAGTCAAAACATCAAACAAGAGTAGAAAAGAATGTCTTTCAATAATTAGTAACACCAAATGATATCTTTCAATACATTAACATGTTATCTTACCAATCCGCCTGTGTTAGAGAAGGTACAGTAACTTCCCACGAGAATATTTCCAGCAATAGTCTGCCTAAACACTTCAACTCCTAAAACATCTGCGATAATCTCCTCAGTATCCTGATAATATAATTGAAACCAGCACAAAGTTACAACAAATACTCGGTCTAATTTCTAAGTCATATTAGTGGTTAGTATTTTGACAATTCAAGAGAGACGTTATATTGCTTATGGTAAGGCAACTAAAATAATTGTAAATAATTTTTTTAAAATTCTTCTCATAACAAAGTTCCCCAATACAGAGTATATATCACATACCCTATCAAGATCAGTATGTACAAGAGCAACATGGTCGTTACAGGCAACGCAATTTCCCAATGCGGATAGTCTCTCGTCAATTCTCTGAACGACAACTTCATCTGGTAAAATATTCCTCAAGTGTTGAAGTTCTAAAACAAAAATGAAGAATAATATTTAGGAATCTGAACTGCTTTCTGCTCATTGATCTTTCAGATGTATGATTGTTGATAAAATAATGTGAAGCATGAACCAAAAAGTAAGAGATCAAATCACGTTAACTAATAAGAAACCGAACTAATAAGAAACCAAGATTGTACTAAGTATGAAGACTGATAACAACAGTAAGTGCGAAATCAAATCAGCCAAGACACTGAAATGTCCTGTCAAAAAGGTTTTCACTAACCCTGATCTGTTGTAGTGTGCGGCACCAAAAGTCCATTCTTGTTTCCTGCAACCAGAACCAAGCATCAAATCAAGCATGTATCAAAGAGAAAATTTGATAGTTCAGGGGTTTCAAATAGACGTAATGGTTACACTCCCTATACTTACCAGCACATAAACGCCCAACGATCCTAGTGCCACCTATAGAGGTTTTGACAACAGGGATGTGATCTGCTAACTCAGATTCAAATGTACTACAAAAACAGAAATAATAAAATGAATAGCCGAACAAACAAATAAACATGACAAATATATCCACAATAAATTCGCAATTTTGGTACACAAACCTATAAAAGTTCTCAGATCCTCCAATTGCAACCAAACAATACGCATTGGTTAACTTTGAGAACACCCCAACTTCACAATTGTTCTCAAATTGTAGACCTACATCAATTTGATTAAGTTTATAACTTCATTTACCAAACATGAACCAACTCTAATTTTATTTAATAAATTCAACTTCAAAACTTACGGGTTGCCATGATAAGTACAAGTTAAATCCCAAAACTTCCAACTAATAAAAACCTGCAACAAATTCAAGAACAAATCAATGGAACTGAAATTTTAGACCAACAAACATAAGATTTTCACTCACAAAGGAAAAAAAAAATTAGTACAAAATCTGGGATTTTAAACAAGCAAAAATGAACAATAAAATTTGAAGTAACCGAACAAGTTCAAAACACATTAACAAAATAAATCTCCTTTACCATACACATACAGATGTAAAACCCTAAAATCTCAAATATATCATGCTTAAACAAACCAACAAAAAAAGCCTAATTCAGAAACTGTAAAACCTCTGTAGAATTCCAAGAAAAGGGAACAGCAAAATGGAGGAACTATCAGTATCAGTGTTTTTAGGTTACAATGGTTGAGGTTTTAGGATTTTTGGCCTTTTGTACCTCTTCCGCTGAAGAGTTGCAAACCCTTTGTCTTTGTATTTAACCTCTTAACTTTGCTACTGTGTTTTGAAATATTGGCCGTTGATATAAAGAATCCTGATTTTAGAAACTGTGAGATGGAAATGCCGTGGTGCTCACGTCCACGTGGTGTTATGGATGAGGAAGGCGGATAAAGACAACGTAGTCTCCTTGGACACCAAGCATGCGTCCGAAAATAGTCAAACAAACGGTGGTCATATGTACATGGGTGTCTACAGGTCGGCCGCTGATGGAGGTTTGAACTTTAGAGGTCGGAAATGTTTTATAGAGCGTACGGATACCAGTAGCAGAAATCAGAAGCAAAAGCATTTTTCTTAAGAAAAAATTGGTTTTTTTGATCGTGGAAGTCGTTTTGAAATAACGTATCCGAACTGATTTTTTGCTTTTTGTATTCTAGAAGTCAAAAAGCTACTTCTAAGTGTGCATCCAAACACCCTATATCCACTGAAAATATTTATTCTTTCAAGGAAAAGTACTTTAAACAAGGTGCCTTTCTACGTGAACCTTAAAACAGGTCTTGGAAGAGTATTAGTAACGAATTTGAGTTTATTCAGAAGTTCAATTTATGGTCCTCGGATTAAAGTAAACAGATCTTCATACAGAGCAGTTGACGATTGATAGCAAGGATAATCTGAACAATTACAGATAATCTTCATCCAGTACTGCTAGTAGTTTTAGTATTTATAGTTTTATTCAGATTTAATTGATGAAGGCAGCCGGAGTTGGCACGAATTGGTCTTTAACCTTTTTGATTAAACCACTTCGCAAAAAATTCCGAGCATGAGAATTCCTTTAACTAGTGAAGAAAAATCGGTCTGGACACAGACCAAAAATGGTTGTTTCACAGATAAATCTGCTTACCATACTTTATACAACACGAAGTATCACAATGGAAAAATCTTCAGGTCATATCCACTAGTATTA
The DNA here is from genome assembly GCF_003573695.1 of Papaver somniferum. Lineage (NCBI taxonomy): Eukaryota > Viridiplantae > Streptophyta > Magnoliopsida > Ranunculales > Papaveraceae > Papaver > Papaver somniferum. The sequence goes on along the minus strand of NC_039360.1, from coordinate 103,420,386 downwards.
TATGAACTCTGGTCAATTAATATTATTCCTAGAGTCGGATTTTTTATCTGGAAATGTCTTGAGGATATATTGACATCTAAAGAAATAATAAGCAGAAGAATCCCACAAAAGAACATAAATTGTACCAGGTGCAGTGGCGATACTGAGTTTGTAGTGCATATGATATTGGAATGTACATTTTCAAGAGATATTTGATTTAGTGCAGGATACACGTTTGATCAAGTTCATTGTGAAAATACGAGGGTATCGAGTGCCCCACCGATTCTTTTGCAATAACCTATTTCATACATAACTTGTATAATCTTATCGTTATTAGCGTCTCAAGATTACTTAAACAAGGTGATGTTGGATATAATCTAGATTACGTAATATATTATAGGAATCGATCCAAGATGTTCTTAACATACTAGTGTAACTACTGTAGTTATAAAACAATTATGCAACATATGTAAGTTAAAACACAGATGCACAAGATTTTATTAACGAGGAAAACTGCATAGCAGAAAAAACCTCTGACCTAGTCTGATTTTGAATATTCTCATGATTAATCCAATACACAAATGCCGACCTGCAACCTCGTGTATTTGAGACAAAATTAACTACCCATTGTTACTCAGCTATACAAGAACTTATCTAGAAGATAATTATACCAATTAGTTAATAAGTAACTAAAAAAAAAACGAAAACTAAAGTGTGATTCTTAGTTCCCACCAACGATACTACTAGAAATTCTTGATCCCAAATAAGACTTTAAATAACGCTTTTGTCCGGTACCAAATCGAACTTACTTATCCCTAATTGAACAATCAACTACCACACAGTAAATATGTCAAATGGAATGAGTTTGTGAGAATACAAGCTCAACTCACTACACCACCTTTTGTTATTAGATCTGGAGAAAAAAACTATTACAACTTTTTTGTAAAGGCAATGTTTTGTTGTGAATAGACGTATTACAATTTTTTTTTTGCAACAACAATATAGATGTTACGAATTCGAGTTGTAACGGCCTTTTATAACAACATCGGGTCATTATTACGTGGATTTTCCTAACATGTTAAAATTATTATGATTTTTTTGTACCAGGATAGTTGTAACAGTGGCCAGCCGTCACTACGTATCATTTTGAAACAGTTAGAAGTCATTACTACGTGGTATTTTATAATAATTTTCAATTGTTATAAATTTTTTAGCAACACCAAAAAGGTTTACTGCCAGTTAATTTTGACCAGGTCAAAATTAGTCATGGTCAGTCCATTTCTAGCCGAAATTTTTTCCGAATTCCAAATAACTTGCATAAACCTTAATTTCATCCAACCAACCACATTCAACAATAGTTTTAATCAATTCATTTAAAAAAATAGTATAATCATTCTCACAAGTATCAACATACGAGGGAACACAAATTCTATTAAGTAGGTTCTTAAGTTCTAAGGGAATACAAATTCTGTTAAGTATCAAAAAAAAGAATGACTAAGATAGGTACAAGAATGACTAACTTCTGACTAGATTAACTCTTATATTTGTTGAAATACGAATTTTGTGTAGTAAAAATATTATAAACATAAATTGTAACTAAGAAATTGTATACCTAGTAGAAGCTACAACTTTGCGCAAAAACCATTTCAACACATGATCAAAAAACCAGCTTTGTCACCTTTCTTGATAAGCTCAAATGGGATTGTAATTTCAGCAGTTTCCTTGTTAATATTGTTGGAATGTTGAGAACCTAAATCAACAAAGTTACCCTTGTCATTCAACAAACTTAACATATTAATATGTAAAGCAGAGCTAATAAGGATCGGAGGAATCGCCCAACCAATTGATTCTCACTTAAATCACTATAAGTATTTGAAGACATAATGTTCCAGAATATTCTCAACATTACAAGCTCGTATAAATGACAAGTACAATTATGTTTCCAAAACCCGAGTTAATGATACATACAAAACAACAAGAGCTTGTACAGATCGAGAACCTCATGAATCTTTTCAGTAAGTCGGTTACATTGAAGCGACCTAGTGAATGAACAACCATTACCCAGGAAAATAAAACATATGAGAATACAACATTTGTTGGGACCTCAATGTAAAAACTTGAACCAAATACAAAAGCAAAGCCAATGAAACAAGTAGAAATGAACCACTTGTAAAAAGCATTTTCCATGTGGTTGATAAGTGCATAATTTACTATACATTTGTTATCAATTCCATGCTTGTATTTTTTACCTTTCTCTCGTATTACCTTGTATTACTCTCTTTTTTTTTTTTTGTCTTATTTGGGTAAAATCATCCAAAATGAGCAAAAAGAGTGCTGAAACGGGCATAAACGTGAGTGTGGAATAAGAACTCGACCAAATTCATGAGTATTCAACTCTATGTTTTAGGCAATAAAGCGACTAAAATAACGCAAAAAAAATGAGGACATTATGAGTTCGTATGCGAAAGTTATGGGAAAAACAGTTTGGGGGTCAAGTAGGGACCGATCCTTACCTACGTCGGGATATAGAATAAGACCGAACCGATCCCTACCTAAAGAAGTGATGAAAATACTTGCCATAATTTGATTTATTAGTTCCTAAGTTTTCTCAAACCCTAATTTTCTTGGGGATTTTTAATTTTCAAGGAGGTTCCGGACATACGTTTTTACCAAGATCCAAAGTGGAGAAAAGACAAAGAGCGGAAGCTATGGTTTTGGATTCTTCCGTCACCAAATATATTTCTCATTTATTATGTTATATGTATATCATAGGTTTTACTAAATCCATGAGTATCTAAACTCCTATTTGATTGAGGATGAATTCTAAGTTCTAAACTTGATTTGATTTAATATATGGATCTATTTTGATTTCTTCATATGATTATCGTTTGTTTCTACAATGATGAACGTTTATGATTGATTAATTGATTGCTTTAGGTGTCCAACTAAATTGATCCCGTGATTGATCTATAGCTAGTAAAGGGGGTTAGGATATCCGTAATTGTTGAATAACTCGTACACAAGTAGAGAACACAAAACCTTGTAGAGGGATTCTGTGGAGCAATCGCATGTAGAGACAACCCTATAAAGTGGACCTTGTGCTAAGAGTTTAACTACTAAGATCAACTTAAGTTCATAAAATATAAAGCATTCGACTGAGTTACACTTAGAGTGCGGTACTTCTAGGTGGTTTAGACGAATTTAATCTGATATTCGAGCGCTTTGGTATCCGATTATCCAAGGGAATTTGGGGATAGCACTGCGCTAGATGTCATCATACGGTTGGTGATAATCTATAAATTTATGACGAATAAATGAACATATTACTTCAATGATTGTTTAGTAACGAAAAAGGATTCCTCGATCATACTTTTCATCCTTGATTACATTTTAATTAATTGATTTATTATTTACTTTGTTTTATATTATAAACAAACCATCCCACCCCCACCCCATTTGTGATCTTTGACAACTAAAAACTCACTGCTCTTCGTGGGTACAATCCTTGTTTCCATTATGTTACCAGTTAATTGTGTGGAAACATATGAGTTAATTTGTTTCACTCTGGACGCATGAGTGATCTGATTGTAAGAACTATCCTTATATTGAACAATGTATCATTAATGGGGAATACAGATGAACAAATGATTGAAAAAAGTATTAAAGGTAAAGAAAAACAACTTACAAAATAGAAACTAAAAAAACGCAAAAATAATATAATTTAAAACAAATTATGTTGATCGAGACCCATGTGAAAGATTAAAAACGAATAAGAGAACCATACTTATAATAGTTCGAGTTGTTTAAGCATGGAAATGGAGTAAGGGATATCTGCATATAGAGAATTCGCAGATAAATCCCTAAAAGATGTCAAAACAACAACAACACCCTATGATCACCAATAACACGCTCAACTCCAGCATTTGATGCAATTGTTTGCTAAGGAGCTTGGAATTGAACATTGTCAGTCATAACACAATTACAAGATACTAGTCAAAATTATAATATGTTTGATAAAGTAGCAGTAGAAACCTTTAACGCATTTTGTATGATTTGAACACTAACTTTTTGGTCGAATTTGGCGGTTTCCAATTTTTCCAGCTCCATTGAAGCATATAAAACTGTTATTGGAGCATTGCTCGTTTGAACTCGCAAGCGTTGCTATCTCAAGCTTGTTTGTCAAGTTTAGGTGATCAAAACTATTAGTCTTGATTTCTAGTCTACTTATATCTATGTCTCGGATTATGATAGAACGTGTAGTTGAGCTTTAGACTTCACGACGTTTATCGATTTAAGATGAAGATCTACTGAGGAGAGCTTGGAAGAACTTCATCAACAAAAGGTATGTGGAGACTAAAACTTATTTATCACTCAGAAGTCTATTCTATTATATCTCCTATTGAGATTAAGTCGTATAGCTATATAGACTTTTACATTATACACATTTGATATTTCGAGCTAAGTTTAACTCGGTTATATATTTCTCGAAATATGTGTTGGAAGATTTTTTCTTTAGCTACGTTCATCATTATTCTTGACGAGTTTAGTTGGAAACAATTTATTTGTGGAAACTAAATAATAAGTCAAAAGATGATCATGTGAAAATTGCCTTGAAACATCATACATGATTTGTGTGAGACATTCATTTGATGTCGACTCGGAATGTTTCATATTGATCATTCGATCACTTGAAAATTACTTATAAGATAATAGTTTGTGTGAGACAGCTATTGTCATCTTCTAAGGATGTTTCAATGATTGAAATGGGAGTTTAGAACAATTAACCTTTGTCTGGATACATCACAGTATGCATACTAGTATGCAAACTGTTGCGGTATGATTCAGGTCCGGAAACCAAGTTTGCACACCAGTATGTGAACGATTTTAACTGTTAAAGTCCGGGAACCAAGTATGCATACCAGTATGCGAACGGTTCTACCTGAGTTAGGTCCGGGAAGACAGTATGCATACCGTTTTGCAAACTGTCGGACAAGACCAAAGTCCGGAACTTAAGTTTGTGTACTCGTTTGCAAACTAAGTGGTTAAGGTTCTAAAATCGGTTAAGTATGATTTCATACACATGAACAAATACATTTATAAATTAAGGAATGCAATCTTTGCAAACCGTGGCTTAATGTTCATGAATTGATTCTTGAATAAGTACTTTGTACAATCATGAATCAAATCCGATTTTGTTTCAATTGTGTCTTTTGAACTTGTATGAGAATACAAACAATTGAACGACTCTATGAGTACAATTAGATTCATTTGATTATCTTTCATGTTTGATTGATCATCATATTTGATCTAGAAGTGTTAGATGAATTTGGTTAATACAAAAGTGTTCATATGGCTAACTTCAGTTAACTGTTATTGAGCCAACTCAACATACATGTTTAGGTACGGTTACCCATATCTAAATGAAGGTATATTTCATTTGTGTGTAACAAGCTAAGACCATCTAACGGTGGAGAGATATTTTTTTTTGGTTTTAAGCAAACTTAACTTGAATCTTAAATCAGGTTTTCATCTAACAATGAATATTGATTGCTTTCTTTTTAAGCTATCAAACTCTGATTTGAAGACTATATAAGGGAGAACTCTAGCAACTAGAAAACCTAATCCCCACACTTATGTGTGATACTAGTTGCGACTAGAGTCGATTCTCCTTTAACCTAGGTTTTTCCTAAAACCATTATAGGTTAACGACTTAAAGACTTTATTGGGATTCTGAAGCCAGACCCAACTATTTTCTTTGTAGTTGCGTGTTCTGACCTTACTTGTTTTATCGTATTGAGTACTATCTTCTCTAAGATTTGCTCGAGATTTATCTCCGATAGGTAAGATATAAAAAGTAATCACAAAGCTATTCGTCTCATTCTTTGTTATTCCACAATAACTTGTTATACTACCATATAGTTAAGTTATTGTGAGGTGATTGATATTTCTAGGCTGTTCTTCGGGAATATAAGACCGGATTATCAATTGATTCCTGTTCACCTTGATTAATCAAAAGACAAAATAAAACTTCATAGGTACTTATGTGGGAGACAGATTTATCTATCAGAATAGACTTATCTGTGGGAGACAAATTTGTTTATAAAGTCTTCGACTTGGATCGTAGCAACTCTTAGTTGTAGATGAGATCAGCTAAGGGAATCAAGTGCGTAGAGTCCTGCTGGGATTCAGAAACGTAAGGAACGCGAACCTTAATCGGTGTCAGACTTGGTTAAGGCTCAACTATATTCCAGTCTGAGCTTAACTTGTAGTAGGCTAGTGTCTGTAGCGGCTTAATACAATGTACTGCTCAAAACTGAACTAGGTCCCTGGGTTTTTCTGCATTTGTGGTTTCCTCGTTAGCAAATTTTTTGGTGTATGTGTTATTTCTTTTCCGCATTATATTTGTTTATATAATTGAAATATCACAGGTTGTGCGTAGTTCAATCAATTGGTAAATCCAACCTTTGGTTGTTGATATAGATTGATTGACACTTGGGCATTGGTATTTGGTGTTGTCCAAGTAATTTCTCATATCAATCAGGCTCACAAATTTCTATATGTTTAATTACAGATTGTATTGAGAAATTGAGATATAGCTCTTGGATATTTTTCCTTAATTGAGTCTGACTGTCTATTTTATTCTCTTGGAATTATATTGGAGTCAGACCATACAGGTTGTCGAACGAAATATTGGTTGTGGTTGTTAGACCCCCGCCTTTTCAACTGCAATACCACCTCCTGCAACGAAGTATTGCACTCAAGAACATGTTAGATACCAAATTGAAGATTTACTAATTGATATATATATATATATATATATATAGAGAGAGAGAGAGAGAGAGATTGCAGACAATTTATCAATAAGGATAAACGCAACCTAATACCAGGAACATTGTCTTTCTCAACAGATGCTTTGGTGGAATTTAAAACATCAATTACTCTGTTTTTTCCACACACCGACTTCAGTTTCACTAGTTCTTCCGATCTACAATACATTGAACAATGTTAGCATCTAAGATATAAGTTACAAAGTAAAAATTGCATACCATAAAACAGTAACAATAGAAAAAGAAGACGATTACAATTAATGTAACAATGTTTAAGGAAATGGTGACAGACCTTTAAAACGACAACACCAACATAAAACTTAGCTAGCCTCTCTTGCAAGTTATCTTTTTCATAATCAAAAGTGCTTATTTCAACTCTAGCTCTTAGTTGTCCACATCGCTCCTCGATGGATTTCTTGTCAAATGCCCGTCAAGAACTACAATATTATCCTTAGATATTGTCACATATACACAATACATATATTAAATATCGAGAAAAATAAAAGCATTTGGCAAATACGAAATCCCTGATGAAACTCACAAAATATCTAGATGGTTCTACAACGACATCTTGTTGTAGTTATAAACATCAAAAATTCCAAAATCATTCACCTTTTTGCATGCACGTTCCAAGCATGTCCAAGTTAACCTTCTCAAGATTCATGTTTACTTCTTCAGTTATGAGCTACAATATACAACTAGGACAAATTATTACAAGGAAGAAAGAACAAGCTTTCCGTTACAATTTAAGTGACAGGTAGAGGAAACACTTGTACTTACTTGACCCCTAGTTAAGACGGCAAGATATTGCATACTAGATTTCATGTTCTCTACGAACCCTAAAGCCTTAATAATACAAACTTGTAACAGATAATTAAATAACGAGGGTACCAACACCACAATCTTTTCAATAATAACCTATGCGAGACACACCTTGTGTAATACAAACACGAACTCTCAAGGAGTAAACAAGACGTACACGTAATATATGATATAAGTTCGAATCCGAACTAAACTATGGGATCAAACCAAGTGTTTGGTTAACATATAGTGTTATTACTTTAGTTATAACTATAACAATAATTATAATAAGTAAGGTAATGGTACACAACAAGATTTTTTTAACTAGGACCAATTCAGTTATTGAAACACGATTTCTTTAAAATTCATTGGATCCATGTTTGAGAATCTCCTTCCTTCTTCAACTCCGTATCGAAGAGTAAGTAGGTATAATTCAGTCACGTTTTCATGTTCCAATTAAACACTTTCCTTTTTCGATTATTATCAAAGGAAAGAAGAAGATCCTCCTTTTTACCAAATATATGCAGATTCAATCACGATCTTATTATACTAACAAGAGATTCCAGTTTTGAATACTCTCAGAATGAAGTCGATGTACAAAAACTACTATAAATTCGTATAATAAACTAACTCCAAGTTACTTAGTTCCTTTAGTATCCTGTTAGAGTCGACTATTTTAAGTTGCTTCACCTTCTGTGAATAGTTCAACCACTCAAGTCATTGGATTTTAATCCGAAATAGTAAATGACTAATCTGTTTTAGTAATCGCTCTATCAATCTCCCAAATCAAATAAGTTAATCAGAGATATAGTTGGTACATAGGTTCTTTCGTTTAATCAATATAAACTTATTTGTTCAGTTAGATCAACTAAGATCAAGATTACCGAAATAATCAATCTTATTGTCAAATTAGATCTCAAAGAGAAACACAGAGATGAATTTTCGGTATATACAGTATGAAAATGCGGGGGTCTAACAACCTCACCCAATATTTCGATTAGCAATCTGTATGGACCAACTCTAATATACTTTTAAGAGAATCAACTAGACAGACAGACTCAATCTTAACAAAAGGTATATCAAGAAGTTAATATCTATATCTCTCGATTTGATTTATACTCAAACAAATAGAAATATGTGAGTCTTTATCAAATACAAGAGATATAAACTTGGATGGTACCAAAGACCAATATCCAAGGATCAATCAATTTCCAATCAACAACCAAAGGTTGGATTTCACAATTGATCGATACAACGTACAACCTGTGATATTTCAATTATAATAACAAAATATAATGCGGAATAGAAATAACACAGACACCAGAAGTTTTGTTAACGAGGAAACCGAAAATGTAGAAAAACCCCGGGACCTAGTCCAGATTGAACACCATACTGTATTAAGCCGCTACAGACACTAGCTTAATACAAACTAACTTCGGTCTGGACTGTAGTTGAACCCTAATAAATCTCACACTGATTCAAGGTACAATTGCGCTCCTTACGTCTCTGATCCTAGCAGGATACTACACACTTGATTCCCTTAGATGATCTCACCCACAACTAAGAGTTGTTACGACCCAAAGTCGAAGACTTGAATAAACAAATCTGTACCACACAGAAAAGTTTACGATAATAGATAAATATGTCTCCCACGGATAAACCTAAGAGTTTGTTCCGTCTTTTGATAGAAATCAAGGTGAACAGGAATTAATTGATAACCCAGACTTATATTCCCGAAGAACAGCCTAGAATTATCAATCACCTCACCATAATCTTAATCGTATGGTAGCGAAACAAGATATTGTGGAATCACAAACGATGAGACGAAGATGTTTGTTATTTCTTTTTATCTTTCCCTATCGGAGATATAATCTCAAGTCAATTATTCAGTTGAACTCGTAAGATAGAAAATGACAAGATCAGATCGCTCAACTACAAGAGAAGTAGTTTCGTCTGGCTTCACAATCCCAATGAAGTCTTTAAGTCGTTAACCTACAGGGTCTCGAGAAGAAACCTAAGGTTAAAGGAGAATCAACTCTAGCAAAACCAACTAGTATCACACATGAGGTGTGGGGATTAGTTTTTCCAGTTGCTAGATTTCTCCCTTATATAATTTTCAAATCAGGGCTTGCAATCTATGTTAGCTTAGTAACAAAGCATTCAATATTCACCGTTAGATGAAAAAGTTGATTTAACCAAGCTAATATCTTTCAACAGTTAGATCGAAACTTAGCTTGTCACACACAAATGAAATTTATTTCATTTAGGTTTGAGTAACCGTACCTAAACGTGTACACTTAGTTGGTTCACAAATAGTTAACCAATGGTTGTCCATATGAGCACTTCCATATTAACCGTATTCATCTTTCTCATAACTAGTTCAAATGACTCATAAGAACTAGTTGAAGAGTTGTTCAATTGCTTAGGTCTTTATTCATAGACACAGTTGAAACAAAATCGGTTTGATTTATTTGAATCAATTCATGAACAATATAGCCACAGTTTGCAAAGATTGCGTTCCTTATAATTTATTGTTTTTAAGTTCATGAACTACCGATTTGAGAAATAACCAGCTTGGGTACGCGTACGGGTATGCGTACCTTAGCTACTAGATTTGAGTTGGTTTTTGGTTTCCAAACTCAGCAGAATTTGTTGGGTATAAAAGTTCCGCCAGTACGCGTACGGGTACGTGTACCTAAGGTGACTGGTTTATGAGTTCGTAAACTCTAAACTCAGCAGAATTTTCCGGGAGAAAAAGTTCCGCCGGTATGCGTACGGGTACGCGTACCCAACCTGTCTCCTTCACCAATACCGTATGCACACATATGCACACACTTGGTTTCTGGTACATGGATTTATACACTAATGTGCGAACACACTATATATGCTTATATCCATAGATGGTAATCTCAACTCTACATTTCAATCATTGAAACATTCTTCTATAATGTTATAATAGTTGTTATTCACAACTATCGTCATCAAAGCCATTTGAAAACGTCATCATGACTTTCGTCACAAGTAAAGGTGAAAAATGGTTAAAGCGAAAGCTTACCAACACATATTTTGAGAAAAATATAGGAGAGTAAACTCGGCTCGAAATAGCAAATGGTTTTGTATGAAAACTATCATACTTATACGACTTTTGTCTCAAGAGTAGGAGATAGAGTAGATAGACTTTTGAGTGATAGATAAGTTCAAGTCTCCACATACTTTTTAGTCGGATGAAGTTTCACTGGTGTAGATGGTGGATTTTCGACAAGGGAAAAATCGTAAAACCATAATTATGCATACTCCGGATCCGGCAATCGGATGAGTATTGAGACTCATGTCTCTCAACAAGGGGTGAAATCTCATGCCATAAAATCTCTGACTGAGAAGGTCGTCTCTCAGAGTATCTGTAAATGTGTAGTCTCCCAGCTGAGGCCACGGCACATCTCATGAATACTGAGCAATTTCAGTAATTATTTCTATATAGAATCGAAAGATTGGACGACTTCTACACAGCACGCCTGCTAGTATAGAGCGACAACGTCTTCAGGATGCAACCAGGTTTTCCCTGACTATATAGGAGAAATATGATACTCCAGCAAGTTCATATTGCTCAACTCTCAGATAATTAATGCTCCTAGATAGGAAGCCATGCTAGTATAGAGCCATCAGTTAATTATCTTTAATCGCCTGAATATCCAGCAATATTCTACGATTCTTCGTTATATTTCGTCATTTCAATTCGTGGTTCTTCCCAGCAGAATTCCACGGGTTAGTGATAAATATTCAACGAAACAGGCAACTGAGCATCAAATAAGCCCTGACTAAAATGGTGCAAGTGTACTTAGCAATAACGCACAGACCAGCATTTGAATGCGCAAACGAGCATTTTAAAAATACGAATGAACGATGAACTTATGCAAAATAGGAAGGAAAAATAATAATAATAAAATATTAGCAAAGGCGCCAGGGACTGGGCTCACCAGCCGGCCGGTCATGCCGTGACCAGTCCCATGCCCAATTTTATATTTTATCATATTTTATTATTTTTCCCTGATCTCATGAAAATTCTCTCGTTCGAGCAAATCTCCTTCGATTCAAGGAAATTCTTTAATCTCATGATATTTCTTTATGTCAAGAAAATAATAAAATTAGGGAAAGGTGTCACGGGACCGAGCACCAGCCGGCCGGCCATGCCCTAGTCGTGGTCGGTCCCACAACTCACGTCTCCGTTATTTTATTATTTCTCTCAATCCGTGAAAATCCCTGATTTCATGAATTTTCCCTAAAACCATGAAAATTCCCTGATTTCATGAATTTTCCCTAAACCCATGAAAAATATTATAAAATTAAGAAAACTCGTGGGACCGGGCCCTAGCCGGCCGGTCATGCCCTAGCCGTCCCACACGCCTCTTATTCTATTATTGTTATTTGTTTTGTTTTCCTCATTCCATGAAAACTCCCTGATTTCAACAAAATACCTTGGTTTCAACAAATCTCTCTGATTTTATGAAAATTCTCTAAAATCATGAAAAATACATAAAATTGGGAAGAGTGCCCTGGGATCGTGCCTATTTGCCGACCGGCCATGCCTTGGCCATTTCCGGTCCCACACTCCATCATTCTATATTGTATTATTATTTTATTTCTCTCATCTCATGGAAGTTCCCTAATTTCATAAAACTCTCCGGTTTCATGGGATTTCCCTCAATTTAGAGAAAATACGCAAAATTACATAAAACTGGGAAAAGTGTGGGACCGTGCTTGAAAGCCGACCGACCGGCCATGCCCTAGCCGTGGCCGGTCCCATACCTTGCAATTCCCTGTTTTATTTATTATTTTTCATCATCTTATGTATTTTTCCTAGTTTCAGCAAAACCCTGGATTCTGCATATTTTCTCAAAATGTTGCTCAAACGCGCATCAGAAAATATTGAAACTCTTAGGACTGAGACACGGACACTATGGTGACACGGGCACATCCCCTTGACCGACCAAGGGTGATCCTAAGGCTTGCAAACATCCGGTCCCACACGTTTTAATGATTTTAACCTAATTTGCTCAATTGCTTGTATTAGGTTCAAACTATTTCCAAACAATTAGGGGTTTGCTCAAACGACCATCAATTGGTCCCACGGTCACCAAGATCCGGTCCCATGACCTCTTGGTCGGTCCCTCATCTTTTCATGGCTAGGTTTTGTTATCAGTTGCTCACACGAGCATTATTTTAATAAATGATTAAACCATCATTTAATCATTCTTTCACCAACTGGTCCTCAAGAGACTTTGGTATTTTGCTCATTCGAGCATATGGGCGTCACATGGTGGAGTCATCATCCCATGTATCCGGTCCCTGCTTCACTCGGCGGTTGATTTTGAATAAATCATCATTTCATTAAAATTAGGGTTTTTGAATCCAGGGCTCTGCAAAAACATGATTCTGAGCAGATTAAAAAACTGATAATTTTATGTCGATTCCATGATCAACATTTTTATTTATTATGCTCGACCCAGCAGTCAGTATCTTAAATTAATATTTTATTTGGTCCTGCTACCAACAATTCATCAAATGAGCAATTTCCGCTCAAACCGACAATATTTGCTCGAACCAGCAATATTTTCCCAGATTCAAGAATATTGGTTCAACTATCAATATTCAACAATTCAACAACACAATTTGCTCGTCTTAAGTAATCAACATAATAATACCTCTATATTTAATTCATGAGTTTCAGAACATTTGCAAATCATGTTCAACTCAGCAATACATGGACTCATCCCACAATCACGAGATATCAATCGTGTCACATGGGGGGATATTAACTAGGGTTTTGGTCTGGTGGTCTACGGCACATGTGTTCACCCGCGACGAGAATGTGAGCAAGTCGTTCAATCAGTTGGAAGAGTCAGCAAAGTAGTGGGTGGAAAATTAACCAAGTCTCCGCACGATGAGCAACTATTTTAACACGATTTCCCACTTCCCCACTCTCTGATTCCAGCAACTGTCACACTTCATGGGATCATGGTGTTTTTAATTTAGTAATATAAAAATACCTCTGAATCATGATTGAAAGGACAAGATTCGAATACTCGAACATTCGTCTAAACAAACAATTTCTCGGCAAGTTCATACAGACAATCCTTCGTCTACACGAACTCATCGTCTGAGCAATCACTCTCAATTGAGTAAAATTCAATCATTCAGAGCGTTCTTACGCTGAATTCACAACACACCTACAATCTCAAATAACCATTGATCCCATACATTTCTCAGCTTCCCTCCTACAGATCAACCCATCCTCTCTTGTGACCAATTGACTCTGGAACGGCCATTGTTCTTGGTTTAGGCCGGATTCCTACAGATTGATCTCTCGAACTTAAAGCACTCCCTTCTTGCAGTGCATCTGTGCGAGGTTCAAAATTTCGCTCGGTTCAAGGAGTCTCCACACAGACGTCTCCTCAATTCCGTAAAAACCAGCAGATCGTTTTTCCCCATCTACAACTGGTTCCTTGAGTAGTTCTTCGTCTTCGTAAGATGATATCCATGGAGTCTGGAGCTCAACCACACTTAACTATCCTAGTCCGAGACTTAGCTATAAGTAGACTAGAAATCAAGACACATAGTTTTGACAATTAAATTTGACAAACAAGCTTGAGATAGCACCGCTTGCGAGTTCGACCGATCAATGCTCTAAAACAATAAGCTTAAAAAGTATTTACGAGAATCAAGTGTGCACAAAGTTATCATAAAGATCAAAATACCAAAAATAAATCTTCTAGTCGTGAATCTTCAGTCTTCAAAGTACCTGCACAAACAACTTGATTCCACTAATGGTCGATCATGAACAAAATGAAGTTTGTTAATAATGGATGATTAAAGGTCTTATCTTCATATTCAGGTGCAATAAAGCAGATATGAAGTCATTGATCCTTGAACTAGTTCGAGTGACCTTATCTCAGAAAAAAAGGATCACAAAATAAATAAAATAGATGTATCAAGGTACAAATTTACCGTTAGTCAATCAAATCAATAATCGAAAACTAAAATAATAATACGATTCTAGTTTCCTACCAATGGTACTACTAGTGCTTCTTTGATCCCACAGAAGTCTTTCAACTAAGCACGTATAAGATATTTCACCTAATTAGGATACTCTCCCCTCAAAAGAGTATTACAAGAATAATCCAGTGGGCTTCCCACACAAACGGTTAGGTCAGTGTTTCCAAGACATAAGTTTGTAAGAACTACAAGCTTCACTGTTTATAATGACCAAGGTAGTTTGGACAACAAAGAATTTCCAAATCCGAAAATATTAAAAATATGCAATAAATGTTTAGTTTCGGTTCTGTTAATATTCCAACCGCAAATCCAACACATATACCGAAATCTCCCTTGGATGACAACTAATATTATCTAGCATATAACATATACTTTACTAATATAACAATGATAGACACATTTTTGTGTCTAATTTGATCTCAATACTATATATTGTTGGCACTCGATTTTGTACTAATTTTGTTATTTTATCTATTTGTAGGTATTTTTTGGAAATAAATATTTTTGGAAAATTCGGCTCGAAAAGTTGATTTTGGCACCCGGAGGACAAGTGTTATTCGGAATCTCGCTTTTGGATAAGGGGTAACCTAATTACTAAGGGGCACCCCCAGGTCACCCCAAGGCAGCTGCTATTCGCATCCCAGTTCAGGATAGGGGGACACCCTTTCTTCTTCGTTTGAAAACTGAAAATTGGCGGGAAACGAAGAACAGTTCTGCATGATGTTTGATCGAGAAAATGAAGAAGTTGGAATGCGATTCAATCGCTGAAAATTGGCATAAAGATGTGATATGACATAAGGAAGACATTTTGGGCATCGAATTTGATCGACATTGGCTGGAAAGCTCGTTTTAATTCACGAGCTCAAAACAGAGCAACGTGAACTGAACACGAGCTCAATCGTGTTTCTGCTATGCATGGAGTGATGTGGAGGCGCGGGAAAGCTTCTGAGGCGTGGAGAAGCTGATTAGGAGCGTACAGGGAGATTTCTTGCTCCAAAACACTATAAATACAAGTATCGGTCATTGGGAAGAGGCTGTCGAGAGTTTGGGGAAGCTTTGGAGGCTACAGAGTGAAGAAAAATCGAGTTGCAGAGCCACCATTTCTGCTGCTGCAACTCAAGAACACGAAGAACATTGGACAACCAGAGACAGTCGTTCATTCTACAGCAACAACGACTGTCAGCTGTGGGTCGTAGTATTCTATATACTACAACACTTTTCATTTATCGTTCTTTGTAACGGTGTTTGCAACAATTATAAACGTTGCAAACACCCGATTTTCATTATTATCTCCATTTCATCATTTGTACACCTCTTTTGAGCAATGAAAAATTCCTTTGAGCGTGTTTCCAATATGCGGAGTTAGAACCCATCACTGGGACGACGGAGGAGGCCGAGCTTCATACATGGGTAATTTTGTTAATTCTTTTTAAGACTTTTGCATTAAAAATTAATTAAAATATGATTTAATTAAATTGGTTGTTATTTGATTAGATGGGTCATGCTTAGCTTAGGTGATTTGATGTTCCATGCTTAACATTTACAATCAATGTTTTGAGAATCTAATTTGGCAAAATAAGAGTCCATATAATTTATGTTTTGAGCGATTATTGTTGAGAATAAATCATTGAGCCCTATGTTATGAAAATTGGCCGAATCATTAGTCCCAGTACCTCTCTACCAATTTGTCAATATTTTTGTATATATAATTTTAAATCTAAAAATCCACTATCTTTACAAGTCCGGGCAACGAACTTTTACTACCACTTTCAAAACTACAACAAACAACCATAGATATGCTTATATATTGGGATATGGATAGCATATAAATGCCGAATATCGAAAAGATATTTAGAATATTTCAGTTCAGAATCTCACCTTGAGTATCAAGGAAAATACTTGAACATTAAGTAATAAGAATTTGGCATATGTTCAAATACTATACCGACATCTTATGGTCTTTCTATATTAACCAAACCACCTTCCCGATAGCTATGTAAACCCTAAGATAATAACCAAATCGAAAATGTCTTATTAAGGATCGTTCCTAATAGAGATCCATGGTAAGGGGTCAGTCTTGCTCAATTCGACAAATTACTGATGAGTTTCTGAATATTGATCAATATTCGAGCAATTGAGCAAGTATTGCTCGATTCGGCGAATTATTTACTGGTGAGTGACCCAATAAAATATTAATTAAAATATTGGTAGATTACCAAATATTGTATAATTAACTTTTATGATGATTGGTGGATCAACATAAATTTATTAGTGTTTGAAATTGCTCAGAATGATGGTTTCACAGAACGTTTGTTCGAAACCCTAATTTTCGATCAATCCTCCATCAATTGGCGAATTGTTGAAAATTAGTCATGAATGAAGAGGGACCTACCACATGGGATGATGAATGCCCATGTGATTCTAGTGCTCGAGTGAGCACGCAATAGGGTTCTCAGTTTGAGAGTTGGTGAAAGAATGATGATTAAATGGTGGTTTCACCATTTACTGAAAATATTCATGGATTCATCGTTAGGTGGTAAAACCTAAGTATGAGAGATGGGACCAACCAAGGGGCATGGAACCGGATCTTGTTGGTCACGGGACCAGTTGTTGGTCATTCGGAGAATCCCCAGTTGGTTGGAGAAAGTTCGGGCCCAGTATGAGCAATTGAGCAAATTAGGTCAGAATTATGAAAACATGTGGGACCGGCTTTGTGCAAGCCCTAGGAATGACTCTGGTCGGTCATGAAGGCATGCACGTGTTTCCATGGTGTCCATGTCTCCATACTGAGAGTTTCAGCATTTTCTGATGTGCGTTCGAGTAACACCGTGAATTTTCAGAAGAGTTTCATCTTGACTGAGAATTCTCGATTTTTGTTGGAATGAGCATGTATGCTAAATTCATCAATATTTTGAAAATATTAAAATACAAGTGTATTAATATTTAAAATTGCTGTGAGAGGCTAGCCAGTCGTGTGACCATGTTGGCTTTTGGTTTTTCGTGATTCGAGCAATATTTGAGAAAATATGAAGAAATCATGAATTTTGCTCAAACCCAGGAGTTTCACGAGTTGAGAAAAATAATAAATGTGAAAGATTAGGGATTTCAAGGTGTGGGACCAGCCAAGGATAGGGCATGGCCGTCCGTCCATGTTGCCCGGTCCCGATTATCAAGAGGACTAGCTTCAAAAGGTATCTATCCAGCAGTAGATCCTCTTGATAGTACGTCAACTATGCTCCAACCTCGCATCGTTGGTGAAGAACATTATGAAATTGCGCAAAGAGTTAAGCAAACTTCACAACGTTACAAAGAACTTCGCACAACTTTCCCTATTTTATAATATTATTTTTTCGTGAATCTTTGAAGTTATGGAGAATCCTTAAAGATATGGAGAATCCATGAGTTTTTGTTGAAACAGAGGAGTTTCGTGAGATTGGGAATAATAATTATAAAAATCTAAGGATTGTGAGGTGTGGGACCGTCCATGGGAATGGCCGGCCATCTACGTTGCCCGGTCCCGCACACCTTTCCTTATTTTATAATATTATTTGGTGAATTCACCATGTCATGGAGAATTCACAAGTTTTGCACAAAATAAGGAATTTTGCTAAGATGGAGAAACCTTCATGAGTTTATGAAAATAAAATAAGGAAAAAAAATGGAGGAAGCATGGGACCGGCCGCGGCCGACCGGCCGGTCGGCCCGGCCCATCGGCGCTTCTCCATTATTTTATTATTATTTTCTCTCTACTATTTTTGTGTAGGATTCCTCATTATTTCATGTTTTTTGACACTCATTCGTGCATCTGGGTGCTCAGTCGTGCATCATTGTCGAGTACACTCGCACCATTTTTGTGGGGCTTACTTAGTGATGGTCCAGATGCCCGATTGTTGAATATTTATTACTAATTTATGAAATTCAGTGGAGAATAGTTCATGAAACCGAGTAATAAAAAATGAATAATTGTTCATTATTAATTCATAGAATCAGTTATGGCTTCGACTACGAATTCAAAATAATAAAATGAGCATTACCATCCTATGGGATCATGGATTCGACCATAGAATCAGAGTAATTAAAATTATCCATTACCATTTCATGAGATCAGTGGATTCGATCATGAAATCGGAGTAATGAGATAACACAGTTGTGTTTTATTGTCATTCTATGAGATCAAGCCGTGGATTCGATCATAGAATCGGAGAAATTGTTATTGCCATTCCATGGGATCAGGCCGTGGATTCGACCATGGAATAGGAGCAATGTTATTGCCATTCCATGGGATCAGGTCGTGGATTCGACCATGGAATAACAGCAACGATAGATTATTCTGGGAATTCAGTAGTGAATATCACGGCAGAAGTAATCTATTTCAGAAAAGATATTAGCAGTTAAAGCGTCACATCCATTCTGAATGGTGCACAGTCAGGGAGTCACGACGTTGTTTACGACCTGAAGGCGTTAGTGTTCTCAATCTACGGAGAACCGCCTGAATATATGCACTCTCTCCACATAATTAGGGAACGGTGAGTGTCACCGACATCCTGAAGGCGTCCGCCGCCCAACTATTCTCCTATGTGGAGGTGGGTCTCTCTCCTGCAGTCAGGGAACAGTGAGTATCACCGACGTCCTGAAGGCGTTAAGTTCTCAATCTACGGAGAACCTCCCAAATACGTTATTCTGCATAGAGGGCACGACGAAATGCCAGGGATCAAACGTTCAGCTAGTGGAGGCTTTTCGAAAACATATGTGTCATGGCTTCGTAAAATATGAATCGTTGCATGCTTGAAAGCCGTGTCAAAAACATGCCTCATGATTTTATGGTTTTTTCCTTTGTTGAAAATCCACCATCTACATTACGTCCCCTGCTTAGTGAGGAACAGTCATGTTCCGCAGTATGCATTAAATGGTGATTTTCAGTCGACAAGATCAGTGGTTGAACTCAGTCTACAAAGGTAGTTTCAGAATCCTCGATTTACCCCAATGGTGTCATGTACGAGCAAATGCACAGATGAGGATCCTGATAGTGAGGTGGAGTGTCATTTGAGCGTGGAGAGATGAGGCACTGCTGATTTGGGCGTTTAGAAGTTTAGTTATGGTTGGTTTAGGATTTGCAGGCCCGAGCCCAAAAAGGAAACCCATGTTTTATTAGGTTTTGGAAATAAAATTGATAGGGAAGAAGCCCTTAAAAAAATTTATTGACCGACCAGCACTCCCTTTCTTCATCACCCTCACGAGTTCAGCAGCAGCAGGAAAAGTTCACGTCCCCGCCGACGTTCGATCACCGTCCAGCAGAATTCCGGTCGGCGACGGCAGGTAAGTACATGCGATTTTTTTTTTGCTGTAAGTTTTATGATTCATGAGTTGTTCACAAAACCAAAAATCCTATGGTTGCATGCACGCGTAGGATTTATGAAGGATTTTTCGAAAAAGTACGTATATACCCTTTTGTCCGTTGATAGACACATTTTTGTGTCTACTTTGTCCTCAATGTCTGTATTGTTGGAACTCTATTTTTGTACTAATATTGTGTTTTTATGTATTTTTAGGAAATAAACATTTTTGGAAAATTCGGCTCGAAAAGTTAATTTTGGCACCCGGAGGACAAGTGTTATTCGGACTCCCACTTTTGGATAAGGGGTAACCTAATTACTAAGGGGCACCTCCAGGTCACCCCCAAGGCATCTGCTATTTGCACCCCAGTTCAGGATAGGGGGCATATCATCTTCAACCTTTTTGAATTTCAAATTTTGGAGGGAAAAATGAGTTGGTATGGGTGTTGGTTTCGATCAAAATTGGCTGGATAATCACCAGTTGATGAAAACATCAAGAACAGTTTTGGCGGAAAAAATTGTTCTTGAACTGCTGTGAAATGGCATGAGGAACATATTATGGGCAGTGGGTTCGATTAGAAGTGGCTGGAAAACGCGTGATGATCCTTGAGCCCAAAACAGAGCACGTGCACTGTAACACGAGCAAAAATGGAGTTCTTGTGTGCATGGAAGAGTCCTACTAGCGTTGGAAGAGTGTTGAGGCGTGGAGAAGACATTTGGGAGCGTGCAGGATCAAAGTTAACGCGTGCATGGGATTAAAAATGGAAATTTTCGTTATTATTGGCAGCCGAGAATATTTGGATTAAATGGAGAATATATGCAATCAATGGTCGGATTTTTGGCTCCAATTCACTATAAATACAAGGCAAAACAGTTTGGGAAAGGGGAGAAGTGATTGGGAGAGAGTTAGAGCCGAGAGAATCGAAGGAAAGGGTCGACAACAAGAAGAGTTCTGCTGCTGCTCATCTAAGAACACGAAGAACAAGGACCACCCAGGAAAGTCGTAGAGAAGTGTCGCTTAACTGCGAAAATTCCCTATTCCTTTCCCGCGATTTCACAACAACGTCAACTGCACTTCTCATGTGCCGTTCTTTTCAGACGTTTTCTATGTGTTGCAAAGGACGGTCATAAATTGATTTTCTTGTTATTTCATCATTTGTAATCAACTTGTGAGCATCAATAAAGTCTTTTGAGTATTTTTCCAACATGATGAGAGGCTAAATTCTTGGTGATTGAGGCAATGGAGGATCTATTCACTCATGTTTGATTGGTAATATTTTTATTTATAATTTCGTTAATTATTTATTTTATTTAATTCACTTGGATAAAAATATAAAAAAAGGATAAAATGGTTTTCTTAATTATTTGTGAATCAGTTTGATGTTTTATGCTTAGAATATATTCTTTGATAAATCATGCTTAAGGATTACGACTTAATATTTGGACACCTTTTAAATTAAAAAGTGATTTAATAAGAAAAAGAGCTTAATAATAATTTCTGAAATATTATTTATAACCAATCAACTTGAAGTAATAGTGAATCCTGAGCCTTAATCTTTCTAAAATCTTGACATTACTATTAATTTCCTTCATTTATTTATTTGTTTAAATCTTAAAAAAAAAGAGTTACCTTCACAAGTTCGAAAAGAACCCAGTTTTCACCACTATCTACAACAACATTTGAGTTACATCAAATTTTTGGCGCCGCCGACGCGGATTTGTGTTTAGGTAGCATTTTTAGATTTTTTTTTTATTATTATTTTCATTTGTTCCTTTTTACGTTTCTTTGGGTGTGTCTTTGATTTGCAGGTTTGAAGTTGGATACTAAGGACTTGGAACAAAGCTTAAAGCTAAAAGAAAAGAAAAAAAAGAAGACAAATAATTATAATTATTTTTTTCTTAGGATTTAGTTTTATTATAATTTTTTTTTTAGAATTGTATTAGGAAATTTTTGTAATATTTTTGCACTTTACTTTGGACTTGGACTGTGACGTTGGACATTTTTAAGTTATTTTTACCCTGCAGAAGGGTACCTTAAATACAAACTGTATGCAGGGAAGGACGACGATTACGATATCGTCTCGGCCCCTCGGGTTCGTACATGACATAGGAGTCGTGGCCCGAGTCGACTTCAACGGTTCATCCCCCGTCTGGTACGGGAGGTAAGTCCATCGAAACACTCGTGAATCTCCTGTAAGCGAGTTACTGTATTACTTAAAGTGATTCATTGATTGAGGACGAATTTGGACTGTTTTTAAATTCCTAGTAAAGGGCAAGGCCTGGCCAATACAAGATAAGGGTTCGGATTTCATCACCGTTCCCTTTTTGCCCGCCTTAGGAAAACGAAACCTAACGCGAACCTAAGCCTAAAATTTTGACTAGAACAAGACTTATAGGGTAACTAGCTTAATAGGACAGTCATTTGAAAAATATTGGTTACTCTTTTGAGCATACTTCGAAGTTCAGGATGGTTTCTGTGAGTTGAATGCGTGACTGCGCCGCCTTGAATACCGGTGAGGCCTTGGGTATGAAATCTCCACTGAGCTTCCCTCGCCTCTATTCAACTCACTTTGACTCGTACTGGTTCTAGAGAATTTGCTCAGATTGTAACGAATTCCTTTTCGAAGGATTAGAAGCTGGTCTAGAAACAATCTAAGTGGAGCCATCATGCTTTTTGTTTGCTAGAAATTTTTAGGTTTGATTTGGTGGAGTCGGCCTGCTGTGTGTTTGATTAGAACCTCCCTTCCTTAGGATTTTTGTTTGTGTATGCCAAAAGCGCTCGAGTCCTTTACAGAGCGTTCTTGGAAAAGAGATAATTTTGGCCGTTTGATTAGTGACGAGCCTAAAAGATCTTCTTGTGGAAGCGGGGAGCTCGAAGACTCTTCTTTTGAGAGCCCCGTTTTTGGAAACTTCAGTTTTGAGAATCTGTCTCTTCGTGAGGAAAGTACCCCTAGTATTTCTGTTGTGCCACCTATGGCAACTTTGAAAGATTACATGTTCCCAACTAGGTCCAACCGAGCTTCGTGCATTAAATTGCCAGCCACTACGGCTAATTTCGATATAAAACCTAGTATTCTTCAGATGATCCCTATATTCTTAGGAAAAGATGATGAGAACCCTTATTTCCATATTAGGGACTTTGAGGAAATTTGTGGGACAATTAGAATAAAAGACCTTACTGATGAAGTCTTGAAACTTAAGATGTTTCCCTTTTCCTTTAGAGATAAAGCCAAGACCTGGCTGAACAACCTACCATCTGAATCCATAGAAACATGGCAGGAACTTATCGCTGCCTTCTATATGAAGTTCTACCCTAAGCATAAAACTGCACCTGTTAGGCAGAACATTAGTACTAGTGTGCAACAAGAGGGAGAGTCTATTTATAGGTTTTTAGAAGATTCAATGATCTCCTATCCCAGTGTCCTCACCATGGATTTGATAAGATGAAACTTGTAGAGATTATTTATAATGGTTTAGACTATTCGACCAAAGCCATGGTCGAGTCTATGTGCGCTGGTGAGTTCACTAGTAAAAATGCTGATGATGCTTTTACCTTCTTAGGAGCTATCACTGAGAAATCCCAACAGTGGGAGTCTTGTGTGGACCCCCCTAAAAGACTCTTGGTCAATAGAAGTAGCACCAATATGGTAGATACAAGTTTTGCGTCAGATGCCAAGTTTGTTGCTTTATCTAGAAGGTTAGAAGCGTTAGAAATGGGTCAATCTAAAAATAAGTCCCTTGTTGAACCTAATAGAGCCTCTCAAATCTCTAGTTGTGGAATAGAGCCCGATAACTCATTTTGGGAAGGTCAGGTTAGTGAAGAGCAAGCTCATGCTGTCTTAACAATGCTAGGTTTGAGAACCGTCAGAAGTTTGACCCCTACTCAGAGACCTACAACCCTGGTTGGAGAAACCATCCTAATTTCTCTTGGTCTAAGGGCCAGAATCAAGGCCAGTCTAGTAATTCTCAGCCTCCCCCAGGTTTTGGTTATAGTAAGAACCCTTCAGGACAGACCCAGAACCCATCTGAGAATAGAATAACTAGCTTATAGGAAACCCTTAGTATATTAAGGAAGAACCAGGAAATGCTATCACAAAGCCAGGAAATGTTAGTAAAAAGGCAGGGTAATTTTCAAGAGGAAACCAAACAGAATTTTAAGAATAGTGCCCAGTCTTTTGCTAAATTAGAACTTCAAGTCGGCCAAATAGCTAAGTATATTAATGAGAGAGAGGAAGGAAAGTTCCCTAGTCATACTGATCCTAACCCTAGAGGAGAGAAATCATACAATCATGTTAACTCTGTTACGACCCTTAGGAGTGGAAGGAAAGTTGATAATAAGGTCGACATACCTGAAAGTGAACATGCTGTAGTTCACCCTTATGAGCCAGAAAATGAGGAGACTGATAGAGTCTCCAAAGAGACCAATGAGGGTCCTGATGAGCCCGGCTTTGTTCCCAGAGCCCCGTTCCCCCAGCTGCTAGTTCCAACTAAGAGGGAGTCCAACTTTAATGATATATTAGAGGTTTTTTAACAGGTTAATATCAACCTTCCATTATTAGATGCAATTAGGCAGATTCCCTCTTATGCCAAGTTCCTTAAGGACTTGTGTACGCGAAAGCGTAACCTCAGTTTCCAGAAGAAAGCCTTCATAACTAGTCATGTGAGTTCTATTATTCATAATACCACTACTCCTAAGTATAAAGACCCAGGGTCCCCTACCATTTCTTGCACAATAGGTAACTACCGTGTTGATAAAGCTTTGCTTGACTTGTGTGAATTTACTTCCATATCATGTGTACCTTAAGCTAGGACTTGGTGAGATGAAACCTACCCAGATGACACTTCAGTTAGCTGATAGGTCCGTTAAAATTCCTCGTGGTGTGATCGAGGACGTTCTTATTGAGGTCGACAAGTTTATTTATCCAGTAGATTTTTTTATCCTAAATACCCAACCTGTCCCTGACCCAGAGAACCAAATACCAGTGATTTTAGGTCGCCCGTTTTTAGCTACTTCCAATGCGATCATTAACTGTCGAAATGGTATTATGAATTTGTCTTTTGGTAATATGACTATTGAGCTGAACATTTTTAATATTAGTAAGCTACCCTCTGAACTAGATGACTCGAGCATAAAAGAGGTGAACATGATAGGAACATTAGTCGAGGAGTCATTACCAAACACTTTGTTATAAGATCTATTAGAGAAATGCCTAGCTCACTTTGGGATTGATTTTGATGATAATAATGTGATTAATGAGGTGAATGCTTTGTTAGATTCAACCCCTTTGTTAGATACTAGTAATGGATGGAAACCTAAGTTCGAACCACTACCAGTTTCTAAGTCTACCCTAGTTCCTTCTTTAGAAGAGCCTCCTAAGTTGGACCTAAACCATTGCCAGATACCCTGAAGTATGTGTTTTTAGGCCCGTCTGAGACTTTACCTGTGATTGTTTCTTCCGACTTGGATAGAGATCAGGAAAGTAAGCTAGTAACCGTCCTTCAAAACAACAAGGAAGCTTTATGGTGGACCATAGCAGACATTAAGGGTATAAGTCCTACTGTTTGTATGCATCAGATCTATTTAGAGGAAGACACCAAACCTTCTAGGGAGATGCAACGTCGACTAAACCTCAATATGAAAGAAGTAGTTCGAACTGACGTTCTTAAGCTATTAGATGCAGGCATTATCTACCCTATTTCAGACAGTAAGTGGGTCAGCCCCGTTCAGGTTGTTCCCAAGAAATCTGGTATTACTGTAGTCCAGAATGATAACAATGAGTTAATACCGACCCGAGTGACCACGGGTTGGCGTGTTTGTATTGACTATAGGAAATTGAACAAGGTCACTAGGAAGGACCACTTTCCCCTTCTCTTCATCGACCATATGCTAGAGAGATTAGATGGACATAGTCACTACTGCTTTTTATATGGCTACTCTGGATATAATCAGATCGTTATTGCCCCAGAAGACCAGGAGAAAACCACTTTTACCTGTCCCTTTGGTACCTTTGCGTATAGATGCATGCCTTTCGGGCTATGTAATGCCCCTGCGACTTTTCAGCGTTGCATGATGATCATATTTTCTGACATGGTAGAACGGTTCTTAGAGGTCTTTATGGATGATTTTTCAGTGTTTGGTTCGTCTTTCGATGAGTTCTTGCATCATTTGTCATTAGTTTTGACTAGGTGTAAGGAAAAGTATTTAGTACTTAATTGGGAGAAATGTCACTTTATGGTTCGTTCAGGAATTTTTCTAGGGCATATTGTATCTTCAAAGGGTATAGAGGTAGATAGAGCCAAAGTTGACCTTATTAAAAATTTACCGGTCCCAAAAACCGTAAGAGATATTAGGTCATTCTTAGGGCATGCTGGTTTTTATCGTCGTTTCATTAAGGATTTTAGCTTGATGTCTAGACCTCTTTGCAATTTGCTTGCAAAAGATGTTAAGTTTGTCTTTGATGATGCTTGTTTAGAGGCTTTCGAGAAGCTTAAGTCATTACTCACTACCGCGCCCATAGTCCAGGCACCCAAATGGAACCTACCATTTGAGATCATGTGTGATGCTTCATATTATGCTATTGGTGTTGTGCTAGGTCAGCGAGAAAATAAGTTACTTCATGTGATTTACTATGCTAGCAAAACTCTGAATGATGCCCAGTTGAACTATACCACTAGCGAGAAGGAACTATTAGCCATTGTGTTTGCCTTAGACAAGTTTAGACCCTATCTCTTAGGTTCTAAGATCATCATATATACTGATCATGCTGCTTTAAAATATCTTTTGTCTAAGAAGGATACTAAACCTAGATTGATTAGGTGGATTCTGTTGTTGCAAGAGTTTTCTCCAGACATTAGAGACAAAAAGGGTGCCAAAAATGTTGTAGCAGATCACTTGTCTAGGCTAGTTGTTAGTTCCCCAGATGATTCCCTTCCTATAAGGGATAGCTTTCCTGATGAACAATTGTTCTTTGTTACCCAATTACCTTGGTGTGAGAATATAGTGAACTATCTTGTTACTGGTCGAATGCCCCAACATTGGGGTAAACAAGATCTTTCTAGATTTTTAGCTGAGGTTAAGCACTTCTTTTGGGATGATCCTTACTTGTTTAAGTATTGTCCAGACCAGATTATTAGGAGATGTATACCTGAGAGTGACAAGTCCAGTATTATTTCCTTTTTTCATGATCATGCTTGTGGGGGTCACTTTAGTGCTAAGAAAACTGCTGCTAAGATATTGCAGTGTGGATTCTATTGGCCTTCGTTGTTTAAAGACTCTCACAGTTACTGCGTTATTTGTGAACGATGCCAGAAATTAGGAACCATTTCCCGTAGGAACATGATGCCCTTGAACCCTATTTTAATTGTTGAGGTCTTTGATGTGTGGGGTATTGACTTTATGGGTCCGTTTCCTAATTCTTTTGGTAACCTATACATCCTTGTCGCCCTAGACTATGTCTCCAAGTGGATTGAGGCGGTTGCGTGTAAAACC
Organism: Papaver somniferum; assembly: GCF_003573695.1. Lineage (NCBI taxonomy): Eukaryota > Viridiplantae > Streptophyta > Magnoliopsida > Ranunculales > Papaveraceae > Papaver > Papaver somniferum. The sequence continues at coordinate 103,392,907 of NC_039360.1, read as the reverse complement.
AATGACCATAGGGTTGTGATTGAGTTCTTGAAAAATAATATACTTACTCGTTTTGGTACACCGCGATCTATAATTAGTGATGGAGGGTCGCACTTTTGTAATGGTCCTTTCAGGCTTCTGATGAAGAAATATGGTATTACACATAAGGTAGCTACCCCGTATCATCCACAGACTAGTGGTCAGGTAGAGGTTTCCAATAGGGAGATAAAACGTATATTAGAGAAAACAGTTAATCCTAATCGGAACGACTGGTCGTCTAGGCTTACTGATGCCTTATGGGCTTACCGTACTGCGTTTAAGACCCCCATTGGAATGTCGCCTTATCGGCTTGTTTATGGCAAGTCATGTCACTTACCTTTTGAGTTAGAACATAGAGCTTATTGGGCTGTTAAGCAGCTAAATTTTTCACTTGACGAGGCAGGAGCCCATAGGAAACTCCAGCTTAATGAGTTGGACGAGATTCGTATATATGCTTACGATAGTGCGGAGGAGTATAAGAACAAAATGAAACTTGTGCATTATAGAAACATTTTACGGAAGTCATTTTCTCCAGGTCAAAAAGTTCTTCTGTATGATACCCGCTTGCATCTTTTCCCTGGGAAGTTACGTTCTCGGTGGACGGGTCCTTTTTTTGTTCGCACTGTTTTTCCTCATGGAGCTGTTGAGATCGAGACACCGGATGGTAGTAGTTCTTCGAAGGTTAACATTCAGAGATTGAAACCCTTTTTAGAGCCCTTTCCTACAAGTGATGTTGAGGAGGTCCCTCTGGAGGACCCTGTTTACCCTTGATTGACCATCGAGGCAGTTGTATGTTGTAAATTAGTTTTTGATTTTCTTCACCCAGGTACTATCTTTCCAACTTCTCCTCGTGTTATTTTACTTTTGGTGCTGCTCTTTAATTAGAAACATTGAGGACAATGTTAGATTTAAGTTTGGGGGTGGGGAAGAAACTTTTTATTATCTTTTAGTTGCAATAAATAAACTCCAGAGCCTAGAAATTTATGCGTATTCAGGATGGCACTAACTAATCTAAGTGGATGGAAGCATCTTGGTTGTAGGAGTTGAGGAACCAATCTGATTAGATGGAAACATCTATAGAGTCTATTCATAAAAGCACAGAGCTCAGGTGTTAGAAATAACATGATAGTTGCACCATATCTCGTTGAGTCCTTTTCATTTATTTTTTTATTTTTTTTCATTTTAAACTATGTTTCTCTAAGTGATTAGGTGGGGCACACGATTCAAGTTGTTACCACTGCTAGGGTGAATTAGAGTGACTGAGTTACTAAAAAAAAAAGAGAGAGACCGGATGGTAGGCTTCTAAAAGAGTCTAAAATTATCCCCGGCAACGGCGCCAAAAACTTGGTAGGCTTTGGGATATGTAAAATTAAGCGTAATAAAAACGGGGGCCTACAGTAATACCGCAAGTGCACGGTCGTCAGCTGTAGCTCGTGCAAGTACGGGTCGATCCACAGAGATCGGGTGTGTTTTGGAGTTTTCTAGCTAATTGGGTTCCTAAATTTGCTTTAGGCTTAGAAGCCTTTTGGGAGTGTTGGGCTTAAAGTGCTAATGGGTTTGTTCTCAATAAAATGAACTGAGCTTGGGCTCAGTTATCTTTGAAGTGCAAATGGGCTTTGGACTCAGTTATTGAACTAGGCCTTTGCTTGGCTGCAGGAGTAGCAAGAACTGGACTTGGCTTGGCAGGAGAAGAAGTGGAAGCAGCAACAGCCTGGCAGCAACCTTGGCAGCAACAACAGCAGCAGGAGCAAGAGAGTTGCAGCAATGCAATAGAATGTACAAGATGAGCAGTGCAGCAGTGCAGTGGGAAATGCACAGCAGTGCAGCAGCAACAGAGTTGCAGCAGCAGCTGCAGCTGCTCAAGCAGTGGAAAAAGCAGCAGAAGTGGCAGAGAAGGCAATGTAGCAGCTGCACAAGCAGTGCACAACAGCACAAGGCCAAGAAGAAGGAAAAGCAGTGCAGCAGTGCAGGAGAAAGAGATGGCAGCAGCACAAGTGCAGTAACAAGAAAAGAAGTAACAGCAGCACAAGGCCAAGAGAAAAAAGGAAGCAATTAACAGGAAAAGAAATAGCAGCAGGGGAAACAAACAATGCAAAACAAAGATGAACAACAGCAACAGAAAACAACACAAGATGAACCAAGGCCTAAGGCCAAGGGCAGAGTTGTGGAAAAACTAAAATGAAGCAATACTAAAGCAAGAATACAGGCATTCTAAAAGAATGGGAAGAAAATTAGCTTGCTCATTGTCACTAGTGAGCACTAATTTCCCCCAATGCACAATCAACACTACAACCTAAGCATACAACAAGAATGGCAAGAAAATCAGCTTGCTTTAAGCACTGATTTCTTCCATTACACAATCAGCACAAAGCTTCTAAGAAATCTAGCCTAGCATTCCTTCAAATGACAGTAAAACAAACATGACAGGAACATTTAACAGTGAAAAACATTAACAATGAACATCAAGCATAGCAGCTAATTGAACTAAAAAAGAAAACAACATTAACAGAACATAATGAACATGGATTGGAAGCAAGGTGACAAACTAAAACATGGTAACACTGAAATTAAAAGAAAACAACAACAATAACCTCACAGTAACAGTTAACAGTGGATGAAACAAGAGCAAAATATGAACTGAACATGGAAATTAACAGGACTTGAAAGTCCTGGATGTTGGCTAACCCAAACATGGTTTCTAACACAACCCATAGTCCCAATTTATACCCAATTACATCATTAGGGTTTTCCCCAATTTTTCACCCAAACTGACAGAGCTAGGGTTCAGTAATTTCTCACCTAATTTGATGTAGCAACATCAAATTGAACGCAACCCATGCTTTGTAATTGCTCCTACTCCATTTCTCATGCGCCAATTGCAACTCTAGCACACGTTAATCCATCAACCCATAACCTAGGGTTTAGGTTAGGTAATGAGCTGATGGGATAAGGGGCTAGAATGATGGGGGAAGATGTTCAATCACGTGTAGGATGATGACGGAGGTGGTATGGTGGTGTTTGGTGGCGACAGGGAGTGGTGGTGATGATGGTGGTCTGGCAGGTGAAGGAGGTGGCTCTGCAGAGTAAGGTGGAGAAGAAATGGTTCGATGGTTTGGGAGAGAAGGGGGTGTTTGGTTAGGTGGATGGGTTCGGTCGCTAGGGTGTGAGGCGGCTTCATCCAATCTTGATGTTCTGTGACGCTGAGTCACTGGATGCGAAGCTGGTAGGTAGATCGGACGGTGATGTGAATTGAAGCTTGTAGCGACCGTCAGATTTTTTGATACAACGAAATCAACGATGCCAGATGGAGTTAGGTGTTGTAGTGTTAGGCGGAGATATCAAACTTTGATGCACAGCAAGGGAGCGACCGTTGGATTCAACTACCATCTAATCTGAAGGCTTGGAATTTCAGCGCTGTGGTGCTCGGCAGAGACATCAGATTTTGATGCTCTATGAAGGAGCGACCGTCGGATGCTTCTGAGAACTGATCTGATGGCTGAGAACGGAGGCGCTTTTGTGTGTAGAAAATGAGGTTGTGCGCACCATTCTTCGCGGTTTCCTTGCGTAATTTCTCCCGGCTTTTCACTACTTTTCTGCTCTTTTCGCTCCGCGACTCATCCGAACTTTATTTATTACCTAAAAGTGCAAAATTAATTAATAAAAATATTTATTCTTGAAAACAATGAAAATACAGAATATGGGATAAAATGTAGAATTAATGCATAAAAGATGAGTTAAATTGCCAACAAAAAGGGATAAATATATACAATATTTGGCACTCATCACCGGACCAGTTAGACCAATCGGAATAAGTATTAACATTTGGATAACAATATGCGTGTGTTCTCCCTGTTTCCTTCGCCTAAGCAAGCGTGGAATGCAGGACCCGTGGGAACTATCGTGTAATCTGCTGACAAGAAGCATGCGCTTGGATCAAAAAGATCTATTCATGCCGTTAAAAAAAATGGTTATTATTTTGTGTAGTCAACTGCTGGTTCCCTTGTATTTGCCAGTTTGTTGATCTAGATTTAAGTTTTTGACCAATGGTTCCCTTGTATATGCCAGTTATGTTGATATTAGTCAGACCGGTATCTCAATCCATTAGGATAGGTTCATTCTGGCAGTGGCCTTCAGACAGATATGTGAAACATCGATCATTTGGTTAACATCAAAACCATCTACATTTTTCTATTTCCATCTCATTTTTCTATCCATATGATTAGTTTGACTCCGAATATGATGTCCATAGTGCAACTATCTAAGTAGAGCTCTGTCACTTTATATGAATTTTAGTATGCTTGAGTGTAAACTCGTGTACAACAATTGGAATTTCGCATCAGGGTACTTCCTCCTGTAGTCAGTGATTGTAAGCCAACCAAGGAGATTCTTTAGTGCCTTCCAAGGTTCGTTGTAGATATCTAGGGTCTGGAGTAAAGGTTTTGTGGTACACCTCTGGTAAACCCTCCGGAGACAACACTCCGCCACTAGGGCCACCTAGTGGTTTAATGGCTTACTGCACGTACTAAGTGTAGTCATTTTATTTTAGATTAGATTTGCTCGAGGACTAGCAAATAATAGGTTTGGGGGTATTTGATAGACACATTTTTGTGTCTACTTTGCCCTCAATGTCTGTATTGTTGGAACTCTATTTTTGTACTAATATTGTGTTTTTATGTATTTTTAGGAAATAAACATTTTTGGAAAATTCGGCTCGAAAAGTTGATTTTGGCACCCGGAGGACAAGTGTTATTCGGACTCTCACTTTTGGATAAGGGGTAACCTAATTACTAAGGGGCACCTCCAGGTCACTCCCAAGGCATCTGCTATTCGCACCCCAGTTCAGGATAGGGGGCATATCATCTTCAACCTTTTTGAATTTCAAATTTTGGAGAGAAAAATGAGCTGGTATGGGTGTTGGTTTCGATCAAAATTGGCTGGATAATCACCAGTTGATGAAAACATCAAGAACAGTTTTGGCGGAAAAAATTGTTCTTGAACTGCTGTGAAATGGCATGAGGATCACATTATGGGCAGTGGGTTCGATTAGAAGTGGCTGGAAAACGCGTGATGATCCTTGAGCCCAAAACAGAGCACGTGCACTGTAACACGAGCAAAAATGGAGTTCTTGTGTGCATGGAAGAGTCCTACTAGAGTTGGAAGAGTGTTGAGGCGTGGAGAAGACATTTGAGAGCGTGCAGGATCAAAGTTAACGCGTGCATGGGATTAAAAATGGAAATTTTCGTTATTATTGGCAGCCGAGAATATTTGGATTAAATGGAGAATATATGAAATCAATGGTCGGATTTTTGGCTCCAATTCACTATAAATACAAGGAAAAACAGTTTGGGAAAGGGGAGAAGTGATTTGGAGAGAGTTAGAGCCGAGAGAATCGAAGGAAAGGGTCGACAACAAGAAGAGTTCTGTTGCTGCTCAGCTAAGAACACGAAGAACAAGGACCACCCAGGAAAGTCGTAGAGAAGTGTCGCTTAACTGCGACAATTCCCTATTCCTTTCCCGCGATTTCACAACAGCGTCAACTGCACTTCTCATGTGCCGTTCTTTTCAGACGTTTTCTGTGTGTTGCAAAGGACGGTCATAAATTGATTTTCTTGTTATTTCATCATTTGTAATCAACTTGTGAGCATCAATAAAGTCTTTTGAGTATTTTTCCAACATGATGAGAGGCTAAATTCTTGGTGATTGAGGAAATGGAGGATCTATTCACTCATGTTTGATTGGTAATATTTTTATTTATAATTTCGTTAATTATTTATTTTATTTAATTCACTTGGATAAAAATATAAAAAAAAGGATAAAATGCTTTTCTTAATTATTTGTGAATCAGTTTGACGTTTTATGCTTAGAATATATTCTTTGATAAATCATGCTTAAGGATTACAACTTAATATTTGGACACCTTTAAATTAAAAAGTGATTTAATAAGAAAAAGAGCTTAATAATAATTTCTGAAATATTATTTATAACCAATCAATTTGAAGTAATAGTGAATCCTGAGCCTTAATCTTTCTAAAATCTTGACATTACTATTAATTTCCTTCATTTATTTATTTGTTTAAATCTTAAAAAAAAGAGTTACCTTCACAAGTTCGAAAAGAACCCAGTTTTCACCACTATCTACAACAACATTTGAGTTACATCATCCGTTAGTTGAAGGAACGAGCAAAAATCCCTAATATGGAAGAGACACATAAATTTTTGAATAGACATGGTCTAGTTGCAGTAGTAAAAGTTTTGTTTACTAGGTTTCATGAAAACCCAAGTTTGTTTTTGAAAGTATGAACCTTGCAAATACTTTTGAGAACGTAGGTTTGTTCGTAAAGTAATAAATAATAATCCTTAGAGTTAGAGGAATTTTTCAAAAGTCATGGAGTTCATGATAAAAATTTGTTTGAGAACTCTCGAAATTTTATTTGGACTTCACAAAAATAGGAAAGACCCTCGTTTCATAGGTGAATGCTCGATTGGGCAAAAAGTTTTTTTTTTTATTCACGTGAGTTTATTAACTCACGATTTTTATTTATTTTTAAGTGCGTGACTTATTCATGCTTATTAGATAAAAATTAAGTTTTGAAAACACACAATTTATGAATTGGTGAATTCACAGTATATGTGTGAATTCGGTGATTTTATAGCATATGTACACGTAAAAATCAGCGAGTGCTCACATAGAGGGTTATGTGAATTACTCATAGTTTCTCGAAAAGTCAGTGTTGACTCTTGAATAATATGTTTTATGCTCAATTTCGCAGGTTTGAAAGAACGAGCAAGTTTTTGGGGTTTTACGCTGATATCACTAAGTTCGTGAAATCGTAAATAGGTAAGAGTTGAAGATTACCATTTTTGTAGACGTCAATATGAGCATCATAATTGTATCGTTGCTTTAATTCCATTGTGTTGATGAAATTCGTGTATGGATGTCATAACAACTTTGCAGAGATGACTCAGTATCGTAGCGTTTCTGAAGATGATGTTTCCTATAGAGAGGATGTTTCCACAGATGCATCTTCCAGAGATGATGGTTCCTCCAGAAATGATGATTCTGAGATTTCTAAGGAGAAAGCATAGAACCCCAGGACTAAGGACATTCCAACTGCTGAGGACAAATTCTTTGTGTATCTGTATAGACCTGAAAAGCGTCCCTTAGGCTCCTCATTTCGGTTGCTGATAAATCCCAGGAGCACTACTCAGAATAAGTTGGTATCTCCTCAAGCAGTAATTAGGTTTTGTTTGCAAGGGAAACACTTCTCGGCTTCTCATGTGGAGTTTAAGCTTTCATGAAAACCTCTGACGCATTTCTCTGGATGGGCAAGACACATGCTGGGTCATAGCCGTGTGAGGACCGTGTTAGATCGTGCTCAGGTGACACGAGCTATTCAAGCTGCTGGAGATTTGATCATAAATCATGATATACCAGGTATGGTAGCTTTGCTCGCCCGTTGGTGTGTTACTACTCACACGTTCATATGCAGATGGGGAGAATTTACTATTACTTTAGAGGATGTAGCTGCTTTGTTGCACCTTCCAATTACCGGTAATTTTCCTGAAGAGCTTTTAGCAGTGGAGAAATAGATATCTAATGTATTGGAGGCCAAGATGCACGAATTCAATGAGTCACCCATATCCTGTTATGCTCAATGGTTATCGCATTGGTAGCCGAAAGATAGAATTCCTGAAGAACCGGTTGATGGCACTTTAACAATTGCTGCTTTCTTATGTCTGTGGCTCTCCAGGGATATCCTTGAAGATTGTGGACACTTTCTGAAGCCATTTGTGATTCACTTTGCCATAAAGATGGCCAAAGGTGAGAAAATTCCCATTGGAAGTCTATTCTTGGGTTCATTGTTCGCCAATTTAGACTCTTTAGTTATAGACTCCAGTATTTCTGACGGCTTCATGAAAGTCAATACATATGCCAATACCATGTTCCTCCAAGCCTTGATGTGGTAGAATCTTGAGAGTTATGCCCCTATTCCCCGTAGTATCTTGCAAGGTCCCAAGGTTGACTCTCGTCATGCCTTCCTTGAGAATAACAATGCCAGGATCATGCGCTGGTCTACTGACTTTTTGGACATTGAATCCGAGTTCAACTTTCACCCATGGGTGTCGGTTCCTTCTCTCTTCTCAAAGTTGATCACTTTTAATACTGCTGAAGAGAATATCACGTTGAGTACTGGTGCTGGTCTGAGCGAAGGAGAGAGATATTTTGTCTTGAGTTGTACTCCTGGTTTCTTGATATCACTAATGAATGGAGAATTCCAGGTAGAAGAATACAACATTGATAGAGTAGCTAGACAGATGGGTCTTGATCAGTGTATTCCGAGTTATCGGACAAACAAGCCAGAGATTGAGTACCTGAAGGCTCACTTAGACTGCACACGTGTGGAAGTAAGCGATTATTTGTTTCCATGTTCTGACCGAGATACTTTCGTAACCCCTGGTTACATAGACTTTTGGCGTCAGCAACTTGAGCGTGTGTACCAGTTTGTAATGGATGTTCGGTCCCCAGTTCGAGAGTTCCCTTCCTCTGACATGATTTATGATCGACCCAGGCTGAGGTACCTCTCCAGTAGCGACAAGAGGAAGACGTCTCCAAATGTGACACATGTAAGTCCCTTTTTTGCAATTTTATCCAAAGTATGTCAATCACACTTTTAATTGTATTGTTGACCTTGTGATAGGATGGTCGTGCTGTGAGACCTAGAATTAATGTAAACTCTCCAAACCTTCAAGAAAGTCCTCAAGGAGGAGAAGGCAGGAGCAGGGCATCTCATAGGATGATACCGAACAATATACAATCCCATGTCGCTTCTATGGTGAGTTGTTAGCGCCTTCTTTGCCATTGTGACTTTCTCGTCCATATAATTAGGATCTTGAAAGAATATTGTCAATTCGTTCCATAATTTTGCTCCATCGGTTATTGATGGTCTTCGTTTTTCTCCTGGTCGAATAATTCAAGGATCCAGCACTGAAGAAGTCGACGTAAGTATTCTCTTTTCGCGTTAATCATTGTAACATGCCTTTGGATGAATTAGTGATGATTGTTGTTGATGTATTCAGGAGGAAATCATTGCAGACAAGCGGCATATTGATGAAGCACACTCTTCTTTGAGTCATGGAGATATGGAGAGTTCTCGAAATCCCGAACCGAATGAAGATAGTGGAGTTGCCAATGAGGATTTTGGCATTACTGAGCCTTCAAATGATTTAGAGACTCCTCTAGTAAGTGTATCCCCTTAATTTATTCATAGAAGTATGATATTGATGATTTGTGAATGAATGAATGAAAACCCATGTGAATATACGAGTAATTTTTCCGAAATACGTCACCAGAAAATTTCAGACTTCAGCCTTTTAGTAAAAATGCTGTGGAATCCTCGTTTGGAGTCGGATTTTCGATATCTGCATACGTATCTTCAAGACCAGAAAATTTCCAAGCTTTATCAGAGGAGATTTTTGACTTTTGAGCATGTTTAGGGCCCAAAAAAGGCGAAACAGTAAAGTTCCAGGAGACTTTCAGGATTTTCCCAGATTACATGTTGCCCAATGTTTTGGACACATCTCTTCGCTCGTTCCTCCGATTATTATGAAATTTTGACATGTTGTAGAGAACTTATATACGAAGAGAATGGTGTATAACTCAACTCTAGATTCCTTACAAATTGCTCCCAATTCGTCATTCAACACAGGGCAGTGTAAACTTTCTTCAGCTGAACTTGTTTGAAAACGTGTTTCATAACTTTCGTACTACTTGTGCATGTCTTAGATGCATAATAAGGAACTTATATGATGTTACTTCACTTAATTTCTTAATTTTATGGTTGTATTGGCTTTCCATGCTTGAACCATTCTTATCTCATGTAATCTTCTCATTAGGTGCCAAATGCCGAAGTTGGGAATAACGGATCCAATGGTGATAGTTTGGGCAATACTGGATCTGTCAGTGATGATACATACATCCCTGCACCTTAGGGTCATGAAATGCTGGTTGGCGATACAGAGGTGGGCGGAAATCTCGGTTGTGCCTGAGACAGTGGAACCCGAATCGATAATGGCGGAAGCTACTCTCACTGAAGTTGTCCCTATGATTGTTGACACCGCTCCAGTAACTGAGACCCGGATGATAGTACATGAGTATCCTACTGCAGGGATTTCTTTTGCTCCTCAATTTGGTGAGTTGCTCCCATATCACCGGTTTGTTGGCGGATTTAGCGTTCCCATCGGATATGCTTCTATGTATGAGAAACTGTGGAAGATGTATGGACACATCGTTGTTACTCAGGATCCAGAACGCAGTTATTTCTTGACAAGGCAAGTAGAAGCCATCTTGCGTGTTATAAATGATATCCAGATCACATCCAGAAATATTGTTACCCGGGATGTACTCTTTGATTGGGAGTACAACTTGAAGAAAGATGAAGAACTTGGCTTCAATATGAAGTGGCTTCGTCAAAAGCTTGAGGCTATTAGGAAAGCAGTAGAGGGTGATGTTCCTTTCTCCACTAGTGATGTCGTGTCTAAGAAGATGAATGAAGTTGCTGAACTGACCAAGAAGCTGGAGGCGGAAAAAGAAGCCTTGAAAATCTTGGAGGAGGCAGAGGAGCAGAAATCTTTCTTTGCCGACTTCCTTTAGTTTTCCTTTGGTAATATCTTGAACTTTGAACTCCTGAGAGACATGAGGTTTTATTTTGGGTTTTTGATAGGTTCTGAATTTGTGAGTGGCTGAGGATTTTTTTTTGGATTTTGGATTTGATAGAGATTTTTCTTAAATAAAAGACTTTGATAGATTGCTGAATTTCAAATACTGAGTGCAAGTATGCACACATTTTGGAGGAATTGAAAATACAAATAAAATAAAATCCTAAGGTGTGAATGCCAAATACTTTGAGCGTTTGCCTTGGATATAAAACATCCAATGTTGAATACTTCATGCATCGAAAATCTTGAGCCAATTCTCATGAATCACTGGTACACTTGTCTTGCCTTTGATGTCCGTCAATTTGTAGTATCCTCCAGCAACTGTCTTAGTAATCATAAAAGGTCCTTCCCAGTTATAACTCTTTTTGGAGTGCAAATTGCGTCTGTTTGCCTTAAGAACCAATTCTCCTTCATGAAATTTGTTATGCTTGGTTGTACGTGCTTTGAATATCTTCTGCTGGTTTGGAATTCCTCGTGGATTTGGTGGAGCTTTCTAGTTTTGCGGAACATGTGGACACTCATGCAAAGGAGAATATTTAGGATATTGATTGTGAAATTCAGCCATTATCCTAGCAATGACCGTGTTAGTGAGATGATGAATTTGGAGGGGCTCTGCGTCTAACCATTTGTTGAAGTATTGCTGAGGTGAGACTAACCACTCATAGCGTTTGGTGATGGCCAGGTTTTGAGCGAGTCCCCGGATCAGAGTAGCATATTTGAAAGTTGGTAACACATATGCATCATGAGGAATAATACTTGCCTGATTGTGAAACCTTCTGAAAAACTCGTTGGCGTTCTCCCCAGGTTTTTGTGCGAGCTCCATCAAGCTTTTGACTTTTCCCAAATGCTCGAAAGGTTGATCGTCTTCCGAGTCAGAGATTTCTTGGACGGAGAATTGTGCAACTGAAGATGATGAAGATATCGCAGCAACTTTTCCATCATGAATCCATGCTCGCCCCAGAACCATGTCATATCCCGGATCCTCCTTAATTATGAAGAATTTAGTTTTGGTCCAGGCTGAATCATTTCTTACGTTGAGAATGATGTAACCATAAGCCTCCTTGGAGGTTCCCTCATGATCTCGGATTGAAATAGGAGCATGAGTTGCTTCTTGTCGAGTAATTCCAGCATCTCTGAGGGTTTTCAAAGGGATGATGTTAACAGCAGTGCCAACATCGATCAATGCTCGTTTGATTTCATTTCCCTTGAGATGCACCATAGTGAGAAGTCCCCAGTCGTACATCTCTTTGTCCGTCACTGGAGGTTCAGGGAGTGTCTCCTGAATTGTCAGTCGTTTGCCTGACACAATATGGTTCAGTGCAGCAAACATATCATTTCTTTGAGCCTTTCACAAGTACAGCAACTCGCAGACGTGCTCAATTAGGGATTGAACTGCTTCTTTGATAGGATGCTCGGAGAGTGCGAACGTTCTGATTGGGAGAGGATTTCTGTGCACTCCTTCAGTCCCCAGTTCTCCTGAGTCGGCCTTCTCTTTGAATGTGCTTCAAATTTCTGCAATCACTTGTTGGATGACTGACATACCTATGGAAATGACAGTAGCGTGCATTTTCCATTTGTTCCGCAGTTGGTTCCTTTTTGACAGGAGGTAGTTTGATTGCACCATCTTGGATCCAGACTTCTAATAGTTCGATCACTTCTTTAATGGGAAAAGGGAAGTCAGGAACTTCTTGATCATTCTGCTGAGGTTGTGCATTTCTAGTATGGTTGTCCTTCCTTGGAGATTTCGGAGGGTGAGACGTCGGAGAAGCATTCTTATGTTGTTGTGCCTCGGCTTTTCTCTTGCTCCATTCAGCAACATTCATGGAAGTTTCAACGTTGTAATTCTTGTTGATCATACGCCGGGAGGTGCTACTTCGATTGTCTTTCGATTCCTCTACTTTGACAGTTTTAGTTCTTTCCGGTAAGGCTGGATCAGTAGTCGCCGATCACTTGGCCGCTCCATGAAGTTCTGAGAAGGTCTGGAAACGAAGATTTTCCAGCAAAGCTCTGTAGACTGGGATCATCCCATTGATGCACAAGTCCACCAATTGTTGTTCAGTAACGTTGGGATCATGACAGTCCAAAGCTTGAACTCGGAACCTCTTCACATAATCATTCGGATTTTCGGCAGCTTTCTGAGCCATCCTTCCCAAGTCAGAAAGAGTAATTTGCTCATAAACAAAGAAATACTTCCTGTAGAAAGCATTAATCATTTATCCCCAATTAACTATGCTCCCTGGTGCAATGTTGTTGTACGTATACGCTCGACCTGTCAGGGATTTTGAAAACTCCTTCAAACGGACAACATGGTTATGTTCATGCTCTCCTAATGCTTCCAGGAACCGAGAAACGTGTTCTCGAGCATTCCCCGTTCCATTGTAGAGTGTGAACGTTGGAGAAGTGTAACCCTTTGGGAGAGGGATTCTTTGCGTAGCAGCGGGATATGGAGGTTGGTGACGGTGCACGGACAGTGCATGGCTTCTTCATCGATTTTCCATAAAACGTTCCATGTCTTCACGGGTGATGAAACTGCCAGGTTCAGGTTCTGCAGCTTTGCGGGTTTCATCATTGTCAGGGACTAGAATAACTTCGGGATCAGCAGTTGGAGATGTTTCCTTGTATTTTTCCTTCTCTTGAGTTTTGTCTGACATCCTGTCAGTGAGAGTTTTGAGATAGTTAAATAGTTCCTTCTGAGTAGCAACCATGTCAGTTTGATTCTTGGCGAGAACTTCTTGGACCTTCATGAGATCGCCTATGGTAGGCGGCTTTTCTCTGATTTCTTCTGGATGCCGCCCAAAGAGAGGTTGATTTTCGACCTTGGTGTGAGGAGGAGTAATGTCACCACTATTATTAGAAGCAAGAATGGTTTCAAGAGTACCACCACTGTTGTTGCTGGTGCTAGCGTTCTTGGTGTTGGGATTTGTAACTGAACCTGACCTAAGATCGACCATCTTGTGAAAAAATAAGAGATTGCAACCGAGAGATTAATCTGCCACTGTGGTCGCCAATCTGTGGATGGGGAAAAACGGGTCGCCGGTGTTTCGGGAAAGTGGAGAGTCGAGCGTGCTGTCGAGACTCCTCAGCCGGGCAAAATGTTTAATCCTCACACAGATGCACCGCTGCAAAGGGGGTGCTTAGATTCGGGAAATCAATCTGTATGACTCCGACCTAAACCAAGACAATGGTCGTTCCAGAGTCAATTCAGTCGCAAAGAGGAAGATGGGTTGATCTGTAGGAGGGAAGCTAAGAATTGTGTGGGATCAGTGACGATCGAAGATTGTGGGTGTGTTGAAGGTTTCTGCAATAATGGTGAACTGATAAGTTCTAATAAGTTCTGATGGATTGATGAATTCCTGAGAGTGATAACTCGAGAAATTCTACGTGGACGAGAGTCTGTCTGTTCAATCATGGTTTCAGAGACTTAGTTATATTGTCAGAGTCGTGAACACCTTGATCCCTGTAAGTGTGACAGTTTCTTGAGTGAAATAGTGGGAAAGTGGGAGATCGTGGTAAAGTCAGTTCCATGTCGTGTGGAGACTTCTGATCGTGCACCCACTACTTTGTTAACTCCTTCAACCGTTTACACGACTTACACACATTTCTCGTTGTGGATGAATCCACGTGCCGTAGACCGCCAGACCAAACCCTACGTGATATCCCCCCCATTTGTGACGTGATTGATGTCTCACAAGTCGTGGAGTCTGCAGGTAGACGTGTTTTGATTAGTCAATTGTTGACAATGAGTCCGAGTTTCGTTGAATCGAGCATGAATGATGAATGCTCAGCGATTCACGGGTTGAACATGTAGTTCTCTGAAGGGATGTCAGTATTGTTGATTCACTGATGAATTACTGACGAGCGACTGAGCAAGTATTGCTCAATTCTGCGAATTACTGAATATTGAGGATTTGATGAGCAACTGAGCAAGCATTGCTCAATTCACCAAATTAGTGATTTTTGATAGTCTGTCGTGCAACTGAGCAAGTATTGCTCAATTCGACAAATTACTGATGAGTTGTTGAATATTGATCAATATTCGAGCAATTGAGCAAATATTGCTCGATTCGGCGAATTATTTATTGTGACGTGACCCAATAAAATATTAATTAAAATATTGGTAGATTACCAAATATTGTATAATTAATTTTTATGCTGATTGGTGAATCAACATAAATTTATTAGTGTTTGAAATTTCTCAGAATGATGGTTTCACAGAGCGTTTATTCGAAACCCTAATTTTCGATCAATCCTCCATCAATTGACCGACCACATGGGATGATGAATGCCCATGTGATGCCAGTGATCGAGTGAGCACACACCAGGGTTCTCAGTTTGAGAGTTGGTGAAAGAATGATGATTAAATGGTGGTTTCACCATTTACTGAAAATATTCATGGATCGTTAGGTGGTAAAACCTAAGTATGAGAGATGGGACCGACCAAGGGGAATGGGACCGGCTCTTGGTGGTCACGGGATCAGTTGTTGGTCATTCGTAGAATCCCCAGTTGGTTGGAGAAAGTTCGGGCCCAGTATGAGCAATTGAGCAAATTAGGTCAGAATTATGAAAACATGTGGGATCGGCTTTGTGCAAGCCCTAGGAATGACTCTGGTCGGTCATGAAGGCGTGCACGTGTTTCCATGGTGTCCATGTCTCCATACTGATAGTTTCAGCATTTTCTGATGTGCGTTCGAGCAACACCGTGAATTTTCAGAAGAGTTTCATCTTGACTGAGAATTCTCGATTTTTGTTGGAATGAGCATGTATACTCAATTCATAAATATTTTGAAAATATTAAAATACAAGTGTATTAATATTTAAAATTGCGGTGAGAGGCTATCCAGTCGTGTGATCATGTTGGCTTTTGGTTTTTCGTGATTCGAGCAATATTTGAGAAAATATGAAGAAATCATGAGTTTTGCTCAAACCCATGAGTTTCATGAGTTGAGAATAATAATAATTATGAAAGATTAGGGATTTCAAGGTGTGGGACCAGCCAAGGCTAGGGAATGGCCGGCCGGCCATGTTGCTCGATCCCGCACACCTTTTTCTATTTTATAATATTATTTTTTCGTGAATCTTTGAAGTTATGGAGAATCCTTGAAGATATGGAGAATCCATGAGTTTTTGTTGAAACAGAGGAGTTTTGTGAGATTGGGAATAATAATTATAAAAAGCTAAGGATTGTGAGGTGTGGGACCGGCCATGGGCATTGTCGGTCGGCTACGTTTCCCGGTCTCGCACACCTTTCCTTATTTTATAATATTATTTGGTGAATTCACCATGTCATGGAGAATTCACAAGTTTTGCACAAAATAAGGAATTTTGCTAAGATGGAGAAACCTTGATGAGTTTATGAAAATAAAATAAGGAAAAATAATGGAGGAAGCATGGGACCAGACACGGCCGGCCGACCGGCCGGTGGGCCCGGCCCTTCGGCGCTTCTCCATTATTTTATTATTATTTTCTCTCTCCTATTTTTGTGTAGGATTCCTCATCATTTCATTTTTTGGACGCTCGTTCGTGCATCCGGGTGCTCAGTCGTGCATCATTGTCAAGTACACTCGCAACATTTTTGTGGGGCTTACTTAGTGATGGTCCAGAAGCCCGATTGCTGAATATTTATTACTAATTTATGAAATTCAGTGGAGAATAGTTCATGAAACTGAGTAATAAAAAATGAATAATTGTTCATTATTAATTCATAGAATCATCTATGGATTCGACTACGAATTCAGAATAATAAAATGAGCATTACCACCCTATGGGATTGTGGATTCGACCATAGAATCAGAGTAATTAAAATTATCCATTACCATTTCATGAAATCAGTAGATTCGATCATGAAATGGGAGTAATGAGATAACACAGTTGTGTTTTATTGCCATTCTATGAGATCAAGCCGTGGACTCGATCATAGAATCAGATCAATTGTTATTGCCATTCCATGGGATCAGGTCATGGATTCGACCATGGAATATGAGCAATGTTATTGCCATTCCATGGGATCAGGCCGTGGATTCGACCATGGAATATGATCAATGATAGATTATTCTGGGAATTCAGTAGTGAATGTCACGGCAGAAGTAATCTATTTCATAAAAGATATTAGACAGTTAAAGCGTCATATCCATTCTGAATGGTGCACAATCAGGGAGTCACGACGTTGGTTACGACCTGAAGGCGTTAGTGTTCTCAATCTACGGAGAACCGCCTGAATCTATGCACTCTCTCCACATAATCAGGGAACCGTGAGTGTCACCGACGTCCTGAAGGCGTCCGCCGCCCAACTATTCTTCTATGTGGAGGTGGGTCTCTCTCCTGCAGTCAGGGAACAGTGAGTATCACTGACGTCCTGAAGGCGTTAAGTTCTCAATCTACGGAGAACCTCCCAAATACGTTATTCTGCATAGAGGGCACGACGAAATGCCATGGATCGAACGCTCATCTAGTGAAGGCTTTTCGAAAACATATTCGTCATGGCTTCGTAAAATATGAATCGTTGCATGCTTGAAAGTCGTGTCACAAACATGCCTCATGATTTTACAGTTTTTCCCTTTGTTGAAAATCCACCATCGACACTACTTTCTTAAACCTGTGTACTTAAACGTATTCTTAAAGGTATGGAATCGACTCGAAAGTTCAACACACCAATTGACAACAAGTTATCAATTAGTGTTATGTCGAACATACGAGGTCCAAATAGCTAAACTATACTTCATATTCCAATATACCAAAGTTGTGTAAAACAACTTGAAATGACGAGGGTACTAAGTACACCATAATATTTTCGGTATTAACTTAGAAGTTCGAAACCTTTCTTGATATAATATAGACAAAGACTATCAAGAATATAACAACCACAAGGTATAAACCTGGTATATAGTTACTAGTTCGAAACCGAACCTAACTATATGGATCAACCCAATGGGATTAATTGATACATGTGTATCTTAATTTTTCTCCCCGAGAACTAGTGATCCTCAAGACGGATTGGGGATAGAAATGTAATTTAGGAGGGATTACTGATTTAAGGAAGTATTCCTATAGAAGAAAAATAGATTCCTAAGAGGTTTGGGAAACCAAACCAAAGTAAGGAAGTATACCTATATAAGGATATACTTCCTAGCTAGACAAGGTAATATACCTAGATAAGGAAATATAACTAGAAAAGGAAATAAATTCCTAGAAGGTTTGGGAAACCGTTAAAGCTATAAATAGAAATGTTTAGCTCATAGCTAAGACATCTAAAGAGTGTTGTTTGACACCTAAAAAAGGAGGTTTAACACACGTACCTAGAGTGAAGTTTGTGAGGCAATTAATTATTGTAAAAGCAAGCTTAGCAAATAGTTTAAGGTTATTTACCTAGAGAGATTGTGAGTGTAACAAAGAGAGAATTGTAATCGTTTTCTTGTTCATAATCTAGAGAAGATATATTTCTTCGAATTACTACTTTGTGTTCTGTTTTCTAGTTTTCGTCAATTATTATTCTGAATTCCGCCTCTATAATAATAGTCACCAAGGTACAAAGATCATACATATCAAGTTGGTATCAGAGCAAGGTTCGTTTTTTTAGGGAAGATTCCCGTGGTTTATGGTCTTCACTATATCTCTCTACAAACAACTTGGTGAGTTACTCGAAAATTGGAATATGTTAGAAGAACAAGAGAATCAAGGATGACTAAGTCAGATGATGATCCTAAGCAAAACTTTATGATCCAGTAAGATCCAACTTTGCTTTAGTATAACTTGGCGATGACTAACGGGTAGACCTGACTAAGCGGATTCTGCCCACTTTACCCTAGGTTTACCAGTCCAGTGAACCACAAACTATGGAACAAAAGGTGGCTATACAACAAATAGATATGAAGTCAATTCTGACTAACCTTAAGGAATTGACTAAATGTATTCGTTTTCATACACCCAAGTTGAAGGCGAAGAAAAAGACTACATCTTCATCTAGTGTTTTTGAAGAAAAAGACGAGGAAGAAGGAGAACAAGAAGAACCACTCGAAGAAGATTTCATTATGGAGCGAAGAGTGACTAAGACAAGTTAAGGAGATATGGATGCCTTTTAAATTAGACGTCAAGGTCAAGTTTCCATCAAAAAGAGACGGTTTGGCAGGGTGAAAAGAACTCTCGGGTTCCCTAACCTCCATATATAACTTTCACAGGAGTTCAAGTGCTTGGGGGGGTGGGGGGATGATACATGTGTCTCTTTATTTCCCAGGGAACTAGTGATCCTCAAGACGGATTGAGGATATAATTGTAATTTAGGAGGGATTACTGATTTAATGTAGTATTTTTATAGAAGGAAAATAGATTCCTAAGAGGTTTGGGAAACCAAACCTAAGTAAGAAAGTATACCTAGATAAGGATATACTTCCTAGACAAGGTAATATACCTAGATAAGTAAATATACCTAGAAAAGGAAATATATTCCTAGAAGGTTTGGGAAACCGTTAAAGCTATAAATAGAGATGTTTAGCTCATAGCTAAGACATCTAGGGAGTGTGGTTTGACACCTAGAAAAGGAGGTTTAACACACATACCTAGAGAGAAGTTTGTGAAGCAATTAATTATTATAAAAGCAATCTTAGCAAATAGTTTAAGGTTATTTACCTAGAGTGTGAGCGTAGCAAAAACATAATTGTAATAGTTTTCTTTTTCATAATCTAGAGAAGACATATTTCTTTGAATTACTACTTTGTGGTCTGTTTTCTAATTTTTGACAATTATTATTCTGAATTCCGCCTATATAATAATAGTCACCAAGGTACAGAGATCATACGTATCATTAACGTACAATGTATTTACTTTTAAGTATGACTAAAAAAATAACTATAATTGCGGAGAGTAAAAATAAAGACACGTAAAGATTTTGTTAACAAGGAAACCACAAATGCAGAAAAATACCCGGAACTTTTGAATACCTCTTTATTAAGCCGCTATCATAAAGACACTAAGAACTTCGTATAGTTGAGACCAAGTAAACTACCCTTAGTTATCTAGTCTCGTCAGTATCCCTGCAGTACAACCAATATTGCAAACATACTTAAGATGGTGTCCACTATCTTAAGTTACTCCAGCCTCTCTAAATAATTTAAACACTCAATCCTTTTGATCGTCTTCCAAACAGTAAAGGTTTAACCTATTTGGTAACCACTCTCCTATCTCAGGAAATAAATCAGAGATATATGTGTTGAGCGTGACAAAGGATTTTCTGTTTAAAATTAATTAAACTCCTTTGTCGAGTTTATATCTTCTAAGATATGGATTAACAAGTTAACCAGATCGAGTCAAACAGAACTACCGGATTCAGATACTGAAGAGTACCACCAAATGATAGCTTGTCGATCTAAATACGACAAGCAATAACAAGTCTATCAAAATATAAACCAGATCTAATTTGATCCCAGTCGATCAAGTTTTTGCATGAAGCAAATTGCAAAGATACGAAACCAATAAGAATAATCTTTCTGTCTTCAAACCTTCAATAGTCTTCTATACCTGCACAATAACAAACTGGATTCCAACTTATGATTGATCATATATAGAATGGAGTCTGTTAATAATGGATAATCACAAGTCAACGTCAGATCTAAAAAAAGATTTGAACTATCGTTAATCTCTTTATCTATTTTGAGTGACCTTATGTCAGAAGATAGGGCTCTCAAGAATAATCAAACCAGGTGCAATCAAGAGTAAGCAAATCGTTAATCAATCAAATCAACATTGGAAAACTAAAATAACAATGCAATTCTAGTTTCCCACAAACAGTACGATTAAACGCTTATAGACGCCAAAGAAGTCTTTAGACTAGCGGGCGTAAGAGATTTCGCCTAATCAGATTACTCTCCTCTCCAAGATATTATTACGTTAATACTATTAGTCGGCTACAACAGTGACTATGAAGCGAAGTGTCTGCCTCAGGATGAGTTTATAAGAAGAACAAATTTCACTATTTATAGACCAAGGTAGTTTGGACACCAAGGAATTTCCATAACCAAAAATATTCTTAAGATATGCAATAAAGCACCTAAATTTGGTATTGTCTATTCCAACCAATAATCTAACTGTATAACTGAAATCTTCATGGACAACTCGATATTATCTAGCACTTAACTAATATATCTTTCCCGAGATATATTGTTAGAGCACTGCTCGGTTGAACCCACTAGCGTTGAAGTTAGTTGTCAATTTTAGTTTCTAAAATGCATTCTTGATTTAGCATTCTAAAGATAGTTTCAGACTAGATTAAGTCTAAGAAGTTGAATCGAAGCTATCCTAAAAGGATGAAGATTGAAGGCTACAAGAAGACATCAACAAGTACTTCATCAAAAAAGGTGTGTGATTGATTTCATTTGGATTCTTGTTCAATTCCACCTTTTTAATCTATCAAGATATATGCTCATTTATGGAACAATTCCGATGACGGTAAATGTACATTTATGTATATATACTTGAGGTTATTTGATTCATGAACTTGGAGACAATAACCTTTATCCTTATAAATAATTTCATGTTATAGTGAATGAGCTTACGAATCCAACGAGCCAAGAATCACTCAATTCCGAGTTATAATGATGAAGTTATGAGTGATTTATTAAAGTTCGTTAGTAGGAAACAATCCATGGTTGTTTGTACTAGTTCATGGACTTGGGCCCAATTCGTGACTTAAATCTATTTTTGGTCAAGTTGGTGATGTTTCCTTGTCTAGACAAGATGGATATTATTCCAAACATATTTGATTACCATATTAAAGTGTTTGAGATAACTTTTAATTTCTGTCTAAGTTAGAATGTGATTTATTCACATAAATAAATATTTGCTATTTAATTATTAATTAATTATTTATGCATAATATTTGTAACTTAGGAAAGACTCACATAATTAGGAGAGTCTTTAAAAAGGAAAATAGTCAAAACCCTAGCTTTGTTTTCAAGCTAACTTTTCACTATAAATAAAGGGTTCGTGAGTTTACATGTTTTTTTATCCCATTTGGAAAATTGGTGTAAGCTTTGAGGTTGTTTTCCACGTCTTTTGTTCTTCGTGAACAAGAGTGAGATAAAAGTCTTTGTATTGGGGATCACAAATCCGAGTTGGATTTAATCTTCGTGATTGATCATACAACTTGTAATCTAGGTTTTTCACCTCTTGACTATTCTAAGGTTTTCTCTTCTGATATAAAACCATTCGAGAGTTGTTGATCATAAACCCTAGGTTTTGATAGATTTCAGTTTCCGATCGTATACCAACACTTGTTAGTCGAAATCGTAAGTTAGAAAGAAAACTTCGATTAAGGTATCTCGTAAAAATCCTTTTGAAGTTTTAAACAAGATATCTCTAGATTTATTCTAGTTGTTCTTGTTGTAGAGTTATTAGGTTTCTCTTCTTTTTATTGAAGAGTATAATAATCCCTAACATACAGGTTTGTTTTTGATATCACTTTTACCTAGTAATTGTTTTTATCAAAAACAAACACAATATTTCCAAAATCTTGATTCATATCTAAAGGGAAATCAAACCGGTGTTTTGTGCAAACAAAATATCGAATCATATCAATCGTGTTGTGGTATCTTCTAAAGAGAACCTCGGGTTCTGCTAGAAGATTTGCGTGAAGAATTTCTAAAGAGAATCGGTATTCTGCTAGGAGTTCTACAAGTGCTGAAGGAGGTATTACATCTAGTCCGAATAGGTAGCAGAGAAATTGGTGTAACAGCTTATCATCAGTGCGTGTTTATTCTGGACTAGGTTCCGGGGTTTTTCTGCATTTGCGGTTTCCTCGTTAACAAAATTCTGGTGTCTGTGTTATTTCTTTTCCGCATTATATTTTATTTATATAATAGAAATATCACAGGTTGTGCGTTAAGATCAATCAGTTCTTGTATCCGGCCTTTGGGTTGTTGAGTGAATTGATTGACACTTGAACATTGGTCTTTGGTACCGTTCAAGTTAATCCTCTTATATTCAATCAGGCTCGCAGATTCCTATTTGCTGATTGCGGATTGAATCAAGAGATATAGATATAAAACTCTTCGATATAATTTTTATAGGTTGAGTTTAACTATCTAGTTGATACTCCTGAAAGTATATTGGAGTTTCTCTATTCAGATTGCTAAATGAAATATTGGGTGTGGTTGTTAGACCCCCGCTTTTCAATTGGTATCAGAGCAGGCAAACACGCTAAGACCTCATAAGTCTGTGTTTGTAGCAATCTGATTCTATGGACATCGGTGCAATCTCTATAAACGTACCACCAGCCTTCGATGGCACGAACTACTTATGGTGGAAAATTGTTATGCGGGCTTTTCTTCAAGCACGTGATTTTCAATCATGGGTATATGTAGTTAATGGCTATGATGCTCCCGCTGTGGCAGTTGTAGATATATACGTTCCCAAGAACATTGGTGAATACAGTCCTGCCGAGATACTTGTTGCAAAGCAAAATTCCGACGGTTTGAATGTCATCATACATGCCATTACCCCAGATCTTCAGCACCACGTGACTACGTGTAATAAGTCTAAAGATGCTTGGGATATCTTAGAAACTGTATTCGAAGGGAATGCCGCTGAGAAAGAAGCAAGGCTTCAAAATATAGCTTCTGACTGGGAAAACCTTCGCATGTCTGATGATGAAACCTTTGATGAGTTTAACCAAAGACTTTCTCAAATAGTTAACTCCTCATTTTCGTTAGGAAGAACTATTCCGGAGAAAGATATTGTGTGCAAAATTCTCAGGTCTCTACCATCAAGATACGAGTCTAAGAAACATGTCATTGAAGAAGGAAATGATCTTTCTACACTCTCCATAAGTACTCTTGCTGGAAAGTTAAAGATCTTTGATAATGAACACGCAAGAAAAGAGGTGATTTCTCTTAAAGCTGCAAACAATTCTGAATCCTCTAAGGATAAATCTGGTTCGCCGGATACTAAGGATGTTACTCCACGACAATTTAGAAAATTCTTGAGAGACAGGAACAAGTGTTTTTTTAAAAGTGTAACATCTCCTAAGGATGATGTACAATGCTATAACTCTCGTGGTTTCGGGCACTTGTCTTCAGTATGTCCTAGCTGGAGTCGTAGAAAATCGGCATATGCAGCAGATTTGCCTACTCTTGATGATGGACATGAATATTATAATCCTCAAGATATCATAGGCAAGGTTGCATTAGCTTCTGGAAAAATTCTTTCGGATACTGATTCTGATTCTGACGAAGAAGTGTTCCATGATGATCCAGTTGCTAATAATCTTCTTAAAGAATGTCATCAGAAACTCTCGGAAGCTAAAAGCACCATTTCCAGTGAGAAAGTTAAGTATGACAGACTTTGTAGTCGGAATAAAGACTTTCAAGACCAACTTGATTCTAGTGGTGCAAGAGATTATCTCAACGAAATACGAAAGATTAAAGAAGAAATTGCCGAAGGTCGTGATCGGGAAATTATTCTTCAATCAAAGCTAGATAACTTGGAGAACATTGAGATGAACTTGTTATTCGATTCAGAACAAGAAGATCTTAAAGTTCAATGTGAATCATCCAAGAATGATCTAGTCATTGCGCTTGAAAAGGTCAAAAGTTTGGAAGAAGAACACTCGAGCTTAAAAGAGAGTTTGTCTAGAAATAGCAGCTCAGATAAATTAACCTCGATATTGGGAGCATGTATATTTCATCGTGATACACGAGGATTGGGCTATGAAGGAATAGACGCTTCTAGTATTTGCAAAGAGGTAAAATTTGTCAGAGCTAAAGATTCTTCTCAACCAAAACCTTCTACAGTTGAAAAAAGTAAAGTATCTCTATCAACTGCTGATAACGAAAAGAGGAAATCCTGTCAAGTTCCAAAGCAAGCACATAAACATTTAGGTAACACTAAACATAACTTTTTCCATTCTACTAAACACTGTTTTTATTGTGGAAAACCAGGTCACTTGCAAAGGAATTGCAGATTTCTTAAACGAGATAAAACCAGATCTTATTTTGTTAAGATGACAAGATATGATGTTCCAAACTGGAGAAAAACTGAGTCTCATAATATCAGTTTTTTCAGTATTCCCCCCAAGAAGTTCCATAATTATATTGGGGAGAAAAAGAAATACGTTGCTCCAAAAGATGCTCAGAAGTGGGTACCAAAGAAGACCAATAAAGCAACGAGTACTATTAAGAAGGATCTCCCAGACAAGAGTTCGACAAGGGATAACATCTTAAAAAGGTATGGAAAAGTTATTGAAAGTTTCAAGGAAGTTGTTAAATTCCTAGATTCCATGTTTGATTTTGTTTCTAATACCTGTCGTGGGCAAGATTTTTCTCACCTCAACACAACCTGGTTATGTTGAAAGTGCATCCTCACCATGAAGCCCTATTAAATGCGGTGAGGATTGCAAAAGAATTGGGGCGCACATATTGTGTTGGGTAATTTCTGGATATGTGGAACAATTTATTGTTTCGAGCTGAGTCTAACTCGCTTATATATTTCTCAAAATATGTGTTGGAAAGATTTTCGCTTCAACCAAGTTTATCTTTACCATGTGACGAAAGTCATGAATGTTTCAATCACTTTGAAAATTGCTTTGACGAGAAATGGTATAACAACTATATAACGTCCTCTAAGAATGTTTCAATGATCGGAATGAGAGTTTAGATTACATAACCAATGTATTCCTTGAACCGAAGTTCTCGAACTTTGTTGATCAAGAGAACCGGAAGTATGGCAAGTGCCAAGTCCGCGAACTCAGTCCGCGAACTGCCGAAGTTCTCAAACCCGAGAATTTCTGCTGGAGTTGACAAACTACTTGCGGGAGCCAAGTCCACGAACCCAGTCCGCGAACTGGCGAAGTTCTCAAACCCGAGAATTTCTGCTGGAGTTTGTAAACTCTGTCCGGTAACTTAAGTCCGCGAACCTAGTCTGCGAACTTGAGAAGGTTATATATCTGAAGATGATTTCTTAACTTAAATTTATAAATACTAAGGAATGCAGTTTACAAACCGTGGCTATAAAGTTCATGAACCGATTCAAGTGAATCAAATCATCTTTGCTTCAATTGTATCTTGTATAGTTACATAAGATTTCCTTGCAATTGAACAACTCTCTAACTAGTTCATGTGAAGTCATTTGAACTAGTTATGGTTAAGATGAATATGGTTAGATACCACATGTATGAGTCTTAATTACCTAACTTTATTTGTGATTGGAATTCTTAAATATAATAGGTTAGAAGCAATTATCAAAGCCATGGATGTTGGTTTTTATTGTCAAAGAATCTTTTTCATACTCTTATGGTAACCATTCTTGGTGTAAATCCTTATGGAAAAGATTATTCTTCCTTCTAAGCATATCAATTCTTGTTCATACAAGTTTGTATCTTAGAAAAGATGATCACAATACTTGATCTTGATGATTATATATTGTGTATTATTACCATGAGATAGTTCTATTGTTCAGTAACTTGATCTCATGAGAAACTTTCAATGATTGGTTCTTAGTTCGCATCTCCTTGTGGGTTTTGTAAAATCCAATATATAAATCCTTATCTCTGGAGTAAGGTCACTCTTGTTGTTCTTTCGGGAATGACATCTAATGGGGGAGAGTGTTCTTAAATGAACTTGTGCTTAATTGTCATGTCTATGTAGGGAGAAGCGGGTTTGGAAAATGTAGGAGTTAACTTGTATCTTAATAAACTCCTTGATGAAGTCACTAAGATTCAACTCTGTGATATCGTCTAAATAAAGTTGATATGTTTTCTTCTTTTGGTCATGAAGTGTCTCCGTGAAAATTTCATGAGGATCCCACTAGTCTTCGTGCCTTTGCCAATTTGTATTGACAAAAAGGGGGAGAATTAATGTGTAGTTCACACTACAAATACATATGGTTTACGGATCATTATGTAAGGGGGAGTGGTTTTCATGTTAAGATGGAGTATTGACTAAGGGGTAGTGATACATATCACCGTAGTATTATTGTCAAAGTTGTGATACAATGAAACTTTGATGTTGTGTAATAATACTATGATGGATCTTCAAACAAGTACAGGATGAACACATGAAGAGTTGAAGAACCAAGGAAATCAATCTTGTCTATTTTTCTTTTAACAAAATGCATTCAATTTTAGCATTCTAAAGATAGTTTCGGACTAGATTAGGTCTAAGAAGTTGAATCGAAGCTATCCTTAGAGGATGAAGATTGAAGATTGAAGACTAAAAGAAGACATCAACAAGTACTCATCAACAAAGGTATGTGATTGATTTCATTTGGATTCTTTTTCAATTCTACCTTTCCAATCTATCGAGATATATGCTCATTCTATGGAACAATTCCGATGACGGTAAATGTACATTTATGTATATATACTTGAGGTTATTTGATTCATGAACGTGGAGACAATAACCTTTATCCTTATAAAGAATCTCATGTTATAGTGAATGAGCTTACGAATCCAACGAGCCAAGAGTCACTCAATTCCGAGTTATAACGATGAAGTTATAAGTGATTTATTAAAGTTCGTTAGTAGGAAACAATCCATGGGCTGTTTGTAGTAGTTCATGGGCTTGGGCCCAATTCGTGACTAAAATCTATTTTTGGTCAAGTTGGTGATGTTTCTTTGTCTAGGCAAGATGGCTATTATTCCAAACATATTTGATTACCATATTAAAGTGTTTGAGATAACTTTTAATTCCTGCCTAAGTTAGAATGTAATTTATTCACATAAATAAATATTTGCTATTTAATTATTAATTAATTATTTATGCATAATATTTGTAACTTAGGAAAGACTACCATAATTAGGAGAGTCTTGAAAAAGGAAAATAGTCAAAACCCTTGCTTTGTTTTCAAGATAACTTTTCACTATAAATAAAGGATTCATGAGTTTACACGTTTTTTTATCCCCTTTGGAAAATTGGTGTAAGCTTTGAGGTTGTTTTCCACGTCTTCTGTTCTTCGTGAACAAGAGTGAGATAAAAGTCTTTGTATTGGGGATCACAAAGCCGAGTTGGATTTAATCTTCGTGATTGATCATACAACTTGTAATCTAGGTTTTTCACCTCTTAACTATTCTAAGGTTTTCTCTTCTGATATAAAACCATTCAAGAGTTGTTGATCATAAGCCCTAGGTTTTGATAGATTTCAGTTTTCGATCGTATACCAATACTTGTTAGTCTAAATCGGAAGTTAGAAAGAAAACTTCGATTAAGGTATCTCGTAAAAATCCTTTTGAAGTTTTAAACAAGATATCTCTAGATTTATTCTAGTTGTTCTTGTTGTAGAGTTATTAGGTTTCTCTTCCTTTTATTGAAGAGTATAATAATCCCTAATCTACATGTTTGTTTTTATATCACTTTTACCTAGTAATCGTTTTTATCAAAAACAAACACAAGATTTCCAAAATCTTGATTCACATCTAAAAGGAAATCTAACCGGTGTTTTGTGCAAACAAAATATCGAATCGTATCAATCGTGTTGTGGTATCTTCTAAAGAGAACCTCGGGTTCTTCTATAAGATTTGCGTGAAGAATTTCTAAAGAGAATCGGTATTCTGCTAGGAGTTCTACAAGTGCTAAAGGAGGTATTACATCTAGTCCGAATAGGTAGTAGGAAATTGGTATAACAGCTTATAATCAGTGTGTGTTTATTCTGGACTAGGTCCCGGGGTTTTTGCATTTGCGGTTTCCTCATTAACAAAATTCTGGTGTCTGTGTTATTTGTTTTCCGCATTATATTTTATTTATATATAATAGAAATATCACAGGTTCTGCGTTAAGATCAATCAGTTATTGTATCCAGCCTTTGGGTTGTTGAGTGAATTGATTGACACTTGAACATTGGTCTTTGGTAACGTTCAAGTTAATCCTCTTATATTCAATCGGGCTCGCAGATTCCTATTTGCTGATTGCGGATTGAATCAAGAGATAGAGATATAAAACTCTTCGATATACTTTTTATAGATTGAGTCTAACTGTCTAGTTGATTCTCTTGAAAGTATATTGGAGTTTGTCTATTCAGATTGCCAAACAAAATATTGGGTGTGGTTGTTAGACCCCCGCTTTTTCATATATTTTGATTGCTGATAAAACAAAACATATTAATTTCGAAAGTCTCAAAAATATTATGTATTATCTCGGTTTGGGATCTCACCTTGAGTATCAAGGAATATCTTTGAAAACTTAAGAAATAATATTTCAACACATGTTCAAGTTACTCATTATGTCGACAACTTGAACTTTCCTAATTTGCAAACCCAATTTCCAAGTCACACAAACCCTATAATGTACGTGAATAGAGAAATCAATTTTGCATTTTGGAACTGGTTCTACCATGACTCCTAAAATAAGTTAGGATCGGTTCTATCTTGACTCCCAAATATAGGTATGGAATGGTTCTACCTTTACTCCCAGTATAAACTAAGATGTTTTCTAACTTGATTTCCTAATAGGTTAGGATTGGTCCAACATGAAGATCTTCAATGAAAACCGGACCTTCAATCTTCTTGGTTTCCTTTCAATAACGAAACAAGTTCATACGTATACTTCCTTAAACTCATGTAATTAAGCATATTTTTCTAGGTATAAAATCAAATCTATGTTCACTACACAATACAGTTACAAAGATTGTGTTGATGTCGTAATTACGAAGTTCAAAAGATAAGCATTATACTTCGTAATTCCATATACCAATATAAAGTACACTTATCACTATTGATATATTGTTCCTTGACACTTTGATCACTATATGATGAGCAAGTCTCTTATACTATAGTTTCATGTATAACTTCGCATATTACGTTTTCAATCAGAAATGACTTGAAAGATTACAATATATAAATGGAAACAAGTCAAGTCATATATTACTAACCTCGAGTGGAAGGATGATGTCATCGTTGGTGTCGATACGTTTTTGGAATCTTCAGGTTTTTATAAACTGACGAAGTTGACTCTAGTAATCTAATAAAGCGACTTATGAGTTTTGATACTAAAATATGACAACCAACCTTGACATACCAATGCTTGGTGGGTGCAACCGAGTAATGCTCTAGCACAACTAGTATATACTTCCTTGACAATTTGATCATAATAAAATGGTAAATTCACCAATATTAGAGATTCATAAATATACTATATATATTATGTTTCCAATCTAAGCAATTTGAAAGAAACATAGATAGAAATTGAATAAGCCAAGTCTGTGTTACCAATGTCGAATGGAATGATGATGTGTTCGTTGATGCTGATACGTCTTCAAGTTCGTCAAAGTAATACGAGCTAGTCTCAATATTTCTATTGTTCCTAGTCTGACCTAACAAAGTTGACTCTAGTAATTTAATCAAGCAACATTCGATTTTTGGAGCTAATATATGACAACCAAACTTGGCCTACCAATGCTTGGTGTATTCAGCATCCAAGTAATCTAACAATATCCTCATTTGTCAATTTTAGTGAAAAAAATCTTTACATATGGAGAATACAAGAATTATAAGACAAAATATTACATTACGTGACAATCTCTTAAATTTATCTTCATATGCTTAATTCCAAGTTTCAACGACATAAAGTCCGTAAATATTGAACAAATAAGCGTCGTTGTTGAAGCATTTGGATAACTAGAATCTTCTCCCTTCAAAGGTAATATAGGTATGTATTCAGTCCGTACATATTGTTATTCACTTGCGCAGTAGGTTTGGTGTGACAATTTTACCGCACAAGACCATGTTTTTAGGTATGAATTGCTTCCAAAGAGGTTTGTCGTCAGTACGTACCCATCCTCCATAAACACTTCATTAGCAAGAAATATTCATTAGATGTAGATATTTTATGCCTAAATCCCCATTATGTTTTGTCTTTGTCGACTTTTTCCATGCCACGAGATGGTATTTCTTATCACCATGTCATCCATCCTAAAGGAAATTACATGTTATGCTTTTAAGATTGCGGATAATATTCAATGAAGCTTCAAAGATTGAGAAGTAATAAATTGGAAGTGCTAAGAGAACATTATTGATCAAAGCAAGGTTACCTCCTTTTGTCAGGAGCTTTTCCTTCCAAGCAACAATGCGAGAATCAAATCTTTCGACGATCTTATTTTACTTTGTATTTGACCTGTAAAAATCCCTTAATGCCATGGAAAGATAAGTATATGCAAGGATTATGCATTCCAATGATCTAGCAAGTGTAGTGAGTTTACTACAAATGCATTTAAATTAAGTAGTAATAGATGATATATAGGGATAGAAGAAGAAGGATTCAGAGGATTAAGATTAAGAAGAAGGAGGAGTGTAAGAGAAGAAGAAATATAAACTCAGAAAGAAGGAAGTAGATAAGGTTTTACTAATTCATTATGTCCAAGCAATGAACATAACAACTCATATTGCTATAGCTATTATTACTCATGTAAAACATGTGACTAATTAACTAAAGAAATAAATAAATAAATAAAATAAGGTGAAAATGCGGGGGTCTAACAACCACACCCAACAATTCGTTTGGCAATCTGAGAGAACTTACTCCAATATCCTTTATAGAGAATCAATTAGACAGTCAGACTCAACCTAGAGAAAAGTATATCAAAGAGTTTAATATCTCTAACTCTTCATTCAATCTGCAATCAGCAAATAGAAATCTGTGAGCCCGATTGAATATAAGAGGATTAACTTGAACGGTACCAAAGACCAATGTTCAAGTGTCAATCAATTTAAATCAACAACCAAAGGTTGGATATTCTAATTGATTGATCTTAACGCACAACCTGTGATATTTCAATTATATAACAAAATATAATGTCGAAAAGAAATAACAAAGACACAAGAAGTTTTGTTAACGAGGAAACCGCAAATGCAGAAAAACCTCGAGACTTAGTCCAGATTGAACACCACATTGTATTAAGCCGCTACAGACTATATCCTACTACCATTTAACTTCAGGTTGGACTATAGTTGAACCCTAATCAATCTCACACTGATTCAAGGTACAATTGCGTTCCTTACGTCTCTGATCCCAGCAAGATACTACGCACTTGATTCCCTTAGTTGATCTCACCCACAACCAAGAGTTGCTACGACCCAAAGTCGAAGACTTGATAAACAAATCTGTCTCACACAGAAAAGCCTATAGTTTGAATGAATCTGTCTTCGACAGAAATGCCCAAGAGATTTTGTTCCTTCTTTTGATAAATCAAGGTGAACAGGAACCAATTGATAAGCCGGACTTATATTCCCGAAGAACATCCTAGTATTATCAATCACCTCACAATAATCTTAATCGACTAGCGAAACAAGATATCGTGGAATCACAAACTATGAGATGAAGATGTTTGTGATTACTTTTATCTTGCTTATCGGAGAAATTAATCTCAAGTCAATTATTTCGATTGTACTCAATAGAGTAGAATCGGGCAAGATCAGAACACGCAACCACAAAGAGAATAGTTGGGTCTGCCTTCACAATCCCGATGAAGTCTTTGAAGTCGTTAACCTACAGGGTCTCGAAGAAATCTAAGGTTAAAGGAGAAACAACTCTAGTTTATGCAACTAGTAACACACATGAGGTGTAGGGATTAGGTTTTCCAGTTGCTACAATTCTTCTTTATATAGTTTTCAAATCATGTTTTGCAATCCAAGTTACCTTGGTAACAAAGCATTCAATATTCACGGTTAGATGAAAAACCTGATTCAACCAAGATAATATCTTTCAACCGTTTAATCAAACTTAGCTTGTTACAAATAAATGAAATGTACCCTCATTTAGGTTTATGTAACCGTACCCAAATGTGTACACCATGTTGGCTCACAAATAGTTAACCGAGGTTAGCCATATGATTTCTCTCATATCAACCTTATTCATCTTAACCATAATTAGTTCAAATGAAACTAGTTAAAGAGTTGTTCAATTGCTATATTCTCATAGAATTATATAAGAACACAATTGAAGCAAAATCGGTTTGATTCACTCGAATCAATTCATGAACATTACATCCAAGGTTTGCAAAGATTGCATTCCTTATTATATAAGTTCATGAACATGACCGATTTTAGAACTTTAACCTTCAAGTATACAAACGGGTACACATACTTGAAATACCCTGACCAAGATTGGGTTTCGCCAGTACGCAAACGGGTACGCGAACTTTCAATCCCAGCAGAAATTCTCGGACATGAACCTGTATGCCGGTACACAAATAGGTACGCATACTTAGGTTCCCG
Source organism: Papaver somniferum (assembly GCF_003573695.1). Lineage (NCBI taxonomy): Eukaryota > Viridiplantae > Streptophyta > Magnoliopsida > Ranunculales > Papaveraceae > Papaver > Papaver somniferum. Next base: position 103,359,990 of record NC_039360.1, on the reverse strand, counting down.
GATTTCTCAAACCAACAGGTATGCAAACGAGTGCGCATACTATGGTTCCCGGACATGGATTACATATGTGCAAGAGTGCACAACATGACATATTCAATAATGGTTAAGTGTTCTAAACTCTTATTTCAATCATTGAATCTTTCTTAGAGGATGACAATAGCCGTTTTCACACACTATTAGCATCAAAGCAATTTTCAAGATATTGAAATAATCATAACGAAACATTTCAAGACTACGCCAAATGATTGTATCACACAAACCAAGTAAGATGTTACTCGACAATTTTCACATGATATAAGATAAACTTGGTCGAAGCGAAAGCTTGCCAACACATATTTCGAGAAATATGTAAGCGAGATAAACTAAGCTCGAAATCTCAAATGTGTATATAGAAAACTATATCGTAATACGACTTACGTCTCAATATAGGAGATAGAGTAGAAACAGACTTTCCAAGTGATAGATGAGTTTCAGTCTCCACATACCTTTTTTCGATGAAGTTCCACAAGATCCCCTTAGTAGTTCTTCATCTTCAAATGATGAACGTCGTGAAGTCTAAGCTAAACTGCACAATCTATGTCCTAGTCCGAGACATCTAGAAATAGGCTAGAAATCAAAACTTATAGTTTTGATCACTAACATTGACAAACATGCTTGAGATAGCAACGCATGAGAGTTCAACCGAGAAGTGCTCTAACATATGGGCCACCCAGGCATATAGATAGAATGGGTGCCCATAACATAATTATCCTAACTACTAGTCTATGACAAATGTTGGCCTTTCCAAATTATTTTTTTCCTCAAATATAAAGCTAGGGAAGTTATGTCGCTTGAAAACTGAATCCTCCCATGTAGCTTCTGATTCAGTGGAATGGGCCCAATGGACCAGAACTTGAGCGACAAACTGTTTATTCTTATTAATCATACATGATCCCAATACCTTGAGAGGAGTTACCTTCATACACCCATCAATATCTAATGTAGGAAGTGAGGTTTTTGGTAATAACCCTTCACCCAGTTTTAACTTGAGTTAAGAGACATGAAGACCGTATGTATCTTTGAAGTAGAGGGTAGTTGTAGTCTGTAAGCCATCTTTCCCATTCTAGCAAGCATTTGATTGGACCCAAAAAAATTTAGCAGCCAACTTGAGATTCCTTTTGAGTTACACTGAAGTTTGGCGATAAGGTTGTAACCTCAGATAAGCCCAACCACCCTCCTTGAACTCTCTCTTAAGTCTTTTATTATCTGCTTGTTGTTTAATTATATGTTGTGCTTCCTCAAGTGTAGATTTCAGAACAATTCCCATGGCCTGTCTTTTATGCAAATAATCTTTGACTGAAGCAGATGTTGAAAATAATGGAGACCATATTGAGGAGGAAAAAAACCATAAATATCGTGGAATAGAGTAAGCTTGAGGCTAGAGAGATAGGTAGTGTTAAACCACAATGCTATCGTAGCTAACCAACTAACCCATTCGGTTGGCCTACAGCTAGATATGCATCGTACGTAGATAGGTTTCTAAGCATGTATTTACTCTCCCAATATAGCCATTAGATCGAGGGTAATAAGTTGTACCTATATACAGTGCAGTGTCCAATTTAGAGAAAAGTTCTTGCCAGAAGCTGCTTAAGAAAATGATTACTCTATCTGACACTATAAAATTTGGGAGTCTATGAAGCTTATATACAATGTTCAAAAATAAATTAGCAATAAAAGAGGCTATGAACAGATATATGACTGGTATAAAACGATTATACTAAGTGAATCAAATCAACTACCACCAGAATAACCACTCTAACCTCGGATTTTTTTGGTAACCTAGTGATAAAATCCATACTAATGTGCTGCCAAGCTTATTCTGGTACATGCAAAGGTTGTAAAAGTCCTGTTGGTAGAGTGCTGGAGATCTTGTGTTGTTGACATAAATCACACTTGGATGTATCAAACTAGTTCCTTATTCACGCCAACCTAGTAAAAGAAAGACTTTTCTTTTTGATAGTTAGCTTGTTAGCCTGAGTGTCCCCCAACTGCAGAAGAGTGTACAAATGCCATGACTTGTTGTCTTAGGTTTTCTTCATCACCGATGTAAATTCTATTCTTGAACCTGATCATTTCGTGTGAATATGAGTAGTTGGAAATGCTGGTAGGAGCAAGCATCAATTTGGGAAACAATTCTTGTGCCAATGTGTCTGAGGTGTAGCTTTTGAGGATTTCATATATCCAAGCAGGATGTATGTGTGTGAGAGTATTACACTAATAGGATGTTGAATGACCCATGATGTAGAGAGCACCTGCAATTCTATTATTAACTCCTATCTTATAACAAAGCTCATAGTCATAACCAAGCAATTTGGCCAGCCACTTTGTTGAAGTGCAGTATTCAACCTTTGTTCCATGAAGATTTTAATGATATGATGGTCAGTGAAAATCTTAAAGTGACTCCCAGTACAGTAGATAAGGCCTCCATTTGTGCATTTCCATGGCAATAACTAGCATATCTTTTTTATAAGTAGAGTGAGCTAGGAATCCAGCTCCCGTACCTTTGCTAAAATAAATAATTGATTATTTTTTTTATATTAAAACAACACTTACTTCAGAATCACAAGCATTTGTTTCTACTTAAAATGGATTTGAAAAATCTAGAAATACCAGAACTTGAGTTGTAGTAACAACCTCTTTGAGTTGCTTGAAAGAAGTTTGAGCTGAAGAGTTCCAAGTGAAGTTGTTTTTCTTGAGCAGTTCAGTGAGTGGCTTGACGATGAGTCCATAGTGTCTAAAAAACTTCATGTAATACCAATCAAGCCTAAGAAACCTCTAAAGTCTTTAAGACATTTTAGAATATGCAAATTAACCATGCACTCAATTTTGACAGGATTTGTAGCTATTCCTTCACCATAAATAAGGTGGACCATATATTTAATTTGAGTTTGATCAAAATAACATTTGTTATTTTTTGCGAACAAGGAGTGTTGTTGGAGTGCAGTAAGAGTTCTTTGAAGATGTTGTAAATTTGACTTTATATCTGTGTTAAAAGTGAGGATATCATCAAAAAAAGAAGAAAAAAAATTCTCAAGTAAGGCTTGAACACCTCATTCATCAATGCCTGAAATGTAGCAGTAGTATTAGTTAATCCAAATGGCATTACCAAAAACTCAAATGTCCTTGGTTTGTTTTGAATGTTGTCTTGTGTATATCAGCAGGATATACCGTGATTTGATGGTAGCCAGCCCTGAGATCAATCTTGGAGAATATCTTAGCACCTTTTTAATTCACCCAATAACTCATGTACGACATGTATAGGATACTTGTCCTTGATGGTAAGGTCCTTCAGCTTTCTATTGTCCACACATAATCTTAAACTCCCATCTTTTTTCTTTACCATAAGAATGAGAGATGATAATGGAGTATGCCTAGGTTAAATCACCCTTGAATTAAGCATTTCTTTTATTTATCAGCCAATTCCTTTTGCACGTTAGGGATTTTGTATGGTCTTTGATTGAGTGGTGAGGATAAGGGTTTTAGTGGAATATGATAGTCATGAATTCTGTAAGGTAGTAATTGAGTTGATTCTTTGTATACGTAAGAAAATGACTCGAGTAGAGTGAAGATGGGTGGTGGAGTGAGCGATGTGGTGGTAGGTGTAGTTAGTAAGATGGAGAAGAGATGACCCACCATACCATTTTTAGTCTTTTGAAATATTTTTTTAATGCTGATCTAAACATCATGGATATTTTGATGGATTCATAATTACAATTCAACTCAATCTTTCTACAACTCGAGTAAATGAGACCATCGGTGCATTAAAGTCAAAGACCACAAGACTGACTCCTTTTGTCCAATCTATTCCAAGCAGTGTGTCATATTATCCTAATGATAATAACCTCAAATCAAACTGGAAATCATGACCTACATCTAGCCTCACATACCAACTTATTTCCATCTGCTATAATACCCGCGTTCTTTTTCTTAAAAATATCAGGGTGCCATCTCAATCAATTTGAACTGGAAGACTAGAAGTAACACAATGCGGAGTGTGAAATCTAGTTGTCATTGTGTTTCGGTAGAGGAAAAATTATTTATTTTCCTAAGAAATGATGTTTTTCTTTCGTGTGAGCCTTCCTATAGAAATATACGGGTTCTTGTAAAGTTTTATACTCAAATTTGTGGTGAAAGGACACTCACCAGGTATGTGTGTCGATTTTACATCAAAACAAGGGTATTTCAGTCCTTTTTATTCTTAAAATACTTTTTATGATTTTCATTAGAGAAACAACCAATTTCTCCTCACTCTTGAATTGTTCTTCTTCCTACAAAAGAAATCTTCTCATAGAACTTAAAATTTGAAGCTTAACTAACATCGTTTGGTGGTTTGCTTGATTTTGATTGCGTTGGAAGCTTCAATTGCACAAAAGGTAGGGGGAATTCTTTTTAAAACTGTTTTTGAATTGATTTATATGATTTCAATTTTATGATTTCATGTTCAAATGAAATTCAAACCTCTTCATACTCTTATGAAACTCTATATGATGGATTTGTGACGTTTTAAACAAATTCATGATTGTTCATCTTGATATTGATTTTAGGTTCATGGAAAAATTTAGGTTTTTCTTCTAATTTGATGTTAAAACTCTACTAATTTTAAAAATTAGCCATGGGTACTCTCAATCTATTATAATTGATCCCTAATTTCTCCTGAAACTCAATTTTAAAGCAATTCAGGGATTTCTGAAACAGTTTTCTGTCATGTTTTTGGGATAAATTATCACCCTGTTTTTGTTAATCTTATTTTTTGGTTATATTTTTTGTGTAAAATAAGGCCTTTTCTTCTTTAAATATATCCAAGAATCAATTGATTCCGATAAGTAATGAAGTCTGGGTGAATGTTGAGTATGGATTACAAAAACTGGAGGTTTATGTAAACAATTTTTCTGCCTGACTTTTCCAAAGTGATTCAACCTTGTTACTGAATTTATTATTTTCGTCTGTATTTTATATACAATATCTTATCGTCTCTTCCTTTAAATGAGTTAAAAAAACTGATTTTCGATTAGAAATGAAGCCTGTATGAATTTTTGAGTAAAGACTATCAAAACTGTTGGATTTCTGCAAATAGTTTACTGTCAGTGGTTTACATCATATTTTCTTATATTTTTTAAACAATAGGTTATCTTTTCTTATTTAAAATGAGCCAAGAACCAATAAATTTAGTTGAGTAATGAACCTTTTGTGAATTTTTAAATTTGAATTCTCAAAACTGTAGTTTTTCTTAAGTAATTGCACTGACAAGTTTTATTGAAGTGATTTAGACATGTTCTTGAGTTTACTAATTTTTATCATATTTTTTTTATAAGATAGCTTATCCTTTTATCTTTGAAATGGGCTAAAAACCACTCCATTTAATTGTGTAATGAATCCTACACAAATTTTTGAATACAAGCTATGCAATATGAAATTTCAGAAACATTGTGCAGTTGTCTTATAACTAAATATCTTGTTATCTAAACTATTTGATTTTCTTTTCTTTTTTTTAATGATTTTTGTGTGAAAGGAGGTATTCTCCAATTTCTAAAATGGAAAGATTTATTGCATTTTGTTATGAAACGAAGCCCATGGTAATATTTTTGAGTAAGTGGTTTAAAACGATCTTTTCGTGCAAACTCTTGGTTCGAATGAACTTATTTATTATGAGATTATGCCAAGCTCTAAGATTTAATACTTTAATGTATTTATGATCTTGTTTTTATGTGGGAAAAGCTAAGGTAAGTCACTTTATTGATTTCTGAAGAAATATTTGTTGATGGTTTGTTCGATACTCGCATTTAACGATGTTTGCGAACAATTTATGAACTTTGTTGAGCATCCTCTTGGTTACAAACCCTAATGCTGAGTTTTTCGGGCCCATAAGGGGCAATCCATATTAATGGTGACCCGCGGAAGATTGTCCACGACGATAAGTTAGTTTTCCGATAAACTACGACAATTGGTTATTCGGACCCTCACAGTAGATTATTGCGAACTCACTGGTTTTAGATGATTTCGATTGTGTATTGGCTTTGTAAGGCCTTTGATACTTCGATTTGGATGTGGTCAACAACTTAACGCATTTCTTATGCTTTATTCGATTTAATATCTTATCGTTGACGTATTTGGGCATTCTTTATACTCGTGTTATTGTGCCGTTAACTCTCTACTGGGTTGTGGCTCACCCTTTTGTTTTGTTTTGTTTTCCACAGAGGTTGAGGTTGGCTTGAAGCAGTAAGCTTGCTTAAGCTTGGTGAATTGAGCTTTGGGGTCAAAGTGAGTACATCACTTTGTGTTCATGTATATATTCATGTGTATCTAGGTTGGCTTATGAAAAAGGATATTGTATTTCCTATTGCTTTAGTTTGTGAAAACTGATACTATCGTTTCTTATTGAAGTTGTTGTTTGTAAAAAGAGTACTATTATTAGTAAGTGCGGGTTATATTTAATAATAACATGGCTTTTACTCTTGTTTACAAACTGGTTTTCAATCCGTGCATCTCAAATGGCAGCTCGGAGAATTTGGAACTTGTAAGTTGACCGAACTCCACGGCCGACTAGAAGTGAAAATTTTTCCAGGACGCCACACACCAACAATGCAACTGCGGGTTCCATGTAGCTACCGCATCTTCTAGAAGCCTCTGAATCTATAAAGTTGTGAGTACTACCACACTGTCTATAAGGATTGATAAGGCTGTTTTTCTAACCAGACCTTGAATCTTGATGGTGGAGTGGGAGACATTACCAGAAAGTGGATGAACAAATATCTGCACTTCCTCCGCTACCTCTTGAACCATTAGTGTGTCGACCAGAGAACCATATTCTCTTGAGGATTAGCCATCTTCTTATTCAACCAACATACAAATTTGTTGTTTGACACATCAATATCCCGATTTAAACACTTCATCACAGTTATATCAAAGGCCTTTATCTTTTTTTCCTTTCATTTTAGCAAAAGATAGTCTTTTAATTGTAGGAAATTGGTGTATAGGACTGGTGACAGTGGGGCTAGTGGTTTTATTGAAGGATCTTGAACAAGTAACTGGTGATGAATGATTTCTAAAATATTGTTGGTTAGGTACATAAACTGGTGGAGGTCTATGATTTCTTATCTTTCTATCCGCGCCTTCTAGTAGTTCTTCTTGCATTTTAGCAAGAAAAACTGCTTGCGCGAGACTCTTTGGTGAATGTATGAGCACATGCATTCTTAATTCTTTTCTGTCGCCATTGAAAAAACTAAAGGTAAAATACTCCTTAGTGAAGTGACGATTCTTGGCTAGCGTAAGTGCTTTCAATTCTTCAAAAACCTACTGGTAATCTAAGACACTACCCACTTAACTTAGTTTATTTAATTCACCCACGATATCATCATGTCCTAGTCCCTGAATTCTGTTACAAATATCTCTAACAAAATCGTCTAAACTTACATTCAACTTGCATTCTTGATAATCATGAAACCATACATTTGCTTTACCATCTAAGTACATAAAAAATTTATTTATCTTAACATCATCAGGTATATTATGAAGGGGGTCTTTTTTTAGCTTACGAGTCCAAGATTTAGGATTAGTACCATGAAATCTTGGAAAATCTACCTTCGTCTTGTGTTGTTGAAAATTCGGTTCATAAAATCCGATAAAGAAACGAGGAAGGTTAACCGGGATATCACCTGAAGGAGTGTGTATTATTGTGAGATCCCTGGCCAACATGGTTAATTAGAGAGTTGCCCAAAATTCCTGCAGATTGATCCCACGGCCATGTATGAAGATAGTTATTCTTCGACCACGTGCCGAAAAGCTTGAGGAATTCTAGCTAAGACTATTTAATTTGTTCTTCATGTTTTAGCTGAGACCGTTTAATTTGTTCTTAATGATGTTCTACCAAATCCACTACTGTTTTCATATGCTATTTTCTCATCTCTTGCCGAGTTTTAACTATTCAATCCATCCTAATATCTATTTCCTAAAATCTTTTGGGCTAATTCGTTCACGGTAACCATGTTTGTAGTCCATAAACGACTGCTCTGATACCACTTGTAGTGAGTTACTACAAATGTATTTGATTAATCAATAATAAAAGATATAAAGGATCGAAAAAATTAGGATTCACGGGATTAAGATTAAGATGAAGGAAGAGACACAGAGAGAACGAAGAATATAAGGTTTTACTAATTCATCATGTCCAAGGAATGAGCGGAACAACTCATATAGCTACAACTAACACTCATGTAAAACATGTGAATAATTAACTAAAGGCAAAAGAAAATGAGATAGGGGCCACCCAGGCATATAGATAGAAAGAGTTGCCCATAACATAATTATCTTAACTACTAGTCCATGACATCAAGAGGGTTAATATTTGGAACATCTCCAAAAACTATAAGAGGAAATTCACGTTTCAGTTAAAATGAACTGAAACCAAATTAAGATATTGCGAAGATGAGATATATTATGATTATTATTTTAGATGACCAGAGTGTCATCAGCAAACTGAAGGTGTGTGTTTTAGTTCCCCTTAGCACACTTCAAAGCCTTTGAAGTTTGAACCACCCTATCGACAAGACTCCTTCGATGATTAAGTTCTACGATTCAACAAGCGGTAAGAACAAAAAAGTGAGCTGGGTGTCTCCCTAACGAAGACCAGACCTTTAGAGCTTTGCATTAATTTTCCACAAAAGTTCTATCACTATAGCATTCTATGTAAGATTAATTTTCAAAATGTTTATGACAATGTTGCTTGGTTCTTTCTAGACTATGTGATGCAAAGTATGAGCTTTAGGTTACATTTGGCATAGAAGTAGTTTGAATTCTAGGGAGTTCCAACTACCTAGAAATTGAATTCCATCCTTCTAAATTTATGTGTTTGACATGATTATTAATGAAATTGGTAATTACGTCATTCACCTTTTTCAAATGTTTATTTCTTCAAAATATTTATTTATAATATATTATTTGCTGGTAAATTTATTCCTGAATCACTGAATTTCTTCAAAAAATTATTTTTAAATAATTTTTAATTTAATTATCATTAATAATGTATATTTTAATAAATAACTAATAAAAGACTAGAAATTAATAAATGTGATATTAGTAATTAAATAAATATAATTTAAATTAATTATAAATATAATATTAATTAAATATGACATAAATATATTATAATATATAAGCATATTAATATAATATAGTATAATATTAATAGAATTCACATTTTTTTAAGGCATGCATATAATTCACATTTTTTTCTCTCTCTCATGTTTTCTCTCCGGCGAAAAACCCCGGTGATTGGAAACTCATTCCAATCACGGTTTCATCATGATTTCGCCTGTTAGTTTTTTTGTTTTGTTTTCCCTTTTGATTTCCTTATCACGTTTTCCACGTTTTCTGTTGTTTTCCATCAATTTTTCAGCCTTTCTTTGTAGCGTTTTTGGTTTTCTTAGGGTTCAGGTTTTATCTTTAGAATTTTATCTTTGCTCCCATGCCGAGAATCACACGTTCTTCTTCTTCTCGTGCTTCCTTGTGCGCATCTTCACCCCAGCTTCCCCTACCTCTTCCATGACTATGACAGACTCTTCAGCTGCAGACAACGTGTGCCACTGCCCTTTCAAGAGCCTTCATGGATGCCCTGATGGAGTTCATGGAAGAGGATACGTCAAAGGGTCTTTCTTGAAACACCTTCACAACAAACACCTCTTCTCGGAAACCAGTAAGGCCATTGTCCGTGAGTTGATTGCTAGGGATTTGAAGGTTTATTGTGATCTGGAGAAGGCTCTCTATGCCCTTCGAATGTGGTTTTGCATCAAATGCATGTATTTACATGCTTGGTCATGCAAGGGGGAGAAGGGATTGTACATGATTTCATTTCAGGGCCATGTAATGGAGAAGGGGTATTGATTCACGGTTTGGACAAGCCGGGGGAGGTGTTGGAGGTGTTGCAGGATGTGAGAGTTTAAGTTGCCGATGTTGTGGTTGATGCAGATTCAGGTAGGATCGACTGTGGTGCTGTTGAGTTTTTATCCAAGGATTTACTTAATGATGTGCTGCAACGACAAATCCCTACAGTCACTTGCATTCCCCACAAATGCAGACTTGCATTTTTGGTGGAGTATTCATGGGATGAAAATATGCTTGGATATTTTCATTACTATTTAATATATTTTAATTATCTAGAAAGATATATTGTAATTAATTAAGATGTTTTCATTTATTAATAATATTTTAGAAATATAATTGTTTATTTAGGGATTTTATATATTAGTTTAGAAATCTCGTATTTTAAGGAATAAGTATTTTGATTATTTGTCTGGAAGTTATCTATATAAAGAGCTCCATGTTTTCATATTAGAGGAGAAGATTTTGATTAATTGAAAAGTAGTATTTTCCTTGAGAGTGGTATCTCGGAAATATGTGGTTTTAGATTTTAATTTTATTCAACGCTTCCGCCCTGCATCAGTTGGTTCAGAGACAGGCAACGCTCCTGCATCATGTTTCGAGGAAGAAATTATGATGTTGTTCGAAGAGCCGCTCTCAGCGATGAGAAAGAGCAAGCGGTAATAGATGATCTAGAACGGAAGGTTAAGGCGCTCACCCTCCAATTGGCTGAAATGCATCATCATCAAGAGCCCCATCATGGTCCTAGCCTACAGCGAGTGGAGGAAGTGACCGGTGATGAACAAAAAAACTTCCTTGGCGACAAGGAGGAAGGATTTCAAGGAGTTGCACATGATCCATGAGATTCGTTGGAGTCCGGATTAAAGCTTGAAATCCCAAGGTTTGATGGCATTTTTTCTTTTTTTGTGGTTGAGAAAAATAATGTTGCCGTGGATTGGAATCTACCACCAATTTATGATATTTATCCTGATGATGAGATTATATTATGTTCTAGTTATGTTGATTCATACTCTCTAAAAGCTTTATGTAGTCAGGTGGATCAACGACATCAACTTCACATTTTCAAAGCGCAAATATTTTTGAGTCCAATAGCAATTATGCCAAGATTATTTAAGTCGACGGATTATAAATATTTTCATCGAAGAATTATTTATACAAGAACTAATACTGGCAAAATTCGAGGGCGAATTTTTTCTGAGAAGGGGAGAATGGTGGAGTATTCATGGGATGAAAATATGCTTGGATATTTTCATTATTATTTAATATATTTTAATTACCTAGAAAGATATATTGTAATTAATTAAGATGTTTTCATTTACTAATAATATTTTAGAAATATAATTGTTTATTTAGGGATTTTATATATTAGTTTAGAAATCTCGTATTTTAAGGAATAAGTATTTTGATTATTTGTCTGGAAGTTATCTATATAAAGAGCTCCATGTTTTCATATTAGAGGAGAAGATTTTGATTAATTGAAAAGTAGTATTTTCCTTGAGAGTGGTATCTCGGAAATATGTGGTTTTAGATTTTAATTTTATTCAACGCTTCCGCCCTGCATCAATTTTCCAGGGCTCTTAAGGTATGTCTCGATCGTATCATTGCAAGTCCGGGAAATCTGACAGTTTGGCTTCGACTGCTCTTCCTCCCCATTTGTAATTTGTCCCTATATCATCCGAAGAGCTCCGCTGAACGTAAGTCTGGTAACCGCAAACGACTACAAGTGGCAGTTATTCTACAAGCGCTTGTAGATTGGAAGGAGCCGAATGGTTGCTCAGTTTTGGTTAACAAGCTGCTGCAACAACCAGCTAGGTGGGGCTCTAAGAAAACCGATGAGAAGAAGATAGATGACAAACAGATTGGGATAGTTATTGTGGCATGTCAGCGGAAGATCAACGCAGGGCACTTTGCTGCTGCTATACGGGTTTTGTCTTCTTCTGGTGTTGCCCCTTACGATGAGAAGACCTATCTAGACTTTCTAGATAAACATCCTTTAGCATCCTCCCTGAGGTCCCCACAGACGATATTGATGTGGATCCCATCTTTGTGGATTCTAAGGCTGTTTTGGGAGCTATCAAAAGTTTCCCTAAGGGTATGTCGTGTGGTCGGGATGGTCTACGGGCGCAACACTTAGTTGATGTTCTTAGTGGTGCGGCGACAACAGTGGCAGATGACTTGCTTGTATCTATTTCTTGGGTTGTCAACCTTTGGTTGGCTGGAAAATGCCCTAGTGCCTTGGGCGAATACATTGCTAGCGCCCCTTTGACTCTTTTACTTAAGCCGGGAGGAGGTCTTAGGACCATTGCATTCGGTACGGTGTGGCAGAGATTAGTTTCTAAGGTGGCTGCTTTTGCTGTTGGTAAGGACATGACTTCTTATTTAGGAGATTACCAATTCGGGGTTGGTTTTTCTGTAGGAGGGGAAGGTATTTTACATGCTGTAAATCGCCTTCTAGAAATGAAGGGTCATTCGAAAAATATGTCAATGTTGCTAATTGACTTTTCTAATGCTTTCAACATGGTGAGCATATCTCAGCTCATCAAGGAAGTCCGCCTACATTGTCCAGGTATTTCTCGCTGGGTAGAGTTTTGTTACCTACGCCCGACTAAGCTTTACTATGCCCAATATATTTTGTCTTCTTCTCTTATCGTGCAACAAGGCGATCCTCTCGGGCCTTTGTTATTTGCATTGACACTTCACCCCTTAGTGAAGACCATTGCTTCTCGATGCAAACTCGACTTGCATGCCTGGTACCTTGATGATGGTACAATAGTTAGGGACACTTTAGAGGTGGCTAAGGCTTTGCGTATAATTGAAACTGAAGGACCAAGCAGGGGGTTACAATCTCAATATAAAGAATACGGAAGTTTTTTGGCCTTCTATTGATCCCAGGAGTACAATGGATTTTCCCTCCGGATATTGGTATGCCTTCTAAGGGTGTTAAACTTTTGGGTGGTCCGGTGAGTTTGGATATGGGCTTCATCAGCGACATGTTGTTGAATATGGTACACAAAACTGTTCAACTAATGGGCGCGATTAAAAAGCTCAAGGACCCTCAAAGTGAGATGCTTTTACTTAGCAATTGTACTGGCGTGTCTAGACTTTATTTTGCTATGCGAACTACTAATCCGGATGCTCTACAACCTGCCACTGATCTCTTCGATGACCAGCTTTATCAGTACTTGAGGCTTCTGATTACTGGGGATGGTGCAGGTTTTGGTCCTTTACAGAAGAGATTAGATACCTTACCTATTAAGGATGGTGGACTTGGAATTTATACTATGGCTGACACTCGTGCTTACTGTTATCTTGCTTCTCAAAGCAGACTACTTCAGTGCAGAAAGTGATCCTTGGTAACTTATTCTCAACGGATAAAGGTTCAGCTTATCAGTTGGCTCTTCAGACCTTCACTCAGGTATGTGGATTACCGTCTACTTATAGTGTCGATGATACTTCCCCCTTCCATGCATTCCCTGGCAGTAGTTTATTTTGACGCAGTTAAGAAGCATATCCCAGACCAATTTCATATGTCTGCAATAGATTCCATCCTATAACAATGTAACCATGTCAAGCATGCTCAGGACTATCTTCTGGAGGTTCCCATTATTGGGCTTAATCAATGCCTTGGACCCAGACAATTTAGAGCTGTGCTTTGCTATCGTCTGGGTATTCCTTTGTTTTTGAGAATAGTTTGTGCCCAAGCTGCAATAAGTCTATGGATATTTTTGGAGATCACGCGCTTCATTGTGCTAAAGATATTGGTTATAAATTTCTCCATGATGTGGTTCGTGACACTGTCACAGACATTTGTTACAAGGTTAATGTTCCTGCGCACAAGGAGGTTTGTCTCGGTCTTCAGTCGGATGATGGAAAAGATCTAAAACCTGCTGATATCCTTATCCTTAATTGGGAAAATGGGCAAGATGTTTGTATGGATGTTACAAGTGTCTCTCCATTCACTGGTGATGGTGTCCGCTCTTTCGCTCCTGGTAAGGCTATTTCTGGTGCGGTTTCACATAAACATACAAAATACTTGGACAAGTGTGTTGCGCATGGCTATGGTTTGAGTGTTTTGGCCTTCTCTACCTTAGGGGAGCTCGGTGAGGACACTCTGGTTTTTTTCAGGCGTCTAAGGAACTGTTTGGTTAGCAATGACGCTAATAGTGGATTAGGTAGTTTCATTTTTTTATCGTTTAGGCGTTGCAGTTCAAAGAGGAGTTGGGGCCCAGCTTGTCGCTAGGATGCCAACCAAAAGCTCTGTGTAGTATTATTATTATTATTGTATTAATATATTAAAAATATTAATATATGATAATATTCATGTAATGTAATATTAATATTAATTAATTAAATATAATATACTATTTATTTTAAACATAATATTAATAATATTTTATTATTTTATTATAATATAAATGTGATTTTTGAAGTGAAAAGTTATTTAAATTGTTATTTAATAATAGTCAACCAAAAGTTTGTAATTTGATTCTCCTATATTAATAATAGTCAGTCTTAACATTGTTTAAATAAAACCACTGCTTTTTAATGAAAAAATAATTTATCAACAATAATAATTAATTATTTATGTAAATATAATTTTATTAAATAGTTTTGTATTTAATTGAAAGTTTATTTAAATTATTAATCCAAATAAATATAATATTAAATAATAGTCAGTTTTGGTAAACTATTATTTTAAATTTTAAAGTTAATAATTTATCAACATTAGTAATGTATTTAAATAATAAGAAAATATATTTTTTTATTTTTTAATATACAGAAAAACAAATTATTATTAAGTATTAAATATTACTAATTAAAAAATATTATAAATTTTAAAATATAATAAAATATAATTACATTTTAATTATATAGTAAATTTATAAGTATAGGAAATTAATTATTGTTTAAAGGAAAAAAGAAATTAAAATGTCAAAATTGTCAACGGGAGGAGTTGGAAGGATGGAGTTCCAAATTCCATTGGGGGAGATGTCATTTGATTTTCCACTGATTGAAGTAGTTTCAACTCCCTGGA